>NC_136061.1:986193322-986550822 GCF_964261635.1 Lissotriton helveticus | reverse complement strand
AGCTTCATCGACCAGTTAACATCCAGGTAAAGGTCGCATACACTTTAGCATCTCGGCTACCTCTTATAGGGAAGAGGTATAGCCTTCTGGGCGATGGAAGAGGAATAGAATGCTCTATCATTACAACACAAGGGAGATAGGTTCAACTTTACTCCAAACACTAATCCAGATTCTAACCATGTACTGAAACCTAACCTTAACATATCCCTAAATTGAATCCTATTTTACCTACAATGCTACCCCTAAACATATTCATAATCCAAAGCCTCATCCTCTCCCTCAAACTAAGCACCACTCCAAACCTAACATTAACCCAAAGTCTCACCCCAACCCTGACATAAAACCAGGCCACAACCTAATCCTTTATCTAACACTAACACTAATCCTAACCATAACCTACCTGCCTTGAGAGGAGGGCTCACTAGCCAATAGGAAGCAATGAGCACTGGCATGCCCCTGGCAACCCCGGGAAGAAGATGTCCATGAGGAAGTGTAAACACTTATACAGTAGGTCCTGATGGAATTAGAAGATTATCTGTTTTATTATTTGCTGTAAAAGTGACTTACAAAATTCTTGAAAGCCCTCACAAAGATGGCATCCAGCTCTGGTCCTGAACAGCTGACTGGATGCTCTAATTTTGCAAATTATGACCTCTAAGATAATGATGAGCGTGGTTACAGCTCATGGAACTGACTTCAGAATCTTCATGTGAAAAGAAAAAGGGATCACAAGCACTGGTATGATGCAATACACAATGTTAACCATTATGTGAGTGAGTTCAGTGGCCCACTTCTGCCAATGTTTTCTACCAGCATGGTGCTCTTATTTTGGGAACATTTATGAGAAACAGTAATGATTTTATGAGCCAAACTTACAAATATGAAGAGAGTCCAAAAAACCCACAAATAAATGTGCCATAATTGAAATTAGGGATAGAAAACAGATACAGAAGTTTATTGATGTGATTCACATAGATCACTAATCGAAGCAAAAGAAGGCACATTCCCCAAAAGACTGAGTACCTTTCACATTTTTGATAACAGCAAACTGACTGATAGATTGGAACAACACAATTGTAATTCTTAATATCTATCTACCTATTTTTTAAATAAAGAAGTCAGTTTTATTCATGAAGCTCCATACATTTTGATCTAGATGTTTCATAACCTAACAAAAACAATTCTCGACAAACAAACAGCCAACATGTCTCTCGTGACAAGAGTCGCTGCTTCACGGTTAAAGAATCAATCGTCCTGTTCATGCAACAAATGTTACGAAGAAAATGTCCATCAAGGTCGCAGTCATATAAAGTAGTATAATATGTTGTTAGTAGGAATAACTAGTTATCTTCTAAGTTAAATTCTACAGAATATTCATCCCCAAGATAAGGATATCCACAAGAATAAAATACATTGTCTGCAGGGATAACATGTTCATTTCTCAAATTCAATTTGATACAATCTTCATTCTCATGCTAAGAGAACCGATATAATTGAGTGCAGTGACAATCTCAGCTCTCATGATGAATTCAGCAAATGACAAGATCTGAAGGAAAATATTTTTGTATAGCAGAGCTGAACATACATACAAAATAGTATAGTTAGGGTTAACATACGTTAAATGTTATTGGGATCTACTCCTGCCTATATTTAAGGCTTCTGGTTTTCTGTTTTTACTGATTTTTACAGATAAATACAGACACAAAACAATGTGTTTCCTGTCTGCATTTATTTTTAAAAGTGGAAAAATACTGAAAATGGTGCTTGTTGTGAGGTACTCACCATGCTGTCTTTCATGAAGTCTAGGCAAAAGTTGAGCAGATAGACAGCATGGAGAGTTCAAAAACAGGATGAGATTCCATTAAAAAGGCATATGTTAACATATATTTGTAGCATAACGCTAATATGTACCTGTTTTGTTATGCTTGGCTGCTTACTTTGCTAAATCGAGACCAGCATCCATGTATGAGTGCACGTTCAAGAGTTAAATAAATGTAGATATATACAATGTTACAGTTCCATTTATTCTTAAAACACAAAATAAATATGGATAAATACTAATAAGATGGCAAAAACATAAATATGGATGATTACAGCTGTTAATTAGAAATACCTTCCAATTAGGTGAAGTTAATTTAGCTATTGCCACTGGTTACACTTGTGACCCTACAGTTTCCATTAAAACCCCAACACTGTTAGGATGCCCAGATTTCAGCTGAATCATGTATTGAGTCTGGGTCCCATCAGGCTGAGAGCACTATATACACATGTGCAGGAACCAGCAATGGATGGATAAGAAATTGTCCAGTGACAAAATAAACAATGCCTAAGGTGTTGATTTTTGTCTCATCACTACAAGATTCATAGATTATCTTCATAAATATTGAGTGCATTATTTAGGTTTTTTCATCATCGTGCTCATACTCTGGATTGTGTCTTATGCTGATTGAAAAAGATATCGCATTTTTTAACATTTTCATACTTGGCCTTGCATCTTGTCATGTTCACACAGGTTTTTTATTACAACAAGTTCATACTGGCTTTTTTTGTCTCATGATGTTAATTTTAGGTTTTTGTAGCTGATGAATATTTATAGTAAGTCTGGGCAGTGAACGCCGCTCCGCTCTGGAAGTTTGCGTAGTTTTCCACACTCCACGTTACGTGGAGCTTGCGGAGATCCAAAAAACTCTGGTCTGCGTAGCGGAGTCAACATCAAGTTGGCGAGTGCGAGCGAGGAAAATCCACCTCCCGGTGAGATTTTTCCTCTTTCGCGATCGTCAACGCCAAGTTGGTTAGCGCGAGCATGGAAAATCGGCCTCCCGGCGAGATTTCTCAAAGCAGGAGGTCAGATTTCTCATTGCGAGTGGTCGCGTCCGCCCTTGTTTAGAAACCGTCCGTTTGCTTTGAGAAAGCTGCCACTCGAGTAAATAATCTACTTGAGCGGCAGAAAGGAAGCAGCCCCCGTTAACGATGTGCATGGTGCTGTTCAAGATGATTGCACGGTGCAGACAAGCACTTGGTGCTGAAAATCACTGCAAACTGCATTTATCTAGCACACTCCACCGCTTGCGGAGCACCGCGTAGCGCGGCATAGTTTTTTTTTGCAACTCCACTCAGGCTTAATTTATAGCTGGAATGGAACATGCGTTTTTATGTTCATTATTTTGTCCTGCAGATTTTGGACAAATATTCCATAATATCTGGACAGATGCTTCATAATGTTCAAGGGGTAGAGGAAGGGGCAAAGGTGCAAAGAAATCAGGCAGCTTAAGTTAGATTAAGTCTGTTTGCTTGGTGGAAGAGCCAATCTTCATGCATTTTACAACACTTTCCAAAGGCCGTCTCCAGATTTAGGGCATTAATAGGGAGTTCTAGAGGAGTGAAGCACAAAGTTGAAAATTTCTTCTCCCAAACTGTTTGAGTGTCCACAGAATTAATGAGAGGTGGGCCTGGAAAGACAACCTTATTTATTTTCATATAGGTGTGACAGTTTAGAAAAGTTGTCTGGAACATCAGTCTATTGGATCTTGTGGATTGGTTGGTGGAGAGATTCAAGTAAGTTCTATTATAATAGTCAACGCATACCAAACGGTAAGGACAACACCAACTTAAGAGGCAAGAGTACAACAATAGATGAATTCCACGGAACTAGGATAAAAAACAAATATATTTTTTCATGTTGTTTATTTGTGGTATGAGAGCTAGGTCTTTGCTGAAGATTGCCACAGGTTTCGAAGCTCACCTGAGGGAGCTTGGGGAGCACCCAACATAGAAATGCATCCAAATGGGAGCACACTGGGATCTTCTATTTTATTGTGCTAAGACGTAGCCACTTGTTAATAATCCCATATGGGAAGTCATTATTTCGCAGAATGAGTATTTGATTCATCCTTATTTTCTAGCATCGATTTGACTTAAGTTTAGCACGCATATGAAATCCATGTTTCAGATACAGAGGGGCCTAATAACAAGCTGCCCCCTCTGTCGCTTGGTACCTCTGAGCCTCATGTTCCTCATATTTGGGCTTTGATGCAGTCACTTCGGATATCGGAATGATCAAGACCCGGCACCAAAAGCTGTAGACACGGCCATCAGTATAACACCATCCCGGCTGTCTAGAGAACAATTGTGTACAGTATTGTCTTCTACCTCTACAGAGATATAAGTCTGGACTTTTAAAGCACTGAATCATGTTTCCCTGTACCCTATCCCTTTTCTTATTCCCCTTTTCGGTAAACATACAACTTTAAAATTTGATATCCCATTGCTATGGCTTTTATTTAACCAGATTATTAAAGTAATTCACCATAATTTATAATGCACTATGCACTTTACATGCCAGCAACACCACGCACTTTAAAAAAACTTTAAAACCAAGAATGGAGTTCGTACTTACCTTGCTACTACCTGCACACTGAACCAACTCTTAGAGGATGCATTTGTTATGGTGCTATGCAAGACTGAATATTGTCTGACAACTTTAGCTCGCAATGCACTTAGGGTTTTAGTCTATTATCCCAGTATCTACATTGCTCACTTTGCACATTGAATGAACTGCCTAAATTAGAAACATTTAGTTAATTACAGCTGAAATTTCATACATCTAGTTAGCTCGAAACAAATATTTTATGCCCGATCTCAAGATTGAAGACTTCGTCTTTTTACTGTCCTGATAACAATCATTGTATATTGTTCTGACTATCTTGACACAAGGAATCAATGCTTTTATGATATGCTCTCCGATCTTTAATTATGAAACCTGCTGTACCATGCTTATTATCTCAAAATTGTTAAGGTTTTTAATAACTAAACAATAAATGTATTACTTAAGAACAAACTATTTTGTAATATGTTTAGTGGTTTTACAACAGACTATTAAAGTACTACAAAATAAAACTATTAATACAAACCTGCAAGTGTAAATCTCCACCTCCAGCTTTCCTGTCTTTTAAGTGGGGAGATCCTCACACATATAAGTTTACCACTTAGGGGCCGATTACAATGTCATTCGGAAAGGCTCCGGATGGGATTCGGTATTGCAGAGTCCGATTAGGAACCCTAGTTTCTAAACGAATCGTATACATTTCCCACAGACCCATTATGATGCCCGTAAACTGTACAGGCAGTAGAAATCCGTTCCAAAAGGCATTCAGACAGACCGAGTCTTTCGGAGCCGAATCGTACAGCTACATGGACACGATTTCCGGATGAGCGATTATGATGACCGATTCGGACAGCCATTCCGATTCGGTCTACCCAACATGAAAAAGCCGTGGGAATCTGTCTTTGGTGGACCGTTGTGGGCCCACCTTCACCTGGAGGCATCCAAATGGGGCCCGTGGGGGTACCCAAGGGACCCCCCTTCCCGACCATGCACAATGTGGTTGGCACCATGGGGTGCCCACCACAGGGTGCAATGGTTTTCCTCAACCACCCCTTTTTTCAATGCGAGTCCCACCGAATGCTGTTGGGAAGCATTGTAATCGGTCGTCCGGACTCGCAGGACCCGATTAATTCGGAAAGGATTCCGAGACCGATTTATTCTGAACTGTTTCCAAATGACATCGTAATCGGCCCCTTAGCAGTAAATCTGTGGGAGACCAGGGAAGTGGTTGAAAAATAGGGCATGCATACTACAAAATAGGTGGGGTTTAGGTAGGAGCAAAGAGGGGTCAAGGTAGGGTTAAGATGGGGTTTAACGACAGACAGACACCACCCCATGAAATAGTAAGCAGATTGCCATTCCCAAATTGCACAGATAACTTAGAGTAAACTGCAGTGTCAGTGCCCGTTTTGTCTACACAGTGGTATGAGATATTTGAAAAAAAAAAAAATATATATATATATATATATATATATATATATATATATATATATATATATATATATATATATATATATATATATATATATATATATATATCTGCTCCAATTACACCTGCCTGCCGCACTCGAAGGCTGGTGCCTGCTTTGTCGGGGGTGCGCCCGACATCAATATCTGCTCCAAAAACTCCCAGACCGCAATCATGCGGAAATAAGGTAGCAGCACTCCCAGGTCAAGTTTTGAATAAATATTGTGAGCATAACCCTGGGAGTGCTGCTACCTTATTTCCGCATGATTGCGTTCTGGGACTTTTTGGAGCAGATATATATATATATATATATATATATATATATATATATATATATATATATATATTTTTTTTTTTTTTTTTTTTTTTTTGCGCAAAAGGAGCTGCAGCTCCTTTTGCGCAAAAAATTAATATATGGGTCTGGATCCGACCCCTGAGCGCAGCACACGCTGTTGAGCGCTCTCATGTTCTGCTGGATCACTTTGTGAAACGAGATATATATATATATATATATATATATATAGTCACACAATCCACCAATTCTCGGTCGATTAATGGCAAGCACACGGATATCCGATTACAAAAGTGTTTATTTCCAGACCCCTTCACCCTTGACAGACGCGTTTCGCTTTGAGCTTCGTCAGTGTCAGTTTGTGCCTTACAAAAGTCGCCATTTTAAACCCCACCATGCATTGTACATGTTCAACAACATAAATGACGGTCAATTATTTTCGTAAGCTTGGTGGCCATTTTGAAGTGTCTTATTTACCATCCATTCCATTGTTTATAAAGGCGAATATAAAGTGCTTAAGTGCAAATTAAAAACCGTGACAGCAACAAACATATCAATATTCTAGTGCAAGTTCCATCTTTTACAATTCATCACATTATTCTTTCGCATTGTCCCTTCGTTTCGTTTCAAGCTTACACAATTTGTTTGCAACATTGTTTTTTTCTTTTTTTCACATCACGGGGTGTATCCCCTTATTATTCTTTTTTGGGGGTGACGTTCCCTCCATTACTAACTGTGGGACCCATTATTACGCCCTGAATGGGCTACTTTTTTGCTAATGTGTATGAATTTTTTTTTTTTTATCATAAACATGGTGCTCTGTCACAATTCTAAGGAGTTGTATTTGTACAGTCCCGATATCTGTTGTTATTAATATCCATGTTTTTTCAGAAGGAGAGCAACTAATCGCTATGTAGAGATGTACCCACATTTCTTCATCATTATTAAGACCCCATGGTGTCATAGTTTTCAGATCAATGATGTATCTAGATTCTGCGATACGGAGTGCCTTTTCCCTGTGCCCCCGAGTTCTGAGCTACTAATTTGATCTATGCCGTAAAATCTGAGAAGATCCCTGTTGCTGCCATGGAACTTAGCAAAGTGGCGGGCTACCGGATATGTTTTGTCCTTATTAGCGATGGCCCTCATATGTTCAAGGATCCTCAACTTGGTGGGGTTTATTGTACTGCCTATATATCGCTTATGGCAGGGGCACTCTAAAAAATAGATGGTGTATTCTGAGTTGCAATTGAGATGTTTGATTGTTTTTCTAGTCTGTGTCTCATCTCCTGTCCTTCCTGGATATTCTTTTGTTTTCTTGCTGTACTTACAGGCTTTACAGCGCATGCATGGGTAGAAGCCCTGTATACTATGGGTAGCTGGGGTTTTAGTCTGTGGGGAGAAATGGCTATGAATTAAATGATCAGAGAGAGACTGGCCCCGACGGTATGTAATCATCGGTTTATCTGAAAGATGTTTTCTTAAGATGTTATCTGTATGTAAGATATGCCAGTTCTTCTTGAAAGAGTGGACCAGATCACCGGATTTGTTGTTAAATGTGGTGATCATTCTTGCCTGATCATCTTCTGGTTTAGCCTCCTGCACAACTAGGAGATCCCTCCTATTTATAGCTGATGTCTTGACATCTGCTTGTTGTAAAATGCCTTTCGAGTAGCCCCTAGCCAGGAACCTACTCTTTGCATCTTGTTTGGCATTCTGAAAATCTTTCTCTGCTGTGCAGTTTCTTTTGAGGCGTAAGTATTCACCATAGGGTACGTTTTTTATTAGACTCCTAGGATGGTAGCTTGCCGCGTGTAGCACGGCATTACCCGCCGTTGGTTTTCTATACAGTCGGGTTTGGAGACCAATAACACGAGTCACTCCAGTAGCGGGTGCTGTAAACGCGGTGGTGTCCCGCGATACAAAGAGTAGCTCCAATTCCTCCAAAGAATACCCAGCCGGGCCAATCAGAAGAATACAGCACTCTCGGGATTTAGTAGTTTAACAGCACGGATAATTTGTTTCCTCCTCGTGGATTTTCAGGCACACAATCTAAGCAAAAGAACCTAAGAAGGTCCCTATTGCTATTATGTTTTATGGCAAAATGTCGGGCAACCGGATAGGACAAGTCTCTATTCGCGATTGCCCGCATATGCTCTAGCACCCTCAGTTTCACTGGATTAATGGTACTGCCAACGTATCTCAGTTGGCAGGGACACATTAAACAGTAAACCGCAGATTGATTATTGTTCCAGGATCTTTTTGCGGCCCATAGGGCTGCAATTGCCGATACACGGCAAGATAAAGTTAAATAGAATTACGATACGTGAACGATACCGTTCGACTAACACGATGTCCTAATGGGAGGAACATCGTTTCTTGGTACAATTGTATACAGGAAAATGTGAGGAATAGAGAACATGGATATAACTGTTCATAATGCCTGCTTTGCCGATTCACTGCGATTTGTATTTGTAATAAGCAATGGTTGTTGTTTTTTCCTTGCAGGCATTGCCAATACATGGCTCGATTTGTTATATGGAGGAGAAATTCCTTCTGCATGTATATATATTGCACGTTCAAATATGGCGCGTTATAATGAAGACCACATTGGTCCTATTTCTGTTGTAACTACCCAGAATGCAATTATAAAATGATGCCGCGCAAAACGTTCCGATGTAAACACTGACGAAGGGAACCTTTCCCGAAACGCGTTTGTTTTGAGAAATAAATCCGTGCTGTTAAACTACTAAATCCCGACAGTGCTGTATTCTTCTGATTGGCCCGGCTGGGTATTCTTTGGAGGAATTGGAGCTACTATATATATATATATATATATATATATATATATATATATATATATATATATATATATATATATATATATATATATATATATATATATAAATAAATAACGTGACAGAAATGTCATCATAAACATAAAAGAGTCAATGCAAAACCATGATTTTATATATATATATATATACACATTATAAATGTATATAATTGAAATAGGTAAAGGCACAAATCTCTAAATATTATAAATACCTATAAATATTTAAAAAGGCAATAAATATGTAAATATAAACAAATGTAAAAAGAGCCAGATAAAAAAATACTGAATATCGACAAGTGTGTGCATAGCATAATATATACATCAAACCAAGTCATAATTCAGTCAACATAGCTCCATGCCTTTAAATTACCTAAATTGTGTATTCACAAGTTACAGGTCATTTGCTTATACCTGTGTGCAATATTAGACAATTCAGCCCAAGTGGGCCTAGAATATACAAAAATGTCTATGAAAAGTGCTTGCGCTAAGTCAGTGCCACCGTAACAAACCCAAATGGTTCATATATATGCACTGAAAAAACCAAAGGTTGAAGTAGCGTTATAAATAGAGGTGAATATGTCAGCGAGGACAGTAACATTTTGACCCTAAAAAACACAGAAATTCACCAAATACACTTAACAGAGCAAACTTGTGACCCCTCCATGCACTGCTTCTGACTTCACATATTACATCACTCATGATGTTCTATGACATAATTTATGACATCACTGATGACATTTGAAATGACATAATCATTGTCCTCTTTCCACTATGCTGAAGGCGGGATGGTACATCCAAGGATTTCTTAATAATGCCCACAGAGCGAAACAGTGATTAGTTATGAAGTGACCCTCCCGATACTTGCCTTGTTTGATGGGAAGAAGACTTTTAGACAAACCTATTTCTCTAGGGGGTACAATGTATATTTTCTAAATACTACCTCGCAAACATCTAGCAGACTTATTGGTCTACAGTTTGATGGCAGGCTTCTGTCACCTTTTTAAGAATGGGGTTTACCACAGAGTCCATACATGTATCCAAAAAGATCCCAGGTTTAACTATCTAACCAGTGCCTAAACATGCTTACACACCAGCCGCTATTAGACTTGATAATTATGGCCAGGATATTATCTGGGCCTGCAGCTCTACTCAGTTTCATTAGTACAATCGTGAATTGAAATTCTTTGGATGAAAACCAGTGTAATTCTTTTTTTCATCATTGATGTGTGGAAAGGGAGGAACCTGCATAACAGGTAGACCATAAGCTATACAGGTATTTTCCACAATCATACAAGGTAAGACCCCTAGGCTGACAGTATTTACTAGTTTCGAAAATTTCCATTGATCACCTGTCTGGATAACATCCATTATCCACTATTAACTTACACTTAAATGAAATATTTAATGATATAAAATATATTAAATTAAAATACCATTATTTTTTGAAGTTTAAATGAAAAAAATCCCACCTAAAGTAAAAAGATTTTTTTTATTGCTTATTAATAATTATTAAGAGTGGTGTATAGAATTAATTGAAATCAATGTAACTACATTGTAATGAAAATTATGTTACATAAATATTTAAATTGAAAGAATGTTATTAAAATATGTTAACAAAAGAATAAAAATACGTTTTTATTTCAGATGATTTTGTAAATTTTAAATTTAAACTGTTTATATTTTTACTTATTTTAAACAATGTATTTATATTCCACATTATTTCCTACGGTTTTATTTTAAGTCCCTACCAACATTATTTTCTGTGGAACTGTGTTGTAGTATAAGTTGTTGGCCATGTGTGGTGCTGGTCTTACTACTGTTCTCCTTTGGCAGTGGTAACCTAACACTCATACATTTGACTCCTCCCCCTGTTGCAGGGGGGGAAGACATATAAGTCTAGACTTTTGAGTAGTTTTCACTTGAATTTTATGAATAGCCCAAAGCAGTAAAGCGTACAAATAAATTTACTAGCAGAAAATCTACAAATGTAGATTATTCTTTGTGAATAGGCCCTTGAGTGCTGCCAATAATGACAACTAATGGTCAAAAATGATCAATCGAGAACACCAAAAGTGATTTCAGTTAGAGTCGAAGAGGAAGGGACTGAGTTTCATCTGCGTGATGCTATTTGACAGGAACGGCCATGGAAAATCCTCAATTCCAAAGAAGGCTTTGTTGGGTGAGGAATAATCTCACATTTGAAAGGGAGTGGGTTTAGTGCGGCAATTAATATATATATATATTTATATATATATTTACTATTCTTTAGTGTGCATAACTGCACAGCTACCTACCATGTAGATATAAATCTGCAAGATACGTAGAAGGCTGTTTAGTATAGCAAAACTATACTTACCTATACCCACTTGCTATCTATCACAATATCCATTTAGTCAATCACAATATCCCTTTTAGCACAATATTTAGGCAGGTGCCTTTTCAAACCTTAATATGCCGATAGTGAACCAGGCAAGAGGTTAGAAATTGACCTGAAGTTTTGCAGAAATGCAGGTTTTGAGGAGTTTTATTTTTGTAGTGGAGTGACAAAGGCATATGTAAGCTTCTGAGTTACATCTGTTGGCTGTAGGGAAACACTGACAGACTTGGTGATGGCAGACATAAAGGCCACTTGGTGAAGTTTAATGATTTTTGCAAGGCTTTCTCAGTGAAGAATACAGTTCTAAGTTATGTGTTGGTATCATCGGTGAGGGTGAAATCTTGCCCACTGTAGGCACTTAAGTACTGATGTTCTGCTGGAGTGAGGCGTGTTGGGAACTTATAAGCAGTAGCAAAGTGATTTTGCAAGACAAGAAGGATATCAAATCAGCATACACATGATTTGAAGGTGTTACCTAAATGACTTCTGGTGATAATGTGAAAACGTCTTGATAGACACATTAAGATTCTTTGCATGCATTATAGTAGACTAAACAAGAATGAATGTAAGACCTTTATCCTCTGAGTGGGTCATTTTGTAGCTTCAGTCGTGGATACTGTTGCCAATTTGCCAATAGGAAAGATCACAGTCTTACAACATCCTTCAAGGGCCATACCTTTATCTATCATGAGTCAAAGCTAATCGATGTATAATATGCTGCTAACTGATTTGCTCACCCGGGGTTCCCTTTAATAACGGAGCATTAATGTGACGGGTGGTGATTGTGGCCATGCTGGTTGCTGCATTGCATTGTGTTTTTTGGGGGGTTGTCTCTAATCACATTCAAACTGGGGTTTGCATCCCGCCATTATATTGGGTTTGTATCTCATAGCTTTCTTTCTCGTTCTTATTTCATGCCCAGTTCCAAATGGGATTTTTTCCTCGTGATGTTTGTTCTGCATTCTGTGGCCCATCATGTTTATTCTTGGACAAGTGTCTGGTGATATCCATTGGCATGTCTTTGTATAGTGTCGTGGTCATACTGGGTTTTGTAGCTCACCATGTTCATGTTGGGTCTTTCACCTCATCATGTTAGTTGTAGGCCTTGTCCCTTCGCGTCTTCATGCTACTGTTGCACCTTATCATGTTAACAATGGATACTGCATCACATTATTTTTACTCTGGGTCTGGTGACTGCATTGTATGTCTTTGGTTTTGCCATTTTCACCCTAGGAATTGTGTGTAGTCATGTTTATGTTGGGTCTTGTTTACATTGGGTCTTGTATCTGCTTGTGACCAGTGTTTTTATCACCCTTTGATTATTCTGGGTATTGTACACCGTCACGGACTGACTGGGTTTTGTATCATGTAATTCATATAGGCCTCTGTCTCTTATAGTATTTATACTGGTTCATATATCTTGTTGTATTAATACCGAGTAATGTTTCGGCTGTATGTCGTATTCAGCATTACACTATAGCATGTTTGTAGAGACTCCTGTAAATTCCTATCTTCTCCTGTAATGCATATTTTCTGTGTATGCTTTTTGATCGTTCTGGGTATTGTACTACACACTTATTGATACAGGGCTCTCTGTATGGGAGAAGCTTGTATTCAGTGTTGTATCTCCTCAAATTGGTACTGGGTGTTTTATCTGGTGCATTAAGGGTTAGGTGTTCTGTGGATAGCCATCAAAGCCTGGTTGTTGTGCCCCTGCAGCAGGAAGTAGCACCGTCTGTGGCTTCCAGTGAAGGAAAGCTTCCCCAAGGCATTAAGTAAAGGTGGATCCCAGTACCTCCAACTCTGGGTTCCATCATGGAATTCCAGGTAGTATTTGACTCTTTCTGGATGAATGAGCCTATGATCTTTGTACTTTGTTGAATGATGGCCTATCAGCAAACCTGATTCTTCATTGAAGAACTAATTAACTCTACTCCCTGCCCAAGTTTAAAGGGCAGGTATCCCCTCCTTGCAGATCTTCAATGGGGTGGTAATTTCTAAGCCAATTCTTTGCTGAGTCGAACTTAATTCTTTGTTGAAGGGAGAGCAAAATCTAAACTATTGTTCCTCGATTACCACCAATTAGAACATTGGAATGTTGGGCGCTCCATTGAAAACAATGGAGTGCTCTGGGCTTATAATGGCTGGTATAAGCCTGGAGCTCCAACATTCCAATGTTTCTTTGTTCACAGCTCTGGCTGTGAACAAAGGCTTCAGGGAGCCTGAGAGGATTCCAATCCCCTCACGCTTCCAAAAGGCTTTGTTTTTTTTGTTAGAACATTCTGTCCTCTAGTGACAGAACGTTCTAATAGCCTAATAGCCCTTGGTAGATGGGCTATACCGCTATTAAAGTCCCTCTCCCTTGTTAAAGGCCCTCGCCTTCGGCTCGGGGACTTTAACGCTGGAGAGGGCCTTTAATAGCCGGTATAGCCCTCTACAGCGGGCTATAAGGCTATATTAGAAGATTCGAATGTTGGGAGCTCCATTGAAAACAATGGATTGCTCTGGGCTTATAATGGCTGGTATAAACCTGGAGCTCCAACATACCAATGTTTCTTTGTTCACAGCTCTGGCTGTGAACAAAGGCTTCAAGGAGCCTGAGGGGATTCCAATCCCCTCACGCTCCCTTAAGACTTTGTTCTTGTTTGTTAGAAAATTCTACCCTCTAGTGGCAGAATGTTCTAGTAGCCTTATAGCCCTTTGTAGCTTGGCTATACTGGCTATTAAAGTCCCCCTCCGAGCCACGCTGGAGAGGGCCTTTAATAGCTGGTATAGCCCTCTACGGCGGGCTATAAGGCTATGGTATTCCATGATTACACTGGAGAGGTAAACTTGTTGTAATTTTAGTGGTAGGTAGCCGCGGCTTGGCGTAGTATTCGTTAGTATCCTTCTTTTTTAGCACAAGGTAGCCTCCCCATACCCAGTTCATTGTAAAAGTGCAGGTTACCTCTGACTCCAGTTCCTTGTTAAATTGTTAAATCGCATGTACCATATGGCGCTGTTTTTTGAGGGATGGCTGATATCCCTCCCCTACGCCTCTCGCTGTTTCCTGGGAGGTCACCCATGATCCTTGTCCGCTATTTAGTGAAATACATGATCTGACTTGTATGCATGGGTGATTGGCAAGCAGGCTCTAACCTCAAGTCTTTATCCAATGGCAGGTACTACCGATGTGATCGCAACCTGGTGTGGAACGCAGGAGCGCTGCACTACAGTGACGAGGTGATACTGATCCAGGGGCTGACGCGGATGCCCGACGGACAGAGTGAATTGAAAAAGAGAGTAGAGGATGTCAACTACATCGGGAAAGGCACTCACACCGACTGCGCCATCAAGAGAGGCATCGAGGAGATCTTGATCGGGTCAGTACTCGCCAATCCCAGCACTTCAAGGTAGAGGGAGGGAGGAGAAAACAGGCACTGGAGCAAAACGAGTAGCATAGAGGGAAGAGCAGGGATGGGACAGAGTAGGGTAGAAACGTGTGGTAGAAGGTCAAGGGCACAGTAAGGCATGGGTGACTGACCAGTAAATACTGATAGAATAGGAGTAGTGGGAAAGGGTGGTGGGGTCAGTCATAGGAACTTCTGAGTGATGGTGCAAAAGGAAGCAAGAGAGAGGCTCAGAAATGCATATATAGAGTGGGAAGAAAAACACTAGATAGAAAGGGATGTGTGGTGTTAGTGCATGTGTGGCATGTGTACATGTGTACATGTGTGTGCATAATAGTGTATGCAAACGTGAAAGTAGGAAGAGCAATGCATAGAGTGAAGATATAAAGGAGGTGTAACAAGAGATACAGAAAAAGGTGCGCACAACTGGAATCAAGACAAGATTAAGACTGAAATAAATCAAGGGAAAAGCTGAATAGAGAGAGACAACACAAACAGGTGGAGATAGAATCGGATAAAAATAATAAAGATGGGGAGATCGAGAGAGAAAGAGAGAAAGAGAGACAATAGGCAAAGAAGTAGAGCTAGTCACACATAACGATACAGTAAGGGTCTAAGGGAGGAACAACAAGCCTTAAGCAAACAAAAATGTGCCTGTAAAGCATAAATAACTCTGCCTGTGCACTGTTCTAGAGGTTCACACATGAGGGAAAACAAGTACCTGATCATAGTGACGGACGGTCACCCCCTGGAGGGCTACAAAGAGCCATGTGGAGGGCTGGAAGATGCTGCCAATGAAGCCAAGTTCCTGGGCATCCGAGTCTTCTCAGTGGCTATTTCACCAAATCACCTGGTAGGGCTCATGAGGAAATGCATGCATAATATTAGTGTTAATTGGTATTTCTGTGTTCAAAACCTAGTTTAAAATTATTGCAGGGTCTAACACTAGCTCCTGGGCTCCTTCATGGGGCATCGGTACTATTACTGACCCTGTAGGGCTCCAAGTAAGACACTAAACTTTATACTCTTGTGTGACATCAGTTTAGGTACCTAATCCTGATATCTGACAGTAATCCCTGTACTGCCTCCCCTGCTAATAGACCATACATGGGCCAAGTGTTCTGGCACTGATGCTGGAGAAGCTCCATGAAATTCCAGCCTAGGAGGCGGCTCCAGAGGGTCTCCACTCAGAAGACTGAGCCCAGTAGTATTCGTTGCTGCACTAATTGCAACAACACTCCTTTTACTATACCCTAAAGTACTTCTCATGGCACCAGAATTGAGTGTGTGACACCAGTGTAAGGGGGTTATTTAAAGTTTGACGTATGCAAGCCATCTGCCAAAAATGGCTGGAAGTCCTGTCCGCCCTATCAGACTGTGTACGTTGAATGGAATCTAAATATGGTAGACAGAAGAGCAACAAACTTCTCGTGGATGTCCTTCATCGCCAGATTCAAACTAGCTCCCAAACTACTTACCCCTTGGGGCTCTGTGTGAGACATTCATGGTAAATACCAGTCCTTGCTATTGTTCTTGCATAGAATTGTGCAGCACCAGTCCTAAAACTGACACCTCTCTAAACAAAGGTCCCTCACATGACTGTGCCTCACTTCACTCTATGTTTACACTATTGCAGGAGTCTCGCCTGAATGTCATTGCAACTGATCCTAGCCATCGGCGCAACTTCACAGCCACCAGCTCAGTCGGACTGTCAAAGGATGACATTCAATACACGATCAACACCATTATTGACACTATTGTAAGTATCTCTGATAATCCCTATGGGTCACTTTCTCTCTTTCCATACTCTTTCCATCTCTCAGTCGCATCCCTCCTCTCAATCTTCCTTCGTTTTCAAGTTTGACCAGTCTTCATTCCAAATCTAGTCTCTTCATAACTTCTTACTTGATTTGCTTCTTTCTTGGCCACCCTTCCTTAACTGTTTTGCTTTACACTTACTCCAGACGTCTTTTGATTTTTCCTTCCCTTATTCCTTGCAAGTTCTTTTATCTAGGCATTTGCTTTCCTCTACCTTTGGACCCTTTATTTTCATACCTACTGCTCACTTTAAATGTATTCATGAATTACATAGGCCGATACTCTTCTTTTAAAGTACTGCTTACATTAAGATACCATCTCATTAGATACTGATACATCTGCAATCTTTCTGGTTGTAACTTATTTACTCTTTGCCTCCTTGAAAAATATACCACGTTAATGTATCTTCTCTGTTTATTTATTTTAGAAAACAAATGTGGAACAAGTGGTAAGTTTCTCTGGTTCTTAAATCGTTTGATATACTTGAGTATTCCTCCACTTTATTGTCCATCCCTTAATCTATATATTTAGTTAAATGATGGGTTAGACATGTGCATGCAACCATCTCTCTCTTAACTTTGAATAACACTGTGTATGTAGCAGCTCTATCTATGAAAAGATTTTTAGATCCCCCCTTTGTAATAGTGGAATCCAAATGTGAGCTCATGGCTTATTTGGCGAGTGGTTGTGTTCAGGTGCCATTGCTTAGGGTTTTCTTGGCAATAATAATGCTTGGAGAATGCTTGTTCTACTCCTTAGAGTCTGGCAAAGCTTGGAAGTGTCATTCCTTGGAGTGGGTCTCCCTAGGAATGTCATATCATAGAACATGGTTCTGATTTAGAGTATCGCACCTTATGGAGTGCAGAAGTTTTGCAGTTCCAGTTCCTTTCAGAGGTTCTCATTATGAGTGTCCTTACTAACAGTGAAGCTCCTCTTGAATTTTACTTGGGGGTTTCATTGCTCAGGATTGCATTGCAGAAGAGTACATCCGATTATGAGTGTCATCGCTTATAGGATGGCTCTCTGTATGTTTGTCAGCCCTGTTTCTTTTGAAACAGCAGTCTTTTAAGAGTGGAACTGATTGGAAATATAATTATGTAGAAAATGTTCCTATGCATATGTACATATGCCATTCTGTTTGGACAGCCATTGTTTTCAGCGTGGTTCTTCCTGCAGATGGCATTCCGTGTAGGGTGATTATATCTGTCCGTGTTGCTCCTTAGTAAGGTTTTATTCTGCTTGGATGAGCCAGTCCATACTGTTGGGTTCTGGTGTTGAGTTGAATTGCCCAACATAGGTCCACTGGAGTCTGATTCAGAAAAAACACCCAAAAAGAAATAAATCTATAAATGTATCAGAAGTATACGTAAGTTTATCTCCTGTTGTTATCTTGAAAATCAGGCACATAGCACTGTCTCCCCTACCTCCATTGACCCATACAGGATAGATTCTGCCTTCAAAGAATCATTCCATCTGGGAGTTCCATAGTTTAGAATAGAATTCCAGTTGGGAGCATCATTGGCAGGGGTGGGCAGAGCTCGTGGAGTTTTACTTCTCAGAATTTCATGGAGTTATCTAAAAGCTCTGTGAGATTCAGTGAAGTTCAGCGAGCATCGGAATTCAAGTCTGTAGTGCTGCTCCTGTTGATTTTTTAGCAGCAGGAGCTTATCCTGAGCTGTTAAATCAGTGCGAATGGCACCACACACCATGCGCTGGTTCTTTCTGCCGCACAAGCAGATTTTCTACTCGAGCAGCAGGTTTCACAATGCGAGTGGCAACTTTCTCAATGTGACCTGCCGCGACCACCCACATTGAGAAATCTTGCAGGGAGGTGGTCTAATACCCATTATTTCTCGCTTGGGCTTGCCAACTTAACATTGGCGAGACGTGATGAGAAAAACTTCACCACTCGGCGGTTGGCTGAATTTTTGCAGAACTCTGTGCTC
Organism: Lissotriton helveticus; assembly: GCF_964261635.1. Classification (NCBI taxonomy): domain Eukaryota; kingdom Metazoa; phylum Chordata; class Amphibia; order Caudata; family Salamandridae; genus Lissotriton; species Lissotriton helveticus. The sequence continues at coordinate 986,532,312 of NC_136061.1, read as the reverse complement.
CAAGCAGAGCGGTACTGGGCAAAACTCCACAAACTCCGCTGGTGGAGCAGTGTTTACCGCCCACCCCTAATTATTGGCAAGAGACAGGTTCTAGTTGGTATTGCTCATTACTCACACAAAAGTAAAAGCTGGTAGGGTTGTTATATTCACCATTTGTTGAAGATTATGTATGCACCACTCAGATCTCCAGCCCTTGTTTGCGTATATTCCATCACAATAATTTTGGCTTGTAAATGTTCTGATTGTAAAATATTATTAACAGCTTTCTTTTCCGTTCTCCCCTCATTCTAGTGCTGCTCTTTTGAATGTCAGGTAAGTGAAATAAAGCCTTGTTAAATATATGTGCAACAGTCATGTGAAGCTATATTTGTGGGTGTCTGTTTAAGTACTTTTATTGTGTTTGTCTTTGCTGGAATGTGTATGGTAGCCATGTACGTATATTTAGGTATGTTCATCTTTTGATGGTATTTTGTGTTCTTAGGTGTTTTATTGACACAGTATCTCTGGAGAATCGATGCACTGTTTGAGGGTTGTATAGTTTTGATTTACTGATAGTAGCACCGGCCCTTTTCTGCACAGTTTGTTCATATACGTTTCCTGCTTAGATCTAAAGGGTCGTGGTAAAACTACAGTCTCCCTTTTAATTTTTTCACAAATGGACCACTTTGGGACCATAAGTGGACTCTAACAGTGAGCCTGGATTAATAAATATTGCACATTTGCTCTTGAAAATATAGAGCCAAATGAATGAAACAATTTGAATTTGCAAACAGTGCAAACCGCAAAATTCAGCCGTTTGCGAAAGCTAAATGGCCTTTCCTTATGTGTGAAAGGCTTTGGCATTCGAAATTTAGGTAATCGCAATTTTTAGCGATTATCTAAATTATCAATGCAAATAGGCAATCACAATTAGCAAATCCCTAATGCACATGTAAGAAGCCTTTCCTAAATGCCAAATGTGTATTTAGGAAATGCTATTACCATCAACTTCAAGATGATGGTACCCATGTGCAAGCTTTAAAAATGCACAAAACTGCTATTTTTAAAGTGCCATGTAGTGCACACATGCCCCAAGGGTATGTGTGTGCCTTACCTATGCAGTTTTTTCGGGGGGTCGCTTCAGTGAGGCCTTAGGATCCCACGCACACTTGCCTTTGCATTACCTAATTTGCGATTACCAATTTGGTAATACAAGACCATTCTCACCTACGGGCCTTGAGGCCCATAGCAACGAATGAAGTTGCAATTACAAATAGTGAATCCTTAATTGCGTTGGTGATCTTTAAGGAATCGCAATTAGAGAATCTCTTTTTCCTATCTGTTTTCTGACATTGCATTTTGCAGTTTCCAAATATCAATTTATTAAAAACCTCTATTTGGTAATCGCAAAATGACATTTTCATACATGGGTCCCATAGCATCCTCAGTCTTGTATTTCATCCACACCATGCACTTATTCAGAGTAATGACGTTTACACCTTCTTTAGCAAGGGAAAGGTATTTGAATGGTAATAGCATACATGCTAAATAGTAAAACTGCAGGGTCCAATATTAACTGGGTGCAGTATTACCTCGCCAAAATGTGCATAACGCAGTAGTATTGCATTTTTCGCCATTCCAAGATACGCAATGCAGAATGTTGCAATTTCGCCCAGCGCACATGTAGCCAGATTTTAGCTGGCGAAATTTGAGCAAGGAAAAGCTCCTGTATGTGCTAATGTCAAGCTCATGTAATCCTAATTCAGGTGAAACTTTCTGTTTGTGCTGAATTATGATAAAAAATTGCATGAGATACTGTGTCCTATGAGCTCATCATAGACACTGGTGTAATTGAGATGATTATGTCTGAGGATCAAATAGCGGGCCAGAACCTTCTTACGTTCTGAAAAGTTGTAATTTATAAACATTTAGCATGAATTCTATCTATTAAAGAATCATTTACCATTTAAATAGTTTTACAAGATATTTCCTCTATGGACCCTGGCAGTGCCAGCATAGATATTTCATATTTAAGTGGCTAACTCAACAAAATAGAAGACCGCTGGCACCTTGTGTAAGTTAGGGTGATCTTTATGTGCATGTGTCGCATATGCTTATCTGTAAATGTTTTTGAGTCTGTTTGAACATGAGGTATCATTGACTATCCATACACATTGGGAGCCTTTCTGCTTGCATGTATGCTTGGTCTATGTGTACATGCAGCATATACATTTCTGTAAATATATTTAGGCTTTTTTGGTTCACATTGCTTGTATCCATCTCTTGCAGAATGTGATATGCCTTTTTTTGTTTATTTTCATTTGTGGATACAGCTTAGTTTGCTTACATTTTCCCATTTTTCTTCAAGACTATCCACATGTCCTGTCTACATTCTGTGGTCATGTGATCTTACATATTGTTGCATATCTAAATGGTGTACATGTTGTAATTGCTGATTTTAATGTTTTTTAGCCTGAAAGAGGTCCTCCTGGCCCTTCCGGAGATCCAGGCTATGAGGTGAGTGATTTATATGTATGGGTTAAATGTAAAACATATGTTTGATACCAACAGAGTTGATGGTCACCTTGAGAGCCTCCTTGCCCCTTAGCAAATGGCCCTTTATATTAAAACTCCACTCAATTTCAGACAAAGTGAGATCCTCTTCTTAAATCATAAATTATAATTGAATTTCACTAAAAGACACTACTTCTTTATAAAAGTTACTTTATAACCGAACCATTCCTGTTATACTTAGACAATTGAAGTAGACACAAAAGGCTCAATTTTAAAAGAATGAATTCGAAAATCTGACAAAATCTAAAGATTTTTTAAAGAGACACCTTTTAATGACTAATGTTTTCTTAAGTCTTTCCAGATCACATATAATCTTTTCTAGCTGCATCAGGCTGTTTCTAATTTATGATAGAAATCCTTCATTATTATATATTTTCCATCTTTTCCATGATAAATCTTCCCTACCAATGATATGTGTCTCCCAATCATGGAGTATTATTTTGTCAATCAATATTTCTTACTACTTTAAAAAAAATCTTGACCATGAGAGCGCCTATTTTGCCAACAATGATTAATGTACCAAAAGAGCAGATTTTTTATATCTAATCTCCGTTAAAGTTATATAACCTGGAGGTTGTGCTATGCCATGTATACCTGTATACCTGTTTTTGCAGTGAAAGAGTTTACCACCTCCATGACGGAATCTCCAATTATGATTTATAAAACACAATTCATGGTAACTCTAACATTCTCCTTATCTTTGTAAATGCTTCTTTTACATGCTTAATATCCATTAAACAACTGCAAATCTCTTCTAATAATTGAGGTTCCCATATAAAAAAAAATATATTTTTCAAATAAGTCCTGACAAAGACTAGAACATATGTGGCGCATTTCTCCTTTAAGAAATTATTTAATTATAAGCAACATATTCTTGCCCTTACTATGCAAAATATTGCCTATAAATGGACGATAAATGTAAACAGTAGTCATTCATCTTAACCATTTGATATTTTGTTGTGTAAAAAAATAAATACAATTGCTGAAAATGATGAGATGTACCTGGTGTATGCTACCTTTAAGATTTAAAATGTACTATATGATTCAAATGTTTCTGAACCATGGGCAATCTTTCTAATTATATATTCTCGATGGAATCCTTGCTAACCATGGATGAGGCCTCTTAAGATATATAAAAAAATTCTATGAAATCACCTTTTGACCTATGGTATCAAACCAAACAATTGTGCATCAATGCCGCACATGTTCAGTTCTCTCTTACCATGAGAAAGCTAAGATAGCGAAGGACCATCCTTCAAATTATTCTCTATTGTTGAGAAATTTCTCCTAATCATGCAAAATGCCTTTCCCACAAATCAAATTTTCCTTAATTGTGACAAATTTTGTCTGATATTGAAAATCGTTTTGGGTAGATATTCTCTGAATTCAAGACACATCTCCTTATTGCCTTCTCTTTCAAATACATAAGGCAGATATTGATTACCTAATAATATTATACAAAGGATGGTTTTATTTAAATATTTTTCCAAAGTACATCTATATCTAGGAAAAGTTGTTCATGTCAATCCTGCTGAACTCAATCACTTCTGAAATCATCAGACAATTCCTGTAACCTAAAACCATGATTGGCATTTCTTAACCATAAAACCTTCCTTATATGCTTAATAAGTAAGCCCTATTATGGAGATATTCTTTCTCTAATGCCAAGCGATCTCTCTCTAACCCATTCGTATCGTGTGTAGCAATGTATATAATTGAGTAAGGGAAATTACCTTCTTTTGATAAACCCACTAACATTCAGGAATATGTCTCTATGACATTTGGCAGTCAAAACATGTCCAAATGTGTAGTGGTCAAAACTGTCATTAAGTTTGCTCAACATGAGAAGTTACTATTTACTGGGGATGTCACTTCAGATCTCTTATCCCCCTAGAATGCACAGTTCTCCAAAACGGTCTTTAAGGCTAATGAGATTCTTCTCAGCCACAAAAGAGAATAGTTCAAAATGCACTCTGTAGGAACAGCTTTCTAGTTTTTGGTCTGCCAAAGTATTTGTTTGTCAGTCACAGCAGCAACATTATTTTAAGCTTTATTACTAATTCTTTTCTAGGGTGAAACAGGAAAGACTGGTCTACCAGGGGAGAGAGGCATACCAGGAGACCCAGTAAGTATCACCGCAACTGAATCTATAATTAACTTGAATCCATGCAAGACAATAGAAGTGGGCAATTTGATAACATACCATTACATGTTCTTCAATGTTAGGGATCTGTAGAGTGTAAAGTGAAAACCTATTGATCATTTGCTTTATACAGAGGTTTTGTCAATTTAATGAAGACTAAAGGAATGTTTTGAAGAGAAATATGTCTGAATATTTATACAGCAGTGGTAAGAATAACCAGTGGCAATAATGTTCCCTTACAGTGCACTTTGTGTGTTATCAGCCACAGTACCATCTCTAATGATCCTATGTTATGCAACATTTAATTGGAAGGGCCTGTCATCTTTCTCACCTGAGATTACTACATTTTTCTTTCTTTCTACTACCCCCATCTTTTGGTATCTCTCCTCTTTTTGCTCATCCTGGGCTGTTTTAAGAAAATCAGCAAGTTGTTCTTGTGTTTTGACAATGTCCAATTCTTTCAGCTAAGACTCCTAGGGGGGCTTGGCCAACCACAAAGGAAGATGGCAGTTTTCTAGAGCGGCTTCGGCCAAACATCTCATTCCTCATTAATCTGTTAAACATCCATCCTCCATGGCAAGCTAATCTACGTGCTATTCGCAGTTTGTGACAGAGATGTCAATGCAATAATTATAGGTTTCCTGCGCGACCCTAGGGCAACTGCCGCGACAAGGCCTGACCGGCGCAACGCAGCTCCAGCCTAGCCTGTGGGCTGGGCTGCTGTGCGACCCACTGACGAGGAGGCGAGGATGTTATACAGGGGCTGGGCTCCCCGATACCGCTGCCCTGGAGCTCTAGGACTTGCCATCACCCATCAGAACTGCACTGTGACATCCAGAGATTGGGGCGCACCGGGCAGTCTTTTTGCCAGAGAGGTGACAGTGGGTGGTCTCAGTGCCCGGGAGGCCTGCGCCACGAGTTAGTGCACCTTTGCTCTTGGTGGTGGTGGCGCCGCGGCAACCCCTGTGCTTTCATCTTCCTGTCCTGCAGTGGAGGGGAGGCGCGACCCCTGAGATCAAGTTTAGTCCAGAAGATATGAGAGATGTGTGAGCCTATAGGGAGTGCGCGGGCTGCCCCTTGGAAGAGCCCCACTTCCTGCATCAAGTCGGGGGAGGCCAACCAAGGGCTATTTGAATGACATCCCTGTGTGGCCCCCATTCCTTGCTGGAGAATGCTGGCACCCATCCATAGTTGTGGAATGAGGGATGGCTCTGCTGAGTGGTGTGCAGTCTCATATTCATTTGCCTGGAGAATCCCTGATATACCTGCAGTGACGCTAACCCGGGGGTGCCAGGCTGACTGCCTGCCTTTCCCCTGTGATTGCTGCTGCTTACCATCACTGAGTGGCACTCACTACACAGCTACAAAGGCTGGAGGAGGAGTGGGGAAATCAGCTAGAAATCTGAAAGGCCGCAGGGTGATAGCTTCTCCCCTTGGTAGGGGGCGGTTGTCGTCCTCTCCTCTCTTCCCCTTCTACCTGGCCCAGAAGCAGCCACAGCGTAGAGCCCCGAGAACGGCTCACGGACAATGACAGGGGGAAAAGGAAGTCAAGGGGTGCACCAGACCAAGTTGAGTAAATACATGCTCCGTACGGAGCCATCCGCAATGGGGGAAACCAGACGGGCCGGACCAGACTAACTTTTTATCCACAGGGAATGAATCGCTCACACTACATGATATAATGGCAGCAATTCAGGCGGTGTGCTCTTCCCTCAAAGCAAGAATTGACTCTGTCATAACAGAAGTAGCGTTGGTGAGAGCCGATCTACACAATATGGTCAGTAGTGTAAAGGAAGTGGATGACACTACGGCTGCCCTCAAGGTTGATATAAATGCCTTGAAAACACGGGTCACTGAACTACAAGCCACTACTGCTGCCCTGGAGGCTTGCTTTGAGAACTACAAAGGGCACTCAAGGCGCAACAATATTCACATTGTTGGGGTGCCTGAGCGGGCGGAGGGACAGGTGGTGGACCTATTAGTTAAAGACTTAGTTCTGAAGCATCTGCAGGCTTGTGGCCTTCCCAACTACTTCTCGGGGGAGCGGACCCACCAAGTCCCAGGGACCCAGCATGGACCATTGGTGCCCCTGCCCTATCATAGCAAGAATACCCCCAGCCACCTACTGTTAAACATGTTGTATTGGGATGACTGGTGCTCTGCAGAGTTGGGGGATGGGCAGTTTTAGGTCCACCTTGCAGGGACTGTGGGGTTTGTTGGGGGTGTTCATTTTCTTGGCTTTTATGTTGTTGACACACAGCTCTTTTACACTTACACACGGATGCAACTCGGTTTCCCCCACCAATGACCCCGCCTCCTGCGTGGGTTGATCTTCACTTCCCCATGTCAATGACCACTACACTAGCGACTCCTAGCTTTCAGGTGCTCTCCTGGAATGTCAGCGGGTTGGGGGACAAAAGTAAATCTGGGTCGGTACTACAATACCTTAAGTGACATTCTCCAGATGTGGTTCTCCTTCCTGAGACAGATCTTCAGGTTAACACTTTTCGAGCAATGGACAGATGGGGATACAAATGAAGAGATAGGTAAAGTAAAATAAAAAATAAAAAATAAATAAAATTACTTACCTTGCGCTCGCCATATTTTCGAGTGGGGGAAGCGGCGAATGCAAGCTAAGTGGTTGTATTTCTTTTTTTATTTTACTTTCCCTAACCCATTCTCAGTCCACTTCAATCCCCATCTGCCCCGCCCCCACCCGCCCCACCTCTTTTACCTGTGCCGGCTGTGCCTGAGCCTCACCCTGTTCCGTTGGTACTCCGGGTATATCATCAATTGGAACAAGTGCTGATTTATCTTCTACATGGGACTACACCACGTCTACCCTGAGACTGTGCAGTTAGCATCGCTGGGGATGGGTTCCGCTACTTAAGGATATACATCACTGAAGATGCAGGGGTCTTCACACAAAAATTTGAGCCTCCACTTACCCATCTCTGGAGAGACAGACAACATTAGAGAGCCCTTCCTCTCTCGCTCTTGGGGAAAGCTGCCCTATTCAAAATTGTGGCTCTGCCCCACTTTTTATATGTCCTCCAGAATACACCATACCCATGTCCAGCATCCTACTTTCAGGTGGTCGAAAGTGAAACTCGTAAATTGCACTGAGATGGGGGGCAGCGTGGATTGTCCTTAAAAAAATGATGAGGAGCTAGTATGAGGGAGGCTTCGCTTTCCCTGACATACAGAAATATTATTGGGTGGTGCAACTCATTGTTATTTTTCACTGGGTCCATTTCCCAGAGGAGGAGCCAGTTTACTGCATGGATAGGCAGGTCATGCAAGCGGTAAGCCACCAAATGGCCATCTTTAGAGGGCGACGCAATACGTCCTTCCCGTGCTTAATAGCAGTCACACACACCCATACTGAAAAATCTGGGCTAGTGGGATAAACTTACACAGGCCACTTCGCTATGAAACACTGCACAATTTGGCATACTGGGGAAACAGAGGGGCTTCAATAAGTGGGACCTGATCAGCTTCGATAGGGTGGGGGACCTGTGGACAAAAGGAGGGGTAATCCCATTTGCCGAACTGCAAAGTGAGTATCAGCTGGCACGCGCAGAGAACTACAGGTACCTACAAGTACACCGTCCATTGCAGAGGGCTTAGCATAAAGGAGAAGACCTCCCTGAATCCTCTCCGATTGAGGACAGATTACCTACCATAAAATCATCAATAACTCACCCGATACTTTCGTTAAGATGCAGGAGAAATGGGAAAGAGACCTTGACGGTCTGGAATATGATGAGTGTTCTGAAGTATTGGCATCCCCCTTGGAGGTGGCTATTAGGTCCCGATTCCGCCTGGTGAAGCTATAAATTCTCATAGATGCTGTTACGCATATACCACTATGGAAAAAATGGGCAGGGCCGCAAGTCTGCTGTGGCAAAGTAAGTACGTTTTTCCACATGCTACAGTTGCCCCGCCTTTCAGGTGTATTGGGAATCAGTGTTTCACAGTCTGAATAGTGTGAGTGGGGCAACATGGAGGTCTCAGCCAAGTGATGCCTCATGAATGTCTGGGAGGCGACTCACCTCACCTCACCCATATGGATCAGATCTGGATGACATTGGGACCATTAGGTGGCCAAGCGTAATATAGCACGGTTGGGGGTTGGTGCATGCTGGGAGAACAGGCAACCTAAGAGAGATGGGGCTGGCCTAAAAACGGTTATACATTTGGGGGAAATGGGACGACTATTGGGGTGGACTGCTTGCCTCCATTAAGGGCCCCGAACTTGATGATTTGTGCACGGGCGCCCAAACTCTAGGATCGTTCGATGAATTGTTGAGTTGGGGGGGAAGTAGACGGAACAAGGGAATGGAATTATACAACAATACGGCCGTATCATGATGCTACAGTGTACGATGCTTTGTGTCATTATTTTAAGTGTTTCTTTTGCAATTAAGAGCTCATTTTAAAAAATGTATTATTTGACCTAAACAATTTAAGAAAGGTAGCACATGTTGACATGGAACTCTAGTAGCTTCCTCTCCTAACATAAAAAATCTTGTCCTCCCTACATAAGATTATGCTCAGCTGCAGTGGCAGAAAATTCACAAAATATTTTTCATATGTTTGTATTTCGATGATCGGAAAAGCAGTAGCATAACTGCATGCGAAACATTGAAAAACAACTCTTTCTGATGTCAATTGCTTTTCCTTCCAGTTCACGGCACCTCAATATGTGGAGTTTCAGTTACAGCACCGAAAGGATGAGATTAACCCAAAATCTGAAATGGTGGAATTATGCCCCTAGTTCACAGCAGTGCATATTTGCTTGCAGCACCATCAGTCACTTTTATCAAAGATGTGGCCTGTAGTGAACTTTTATCAACACTAAAGAGCCCCCTATTGATACATAACTTTCCACTGCCCAAAAATCTCAATATTCTATGTCTGTTATACCACTTGTTTGAGATTATTCTTAAATCACACAAATACCACAGCCAGGAACTGGTGGCCAGGTGATCAATGGCTCTACTGTCTATTTGGCATGAATGCTAAGAGATCTATATGATGCTGTCATGTCAAACTGCCTTTTTGTAGACAGAGCATATATTTGGTTCTTAGCATCATCGGGATTCTGACCATTATCTTGTGTTTTTACAGGGAAGACAAGGAGACATTGGACCTGTCGGTTACCAAGGACCAAAGGTGAGTCCTTATTAATTTATTCTATTCCTGATATTTATTTGTTCAGTGTTCTGTGTGTGAGAATCATGTATAACAGTCTCTTTCTTTTATTATTCTCCATTTATAGGGGGACCGAGGTGGTCGAGGTGAAAAGGTGGGTGTTTTGTTTTTCTTGCCTTTCAAATCATACATTTCTGTACAAGGCAAGCTATGAAGAATCCATGAAATGATGGCTCACATAAAGCCAGGGTAGGAAGCAGTAAATCATTGTGTGGAACGTTGCTACAGCTGCATCCTGTATCCATTATTGCCTGGTGCCCACATGTAAACACAGTCTTCTTTTACCCCTGAGTAGTAGTTGAAAGAAGGAACAATTCCAGATGCATGCTTCACACTCTAAACCTCAACCACTTACCCAAGATACAGGACATTAATTCCAGACACTGACCACCTGTTCGAGAATATTGATTCTGACTATAAATAAATGTCATAACCTCACTCCAGATACATGAGGGTCACAGAGACATGGTACACCCACTGTACATGGGAGTTACCTAATCTACATAACATTAAATGGATATTCAGTGCCTGATGCAAATTCAGAAAATGTCCCTTAAATATCTGCTGTAAATGCCTGCCATGGACAATAGGTTTTCACAGTATAGGTGGGATATTTTCACTAGAAACCTGCTGTAGATTCTATACATCACCCCTAGACAGTAAAGGCATATTCTAGACATGTTACCCAACTTAAATGCAGGATGTCTGACACAATCTTTGGTCCAAGACACCAGTCCAGTATGAAAGATGTCCATGGTAGATGTGACCTGAAGATACAGTGCCTTATCTTATGATGGACAGCCGCTTGATCCTGATCTGACATCATAATTTTAGCTGTAAGACATTATTGCCACATAGATGACACTCTTTTGTTTCATTCTACAGGGAGGACGTGGCGGCAAAGGTTCAAAGGTAAGTACTGGGGGAAACAGATAGTATGGGAACTGAGAGGATGTGAAAAATGGGTTGTAGAAGTAATTAACAGTGAAGTCAGTAGAGTACTATAAATCAGCACGGATTTGGCAAAGATTTGGGGGACCTTTCTGGGAGTGGATGTGTTAAAGTGTATGGTGGGCTGGGTGACACAATTACCTTAACTGCAGCATTGTATTCACTGTAACAACCTTTGTTTAATAAAGTTTACATGTCTTCTCTTTTACTACAGGGGGAAAAAGGTCGCAGGGGCATTGATGGCATTGATGGACTGAAGGTGAGTTGCGTAACCAAACCTTAAAATTGTGGAATTTACATTCCTGCACTTAGCACAACCCACCACTTCAATCTGGACTACTTTAAGGCTCACTTAGTCCCTGAACATGCAATTTGAGATCGCCAGAGTGACCACCAGCCAACCTCATGTTCTCTGAACCTCGAATTCTACTACCACTGCCAACCTAATGCCGAAATCCACTCTCCATCAATGCAGCATTGAAATCATCCCACTGTCTACCAACTTCCAATTGCATCATACTCTCAATCTCCAACTCTATTAAATCTCCAACTCCACCCTAAACACAATATTCTGCCCTACTATCCATCCAATCTGCATTACCACCTACCACCAAACCTACAGTTTACTTTGTGCGATATCTCCAAATTATTTTAGCCCCAACAATCCAATTCCACCATCCCTATTTGTTTTATTTCACCCTCGCCACACCTACAATCACAGTCTAAATTCAGCATCTAAATTTGAACCTCCAAATTTCAATCTTGTTATTTCACTTATATAACATTCCAATCTGACCCAATCCTGCGCTTTTGTGTTCCTCTCCTCACATTCCAAATACTACCTCCTTTTAAAATCCCATCCCACCATCCACACAACTTCTGGATTGCTCAACATGTGTATCCCTTCCTTTCCTGGTCCTTGTAGTTATTGGCCCTACTTCTTGTAATATGGCTCCAATGCTGGTGATGGATGACTGGTGCCTGCATTGAATATCTTATTCATGCACAGGAATTCTGGTGCCTGTGGTGGCTGAGTCTAGTATTTTCCATAACTTGAACAACGTGGCTATAACATATCTGTTTTTTTGCAGGGCGAAGTGGGATTTCCAGGGCTGGCTGGTTGCAAAGGATCTCCCGGATTTGATGTAAGTGATTGGTATACAATTGTGTAAAGGTGGAAGGCTAAGAAACAGTGCAGTCTCTGAGGGACAGGGATATAATGTCAGCCTAGCTGAAGAGTTGGTGATCAGAAATTTGCTTTTAGCTAAGCAGTTATCCATCCAATCTCCACAGCTGTCTCACCGAAATCCACAACTGGATGAACACCTCAGCGCTTAAACTGAATGGGTCCAAGACAGAGATCCTGCTGCTCGGACACAAAGGGCCCTCTTTGCCGCCTAACATCTGGCCCGACTGCTTGGGTGACCCCCCAGCCCCCAAGGAGGAGGTCAAGAGCCTGGGCGTATGGCTCGAAAAGGACCTGAGCTTCAGAACTCAGGCAAAAAAGACGGCAGGAATTTGCTTTGGACTCCTCAGGGCATGTAGGAAGGTCTTCCCCCTGCTCCCTGCCACTTCTCGGAAACTTCTGATCCAGGGCCTCATCTTGGCGAGGTTAGATTACAGCAATGCAATCTACCTGGGCGCCCCGGAAGCCACATTCAATACCCTGCAGAGAATCCAAAACGCCGCGGCCCGCCTACTCACTCTCACCCCAGCCAGATCCTCGGCTAAGCCAGCTCTGAAGCTCCTTCACTGGCTTCCAGTCAGAGAGAGGGTTGCTTTCAAAGCCCTCTGTCTGGCCCACAAACTTCTCCATAACAAAGGCCCACCCATCCTCAAGAATCTCATCATTCCCTATAAAGCGACAAGAGCTCTTCGATCTAGCGAAGAGAACTTTATCACCGTTCCCAGAGTAAAAAAAGCTCGGTCTGGAGGACGTCGCTTTTCGGTACACACTGCCAAACATTGGAACAGTCTCCCCCGGAGACTAAGAACCGAACCTAACCTCCTTCAGTTCAGGAAGGCACTGAAAACTCTTCTCTTCTCCTAATTCTTCCTCCCTTCCGCCGCCGTTCCCTCCCGAACTTAGGTTCAAGCGCTGGGATGCTCTAGGGTTACTCCGCGCTCTACAAAACCTTAAAATAAATAAATAAATAAATTAGAGTTGTGTGTTAATTGAAGACTCTGTTATTTAATACCTTCCGGAAGTAAACAACACTGTCCTCATTGGTCCACCCCTAGTGGTAGTACTATTCACAGATATACATTTTGCTAAGAAGGCTAACATAAAATATCTGTGTTTACCCCGTAAAACAATAATCTGAGATCTACGGTATCTAAGACTCACATTGGAGGCATACCTCTAGCCTAGAACTATACACTCTGAGATCCAGGTCCGTTGACAAAAACATTTCTTAGAGATCTTACTTTTCAGAATAAATAAGGAGACTGTCCTCAGAGATGTATCTGTAGTTGATGAGAAATCAACACTGTTCAAAGAATGCCCTGCTCAGTGATGTACCTGTGGCTGATGGCACTTTCTTCAGAGATCAAGCTCATACTAAAAGTACTGTTCTGTCAAAACTACATGCAATTAATATAACTGTCATTAAAGATCTTATTCTTGATTGAAGACTATTTTCTGTCTGATTATGTTTTAATCCAAGATTGGCCTCAAGCTAAGGACCCCATAGTTCATACCATAACTCTGGTAAAATGATACCCTCATTGGAGGCATGACTCCTAGTTCATCCTCTATTTTTGTAAGACGGTTTTGAGATTTCTTGTTGATCAAAATGTGTTCACTGGTCTTTCTTTAGCCAAGGGAGCAATTCTCAGAGATCTAATCTAGCTAACATGATCGTCTTCAGGTACCTATTTCTGTCTAAAAGGGCTATACTCAAAGATATATGTAGGTATTTGGATAGCCTAAAATGAGCAGAGGGCCCAATGGAGCACTGTTCAGAGGTCAGGATATGATATATATGATCAGTTAGACAAAGGAGGGGATGGGGGCCAATTTACTCCATAGGAGACGGATCCTTATAAGGTGTTGAGGAGGTCAGTCTGCAGCTGTTTTCTAAATGAGGAAGGGTTAGGGAATATCTGAGGGTTAATGGGATCTTGTTCCAGACTCTGAGTGCATAGATTCAAAAGGCCTATTTCCTGTAGCTATTGATGTCGAAAACCAATTGAGATTGCTGGTTTTCAGCGAGATAGTCATGGATGTCATTCATGATAGTCATACATGGTAGCCTTGTAGATGATACAGATGGTCTTGAAGATGACGCATGCAGGGGCAGCCATTACAGTTCAATCTGGGAGGGGTGACGTGTGACATAGGCATTTTTCTTTTGGCCCTAATGATAAATGCTGGGGTCTGTATAATACCTTTCAGATGCATAAGTATCTCACTGTAGCATTACTGGCCAGGAGGGTGTATTGATTGATCTACCTCTTGGACAAAGCGTGTGTAACAAGATATACTTCTGACTGAAGAAAACCCTCAGGAATCTTACCTCTAACACGCAAGACTGTCTCTGGCATAATCGGTTTAATACTCTGACACTATGAGTGAAAAGGATATCCACCAGGAAATGATTAGATGTCTGGGCAAGAAACAATATTTAACAAGATCATTTCCGGAAGACATGAAAATCTCAGAGTAATTTTCAAGAAGAACAAAACTATTAGAGCATTAAAAAGAAATACAATTGAGAGAATTATGTTATGGTTAATGTGTGTCTACTGGAACATTAGTGTATATGAACAAAGCATTATTCTCAGCAAATGAGTAATAAGAATGGGAGATATTTACATATGACCTCACCTATTTTTCACATACAAATTCACTTAATTCAGAAGTGGGAGGTATGTGGACAGATGCATTTAAAGTGGGCAACATATTCGAGTTGGTAACAAGACAGACTTCTAGATGCATCAGGAGGCTACGTTTATGGGCGGGTGACTGAGAAAGGGTGTGCTGTTAATGAAGTAATAGTTTTTTGAATGAGATGTATCAAAAGGACTGGGCGGGGCAAGCTGAGGTACTTCCTTGTGGAACACAGGATGCTGTCTGTGGTGGTACATTCAAACGAAGGAAGGGCAAGTGTCTAGTATTTTAATGACATAATAAGTGATAAATAACTCACCTAACATTAACCTCTTGTGTTAACAGGGCGAGTCAGGCCCACCCGGCCCAAAAGGAGACCCTGGATCATATGGGCCAAAAGGAGGAAAGGTAAGTCTCTGAGGTTGTGTTCTCAACATTTTTAGGCTTTAGGTATCACATATGCACCATTAAATGTTACTTCGGATACCTTTAAGTGGGCCAAGATATGTGAAACTACAACGCTTCTGCAAGTTGGCTTTAGGAAAATAAATTCAGATTTCTGGTAGTGATATTGTCGAAGGCAATGAGTAGATTTACGTTTAACAATCAGAACCTTAATAAGAATGTAAGTGATGGAGAAGCTGTTAAGAGAAGTGTTTAAGGTGTATTAGTCAGAATGACTGTTATCAGGTTGTTACACCCATTCAAGGTGATCTTACCACAATAATGAGTTTTTTAATATCAACCTTCAACAATCTCAATTGCAGAATATTAACTAGCAGTATATTATCAGCATACGTCAATGCCGGGAAGTATATATTTACCTTTCTTTGCTCTACATTTATGTACCTTGAAGATATATATCTTCAAAGTACGTAGATATAGAGTTATCAGTAGTAAATCTATTGTTAGCTACATAGATGTGCCTTAACAATATGGTGGAAGGCAATATTTTGTGCTTGATTTTGTTGTAAAACAATGTTTGACCACTCAATATTATGACATATGACTCGTTGGAGTAAGAGACGTCTCTCAAACAAATCTAACTGTCAGAACTAGATGTCAGACAGTACACCTATATGATATAGAAGAGGTTAATCACATTCAAGTATGGATCGAACCTATTACTAAACATTGACATTAAATGTCTTTATGATACACAGTATGAACTAAAGGAAATACTGTGGGCAGCAACTAGAGGAATCTTGTAAGAAAAACAGGGAGTGCTACTAAAGCAAAGAATTTGGGATCAGAGAAAGTGACGAAGAATGCAACTAGTGAAAATAGTATTGCAAGTGATAACTACAGGAGGTTAATTATGATTGCACTCACTATGTAGCAAACTCTTGTATTTTCCATTCATATTTTGGTTTCACAGTAGGCTGGATCCTCTGTACTGCTTCTGACCTTTCTTAGTATGTTGTGCTGGATGTTGTTATGGGTTTGCCAGGAGCTTGGATCCAGAGCATTAGTCTAGGTCTACTGTTTTTATTATCATGGGTTTTGTAATGTGTTTCCCTGATTCTCTTGCCCTGGATGTTTTTCTTGGGGCTTGTAGTGAATGTTATCAATCTCCACCTTTATATGGAGAATTCTTGGATGTGTTGTTTCCAGGCCACAGAATGAACTCATAAAATCTTACCCCTTTATCTCTGTGCAGGGAGAACCGGGGGCAAATGGGGGCCCAGGTCGAGTTGGGAACAGCGGAAACCCTGGAGATAAGGTAAGAAAGTAGTCCTGCATTGAAGGGAAACACTGGTTTGTTAGCAGCAAGCCAGGTGTTGTTCCTGCTGCCCCATAATGAAAAGACATTGAAAACTAGAGTGAGTAGAAGGTTTCATTAGCTGAAATGCACAAATCTGGGCCGCTATTGCCAGATTCAGCTGGCCATTGTCTTAAATCACGAGTACCTACATTGTATGTCTTATGCTTGCCCATAAAAAACATCCAAGTTACACATTGAGGGTTACAGAACCAGCACATCTGAAGAGCAGCAAAGAACTGGGGCCCAGATGTACATATTTTTACTAAATGCAGCTTAGCATTCAATGATACATTGCTCAAGAGAGAAATCAGTGCAGTGCTATATCTACAAGGACTGACATGTTGCTGGTGTCATCCTTTGTGCTATTGTCCAAACAGACTGCCTTGCTCGACACATAGCCTTGCACCATGGTGCAGAGGTGACATGCACTGCCTAGCATAAGATTTGTACTGGAGGTGCCTTTCCAGTACAAATAAGTTTCGGTACACAAGCTCAAAAGGTTTCCTTACGTTTGGATGTGTGCTGTTATTTGCAGCATCCATGTGTTCGCCTTTTGCTTTTTTTTTTTTATAAATGAGCATATTTCCCATTGTTTGTACTTGCTTCAAGTAGGTGTTAGTTCTTGAAGCAAAGCCTGATTTGGCTATCGAGTAGACCGAGCTTGGATGCGTTGATTCACCTCATTAACACCTTCTTGATACACAGTGGTGCAAATCAGTTTTCCTTTGCAGTGCCAGACACCTTTTGCCCTGGATAGTAAGTAGCATGTGTCACTACCCCAGCAGAGCATGGTTTGCAGTCCTAGACAGAAATGCCAAAGAATAGCTGCATGGCATACACAAACCTGAGGAGGTCAGGATGTGGTTTCACTCCTGAATACAATTAACTGCTCCATGGCAGTCAGTATCCTGGCAAAGGAGAGAGTAAATGGTTACAACTCTACACAAGGCCTTATCTGCGTGGCAAAAAAGGCACAGATTGGTGTGATGGTGGTGCTATGTTGTTGCACTTTGTAGTTTGCTTCTATACACTATCTTTTCCTTGATGTTATAATGTTTAGACAATTTCACTTGGTATCCAACTTTTCAGATTTTTTTATATTGTTTTTTTTTTAAAGCACTCCTACTAAGATTCGCATTTCATACTGTAAAGTCAACATATTTAGCTATTTCCTCCTGCAATGTTGTCCACTTTTGTTTCTAATAGTAAATAATCCTTGAATAAGCACATCTTCCATTGACATTACCTAGAATGTATTCACCTACCACTTCTCATGTTAAAAGTTTTACAATGATAGCAGTGAAACATGTCAACCACTCATTTGAGCAATGTGATTATAGTGAAGAACAATAATAGGAAACGGCTTTAACTCAGACTGTACATGCCTACCATGAGAGTGTCTCCTGTGTGATGGGAAGACCATCTCTTCTGCCATGAGCAGTATGTACTTTACAGGAAGTAGGACATAATATCAGACAGTAAAACAATCATTTGTGTTTATTGCATTGGATTGGAATAGGTGTTTGATTATTCTATTCGATATAGTAGCACAATTCAGAAATATTGATGTGGTGGACAAGAGCACACGTGCATCCAATGCTTTAGTTTTCATATAAGACAGTGAAGTGATATAGGTGACTTCTAATAATTGTTCAGGCCAAGCAAACATGCACCTACTACAGCTGACGTGTTTCATGACAAAGGACTTTCTCAGGGCTAATGATACTAAAACAATATATAGTGCTGTTGAATTCTCGCTGAAGAATAGTCAGAATACTATTGAATAGCAACACATTGACTAGACATGTTGACAAGGGTTAAAATAGGCTGGAGTCTGATTAAAGTCGTATACAGTATTATGTGTTGCAGCAGAAACCATGTCCCTTGATTTCAGAGATTTCATTTGCCTTGTCCCTTACCTGTTTCATGGCCCTTAATTTGGTGATATGAGGTTAACCCGTTGAGGAACAACACATTTCCCTATGTATGGAATTTGGCACCATGGTGCTTGGACACAAATTATGGCATAAGTGCATCTCAGGTGCGAGGTTGGGTTTGCGTAGCTTTATGTGTTGCATGGTCCCTTCTGTAATATTTTGTAATACCAGAGTGTCCCAGAGGTGTAAAAATGGGTGTAAATGCCTGCTGCCCTCCTGGGCCTCTTTAATAATAAAGACCCAGGTGACTATAGTGGGCTATGCCTCAAACCCGACTTAGAGTACCATGTGCATTCCAGAATGAGACTTAGAACTGCTGGTCGGCCATTGCAGTAGAAATACCAAGCCTTCCTTTAACCACTCTACTGTCCTCACCTTTTTCCAAATCTCCCTACAAGCCACACATTTCGTTTTGACTTAGGTAAATGAGATGATACCCAAATGTGGACCATACATTTCAGCCTAAACCTTTTTACTCTCATTTTTGATAGAACGTGATATTTCAGGGAACGAAAACAAAAGTAATCTTTCAGGGGTCAATACGTGTTCTCAAGAGTAGCCTTTTCCTGTTTCTATTGCTTTAACCCTGGCATGAGAATGGATTTGACAGATGACTAATTCTTTTTCAATCTCAACCAAATGTTTCTCTTAAATATTTGAACTGTGAACCATGGAAAAATAGACTTTAGGTGTTCAGATAATAGCAGGTCACAATGTATTTTCTTTAGTCAAACTGCTCCCACACAATGTGTTTTCCTTGGTAATTACAGTTATTTCGGCACATAAAAAAAATCTTCAATTTCCTATTGTATGCCTATTTATAGCGTTTTCTAATATTCAGAGTGTGGTAATTGATCAATATAATTTATAGAATGTTTACAATTGATCAATTTCAAACTCTGAAGTAATATTTCCATTGTAACTTCATTTTTGGAGGGTGTTTATCCATTGTTTCATACTCTAAAGTGTTTCTTAATTGTTTACTTTTCGTACTGTCATGTATTTATCTATTGCTCAATTTTCATTCAAAAATAGTTTGTTCACTCGGCAAGTTGATCTTAAAGAGGCTTCTACTGTTCACTTTCCTACTGTAAGGTGGTTGTTATTAAGTATCCAACTATAAAGGCAAAAGAATTGTCCAGGTCCTCAATTACTTTTAATTTGCTCGAGTCATTATTATTGATCTACCATAGTTAATTCTTTACTTGCTAGTGTATTCAAGGTGTTTTCTTAACCACAGGGTGAAGCCGGAGGTCCAGGACAGCCTGGGGATAAGGGCGAAGCTGGAGATGAGGTGAGTGAAGCAGACATTTTCTCTGTGTTGGTCGTGAAGTGAGAGCTTCCTCGCTGTAACATGAATTATAAGGCTGATCATCAATAGTTCTCCATTCTCTTTCTTTTAGGGTGATGCTGGACCAGATGGACCTGCAGGCGAGAGAGTAAGACTCAAATTAACTTCTTTGATTATGGAGATACATCTCTACAACTATAGAATGACTACTAATGATCGTGCAACTCAAAGAATGTGTCAGGAACATTTGCACAATTTAACACAGTCTGACATAAACAAAGTAGGGTGTACAGAAGCACATGAAAGCAAAATGGCTATGCTTTTTCCTTAGAGGGAAGGTCACAGCAATTTTACATAGAAGACACAACCACTTAATTCTTCAATAGACTATGAACTTCATATCACACCTGCCACAGCAACTTTCGCAGTAGGACTAGCATCTTTGGCACACAATAAACATGAATCTGCTACTGCAGTCATCACCTCATAAAATATTAGCCAGAGTTTGAAAAGCCCAACCAGTACACAATGACATGAACATTATGACACCATCTTACCTCTACTAATGACTAGACAGCCTGTGCAATGGAGATAATGAAATGTATTTAACAATAGAAGCACGTCATAAGAAAATAATTCTAACACTGCAGCGTTTTGCCACTAGAACGTCAAAGGAAATCCAGGATGACATCACAGCGTCTTCATCACTTACTAAGCATGATAGTGATATCACTGTTCATTTGAAATACATAGTGAAATCATAGTTCATTAACCAATGAGTAGGGTCACAGAGAAGTCTAAACTGGCTACATCAATATACGAGTAATGCCATATAGAGACATATGAGTGAGTTTGTTCAGACGCTTTAGTGGCGGCCTGAGTGGTATAACATGGAGGTCTGATGGAGAGAAATAAGTCTAAGGGGTATTACAGTGGAGATTGGGTGCAGTTGTATGGAATTGTGCGTGGTTAAAGGCATACCCTAGAGGGGTTAAAAAGAAGTCTGAGTGGCATTAAAGAAAAAAGTCTTAAGTGGGGTGGGAGAAAAGAATAGGCAGTGCCATAGAGTAGTCATAGCTGTGCCACTGAGAATTCTGGTGAAGTCAGAAAGAGATTTCAGTGCAATATAACTTCAGTGTTATGCACTATAGAGGCGTCCTGCAAGAAGTCAGTGTATCAGTCTATTTAAATATTTCTCGGTGCACAGTGAGCCACATGGCAGAGTTGACCGTCTTTCAATCTTGGGAGTCTCTGCCAAAGCTGGATATTTAAAATATGGCCTAATATGCTCAAGCCTTGGCGTGCTGGAGACTATCTACTGTTTTGGAATCACGCAAGAGTTATAAATATAGTTTGACAGACTTGACTTTGGATAACTGCCTTTCGAAATATAGAAAATATACAAGCAATGTTGTACTTAAGGATCTGGGTATGAATGGAAGCAATAAAGAAGCACAATGAAAGACTGAAGGAGGCACGGTTACCTTCACATTATGATGTATATATCATGAGTGTTGAATCTCGAAATTAGGCTAATATGACGGTCACTAGAGGTATATATTTGGCTACCACGGCCATGCAGGGCACATGCCTCTGGCTTACGGGCCCAGTCGAAAGTGCACTCAGGATTAAGTATAGTGTTCGAAAATGTAACCATGAACTTGTATTTGTTCAGTTTAATACTTATATTAGTTACTCTTTTAAAAAGGTACTTTGTGCCAGTGAAGTTCATTACGAATCTTATTCTGGACTGCCGGGAGTTACACTCGGAAAACATTTCCCCCTTCATGGCATCAGTAACTCCTTGAGAGGAACTTTCTGGGCATTGCAAGTGGGACCTTCGGGGTCACCCTACAAATGAGGAAATACCAGGCAATCAGAAATTTGGTCTCAAGACTCCTGATTATTCCTCATTTGCCTTGCTTTTTCACCTTGCACCATCTGATTATTGTACGTGAAGTCTCTGGAAGAAAGGCATCAGATCCATAAATGACTGTCCATCTTGTAATGATGTTGCTAACTCCTGTTCCCATTCGAATTGGGATTACCAGGTACCTCTTAATGTGTGTTATTTCAAAATGCAAAATTTCAAACTTTTTCCACACAAAGAATTAAAATAAAACAATATTTGAAACATAGAAACACAATCTAATATAAAATATTACATAATGTGAATTTAAAGAAATAAAAAATCATGAGTTTTCAAGAGAACAGTGAAGGAGACACACTCTATTACTGCCTTTGTACAGTTCATGACAAAAACCCTGAGGCATGACACTTCACATATATCTAAAATCTACAATCAAATTAAATGTAAGAATAGTTTCTCTCTCACGCACACAATTAAATGTATACAAGAGAAATCATAACAGCTTTCATGAATTAAGAAAGATGGCAAAAATGAAAATGTTACTTTGAAAGAGGAAATAATAAATACTCAGTCTTATAAGACTGCAAAGTGAAAAATAAAAAATAAATACTTTCAAGTTAGGTAGATGTGTTGAGAAACACTTTCAGTTTAAAGGTGTATTTAAATTTCACTTATTCAAACTTCAAAACTGATGCATTAAAACCAATCATTGTCAAACCAGTAGGTCTAGCTTGCATTAGAGTCTTAACCAAAACATAGAAAACAGCCAGCTGCAATGAAAAAGAATAAAAAAAATATTGCGTTCTGTGTAGAAGTTCTGTAAGAGATAATACGTTTGTGAAGATTCAGAGTACATTTGAGATGTACAACACACCCTCGTGCATTGTGGTGCAAGCATTCTATAGGAGGCGAAATGATGCCCCAAGCAGCCAACAGCATGAGGTGAGAGGGTAATACTCCTCTGGGATGAGCCAAAGACCATTCAATGTATGTTTTAAAGAATTGATAACACTATGCCTTGCAGACATCTGCACTGTCAAGCCAAACCTCAAATGTGATACAATGAAGTCCTGTGATGTAGGTGGAAAACATTCTGCTCAGGGACTCTCACTGTCCCACCAGAGTGCCGCCACCACCACCACCACTCACCTTCTTTTACACAGTGCCAGCTGTCCAAGAGCATTCATTGTCCTCTGGAAATCCCACTCATAAGGGTTAGACTTTCCATAAAATGGGGACTGGATTACTTCCACTGGCATCCTTGGCCTTGATCAGTAGTGGGAAAACCCGTGCTTTGCAAGCAGGACATCCGACTGAGGGGTAAAAAAGTAAAATTCTCCTTGTTGAAGTCTGGCAAGTCAAACAGATCTAGGAAAAATACATCTATAAATGTAACTTCAAGTGGAACATGCGCCATTTCTACATACAAATTGTGAACAACCATAGTGTATATTTTACTTAAACAAAATGTTACCTATATAAACACACACCACCTTTGTTTACCTCAATTGAATAATGCCAATGTAAGCAATCACTTGGAGAAACATTTTGATTTTGAAGTGATTATTTTTAGAAGTAATATTTAAAAGTGGGCATTTTGAAGTATTTGATAATACCACTAAGAAGTTGGCCAAAAAGTGGCTTATGTACAAATAATTCAAAAATGCACCTGTTTAAATTGCAAATTATGATGTCACTATAGGTGTCCTTATATCAGAGATACCACACCTCATCCCCCTGGGAGCATGCTTTATCTCTAATGAAGTAATGAACACACTTCAAGCAAAGATTTCCACATGCATATTATTAAACATTTCTCATTGTGGCACAACCCAATGTGGTTTTGAAGAAACAAATGCATCTAACAAACATTTTTTAGAGACTTTGATGTGGAATAAAGGTTAACCAAAGTAAATAAAATATTGTATAAACTACTATCACACTCTTTCTGAGTTGCGCAGTAATTTTAAAACTGTGTAGTATTGATATAATTACACATTTCTACCATTGCCATTGCCACAGATTTTGAGTGATATCCAGTTTTCATCTGATTTGAAGTCTGGAAAAGGACTTGCAGTTCACAGATCTTACTGGAAAATTACCAGCAGAAAAATGCTGATGGAAAACAAATTAATAAGACTACCTGCCATGTATGTGTGCATGCACTGCACACTTAATAATTTAATGCTAGTGCAGAGTATGGACATGACGTGTGTGTACAATATATGGGCCTACTCACAAAAAACATTTTCAATTTTGGTATCGATGTCACTATGTAAATACCTGCTCAGTTTATCCTCATTAATCTCTAAATTCTCTAAAGGATTTGTTTTACGCTCCCACAGTATTCCTGCATGCTTATCTGATCTGTAGGCCTGAGAAATAGTCTCTTTAGCCCATCTACTCCAAGTGGGTGCTGACACCTTTTTCTCGTTGTTGGATCCCCCTTGTGAAACAAAAAAAGAGTTAGAGAGTCTGAAAGGTTTTATCCTTTGCAAGTATACCAGCAGATTTCTTCTTATGTCAAGAGAAGCAGGAACTTCAGACTGCAAAGAAGGTGGAAAAACTAGAAGGATTATCTCCTAGGAAGAATGGTATCTTGACTGCACCTTAGGGTTGAATTTAGAATCCAATCGAGGAGCAACCCTGTCTGGGAAAAACCTGAAATAAGGGTAAGTAATCTATAGGGCAGACAGCTCCCCCAATCTTCTAGTAGAAGTAATAGCTGACAGTAAAGCCACATTTTCCGTTAAGCACTGTAAACTTGCCTCTTCCAGTTGTTGAAATGGTGGCAATTCGAGCCCCTTAAAACCTATTGCCATATCCCATGTCAGGACCACATTATGAATCACTGGCTTCTTGAGTCTAACACTCTTAAGAAGGTGAGCCACTAAAGGAAAAATCAGAAAAACGTAATGAGAAATGATTCTGTTGCGTGGATTGCAGCTAACTGAGCAATATAGGTGGTGGGAACTAACCCCTTCAAAAAACCCTCTCTTACGAGGATTAATGGAATCTGGACATCAAATGAATTAATGGAATCTGAGTTTGCCAATTTCTCAGTACACCACGATTGAAAAGAGCTCACATTTTTATAAAATATGATTTCAATGTAGAGGACTTTCTAGACTCTTGTATAGTCTTATCCACCTGCCAGAAGAACCCTAGCCTTTCAAAGCCTACCCTCTAACATTCCAAGCCATCAGGTTCAGTCTCTTGAGAACCTAAAATCCAAGGGTGGGAAGTTGTAGAGGAGGGGGGCCGAGAGGTAAAAGAAACTGATCCCCTCCCGTCATCTTCAAGATCAAGAAATCATGGGAGTCTTGGACAAAATGGTGTCACCAATATTATCAGAAGCTCCTCCTCCCAAATCTTCTGCAGTAGTTCGAGAGGAGGGGAATTGGCAGAAGGCATTCTGCAGATATCGAGTCCAAGGGATTGACAGGGCATCCACTGCAAAAGCCTGAGGACTCCAGGTCTCAGAACAACAAAAAGAGGAAGCATTGCTTATGCTTGGGAGGAAAACAGGTCTATCTTTGGGTATAGAACCGACTGCATATCTGCTGGAAGTGAAAATGAGATAGGTGGAACGATCAGAGAAGGCAAATTGCAGCTCAATGGGTTCATCTAAATATGTGCCTCCCCCTGAATGTATACTGCCCACACCGCCACCAGATAATGTTCTGCCCAGGAAGAGATTTTGGTTGCTAAGTTGTTGAGTCCCTGAATTCTTGTGCCCCCTGAAGGTTCAGGTAACTGACTTCTGGATTGTTCATTCTAATAACCAGATTCACATTCTTCAAATGGGATTGAGAGACTTGATTGGCCTACCCAACAGTCACCACCTCTCTCCAGTTGTAAGAGAAACCTTTCTCCGCTGACCTCCCAGTCGAAAAACACAGCCCCCCAAAACCAAATGCTCGCATCAGTGGCATAACAAAACATGTGGGCCCCCTTTCGAATTGCAGGAAGGGGTCCCCTCACGGCTCCAGACCCAGTCAGGAGCTCTCAGGTATGCCCCTACATAGTGCCAGAGGGGGCTTCCAGGAGCTCGCCTCCCCCCGCACCACGAGGGCTGCGGTAGATATTGTTACAAAACTGGCTTGCATCAGTTTTTAACCTATGGAGGGGCAGATTTGAAGGGTACACCCTTTAATAGATTAGACTCTGACGATCCTTGACCACCTTTGAAGTAATTGGAACCATGCGCTCAAACGTTTGAGATGCCTGGCCCCAGTGATCTAGGAGATGATTCAGCAAAGTTCTTCAAATGAAATTGAGCTCATGGAACCACTCCAATGGCTGCTGCCATGAAACCCTGAACACTCAACCAGGTCCGGGCCGTGGCTTGTTTCTGCACCAGCAGGCTTCGAGGATATGACTGGATAGCAATGACCCGCTTCTCTGACAGAAAGGCTTTTCCTTGCTGGGTGTCGAAGATGACACCTATAAAAACCACTTCCTGTGATGTCACAAATGAGATTTCTTGATGTTGTTCAGCAACTACAAATCCTGGAGGAAGGTACAGACCGTCCTCATGTTCTGCTCTGCCTTAGAGAAGGAAGACGCCCTCAAAAGCCGGTCATCAAGATAGGGAAATATGCCAATGCCCTTCAATTGCAATGCAGCCACCACTTAAGCCAATACATTTGTGAACATGCTAGGAGATGTGCATAGGCTGAATGGAAGAGCCTGGAACTGTTAATGATTGTTTATGATCGAAAATTCTCAGCGACGTCTTACTTGCTAAATGAATCTGAACATGGATGTATGCGTCTTGGAGATCTGGAGTTGCCTGGAAGTCTCTGTCTGATATCAATGGCTTAATGTTTTGCAATGTTACCATTTTGAAAGTTTCCAGGAGGGTAACATTGTTAAGTCCCTTAAGATTAAAGACTGGACATCCTGTTTTGGAACTAGAAATAGTCGAAAATAGAAGCTGCAGAAAAATTGACTCACTTGAACCTGCACATTTTCTCCTTTGGTCAGAAGAGACTGAATGTCCTGCAACATAGAGTCCCTTTTTAACTGGTCTTCTGGCAGTGGCGTACGTAAGTACCAATTCAACCAAGGACTGCCCTTGAATTGCAGATGTTAATCAATTTTTATTGAGAGAACCCATTCATCTTGAATTGTTTCCAACCAATGGAGATAAAACGGCTTCAACTGACTGCCCACCTTCATATAGTCATTTGGACTCATCTGTGTACTGTGAAGGCTGTTGCCGGGATCTGTTTGCAACCGCTGCTCCTCAGGCACGGTCCCGGCTTCAAACGGGATATTTATCCTTTTGACTTTGCAACACTCATTTTTAAATTAGAGATTTCTTTTTCAGGGAAGAATTTGAAGCGTTTCAAAATCTTTTTTGTCAGAAGATTTCTACGCCATCTCATTCAACTTGTCCCTAAATAATTTCGAAGCAGTATATGAGAGCTTTTGGATCAGAGACCACTGACCCACTTCCACCATCCAAGACTGCACCCAAAGCAGCCTCCTCCGTTGAACTGCTCCACCAGCCGATGACGCAGAGGACCGTAAATTCTTGAATGACACATCCACTAAGAATTGGGCCAAAAGCTCCATATTGGCTAATGTTGGAACATGATCCGAATTATCCTGCAAAGCATCATAGAGTGTTGAAAACTACTTAAAATAACTTGAGTTGTGTAGGCTGCATATGAATTTATTCTCAGAGAGAAATTTGATGTAGCAGGTATCCTAGTGCTCCACTTTCTTTTTCACCACATGTGATAATAGAGCATCCTCTGTTGTCAATGAAGAAGAGGAAGCCATAGAGTACTGACCTTCAGAAAAAGCAGAAACTGTTTCTCAAAGCGGCCAATTGGATAGCTTTTACCAATAAAGCGAGAAATAGAAGGCCTATCAATGTCTTTTCACTCTTTCATGACACTATCCTTAATGACGTCATGGAAAGGAAGATTGTCAACCGGATAGGTGCTATATTGCGGATTTAATAGGTCCTGCTCCTGCGGGGTATGTTCGAAATCCACCACATCTCTCACGTCTGCCAACACTTCTTGAACGTGCGAATCCTAAACGTAGTGCTTCTTGGGGCCAGACTCCTCCTCCTCATCTGCGTCTGCCCTTGCTGTCTTTGCAGCTGATTCACTCAAAGCTGAGTCTTCTGCCTGCTTGATCAGAGCTGCAGGTCCTTCTATGAGATCTGTGATACCTCCTCATCCCTCATAACAACCTACACAACAACTCATTCATGACAGATACCTTCAATTCCAAGAGCCTACGAATTGACAAAATAGTATAAGCATAATTCGGAATCTTAAATACTTTATTTTACAGCTGGACACCAAATTATAAATGAGGTATTTGTGATGTAGTACAGTAGATGCAATGTGCAATGAGAGGGAAGTAACTAAAAATAAAATACTGTGTGAGGTGAATTAACCACACGTGACAGAAAAACTCTGAGGTAAAGGCTGTAGTATATCATACACCAATTGGGGCAAAACAAAATATAAATCAAATGTAAGTTAAATAGGGTACTACATAATGTACTGAATGAAGTGAAGTAAGTGCAACTAAACTTCTATCTGAGGTAAGCAAGTACTGCATGAGGGAAAATCTAAAGTAAAAAGGGCACAAAAATACAATAGGAGGTAAATGAAGTAAATATAAAGTACATTATTAGGCAAATAAAGGGAATATAGACCGTGTGTTAATGTTAATGTTAGTGGGTATTTATAGAGCGCACTTACACCGGGTGGCTTCATGGCGCTGACCAGAAAACAGAGTATGCTAAGCAGACCAACAGACAGCAGGCTATCCACTATCCCATGTTATATGCTTGACGGAACAGCCAGGTCTTAAGAAGCTTCCTAAACTGCATAATGTCCGTGCAAGACCTAATTGCCAAAGGAAAAGAGTTCCAGAGTTTTGGCGCCAGTACCGCAAATCGGCGGCCACCTTGATGCACTTGTTTAAACTTTGGAACCGATAGCAGGGAGAGATGGGCGTATCGAAGGGTCCGATTGGGAACATATCTGGGTAATAGGTTATTAATAAATACAGGACTTTTGGCATGCAGGGCCTTGAACACAAGGCAGCCTGTTTTAAAAACACAGCGCTGGGAGATGGGGAGCCAGTGTAATTTTTCAAGCGCGGGGCTAATTGATTGCCATCCGGGTTGTCGAATGACCAACCGAGCTGCCTGGTTTTGTACCAGCTGCAGGCGTTTGAACAGATAGTGTGGCATGCCCAGTGGCATGTGTGATGTAAATAGTTACATAAATGACCAGGTGAGGTAAATAAGGTACAAAAAAGGTGTCTTGTGAAGGAATAAAGTATTTTATGAAGTACTGTGTGAGGTACAAAATAAACATAACAGTATCATGTGACATAAATAAAGGGCATATTAAAAACCATGTACAGTACCCTACAATATATGATGTTATGTAAATAAAGTGCTCCATCATGAACAGCACGAGATCAATACAGTACATATAATTTATTATGTGAAGTAATTAATGCACCGCACAATGTTCCAAGTGAAAACACGTTTATGCCAAGTACTACTTGAGGAAAATAAACTACCATATGAGATAAATAAAATATTCATAAAGAGCCATGCTAGATAAATAAAAGATCACAAGTGGTGAAATAAAGTGCTGAATAACGCACACTGTGGTGCGAAAACTACTAGGTAAAGTAAACAAGTTACCTAACACAGCAATAATTATTAGATGTCAAACTGCCAAAATGCAAAGTAAACAAATGGGCAAAGTAGATGTTTCTTTTTTTAACATATGTACACCTAACCTGTATTCCCACACATATCTCTACTCTAGCTCGTTTGCTTCTTGTTGTTTTTCATCGTAGCTTTCTTCTCTTTTTATATAGGGTGGAGCAGGAGAGAGGGGGCCGCCTGGAATCCCCGGAGGGCGTGGCCTCAGAGGAGACAAGGTAATATTCTGAACAATATCTTCATACTACTTTTTAATCCGATTGTTTCCGCTTTTAGGGCTCGCAAGCAACTTTTCACAGACCTTAATATCTTTTGGAGCTGCATGAGAAATGCAGATAGTCCCAGAGACTACTGTGGAACGCGTTAAGGGTCTTCAGAAAAGAGCTAGTGTGGCATCTGAGAGGTTCTTGAGGACATGGGCAAAGGCCAGTAAACTATGAGAGATATGTGAACATGGGACCATGGAGAGAAGGTAGAACTACCTAAGAGAGACCTGTGGAGTGTTGGCTGGGTGTCAGGGGTGGGATGACCTTCAAATTGCGTCTAAGGGAGAATGGGGGAGAAGTATAGTAACTTTTTAGAAACCATGGCGCACATTTGCATGGATAGGTTGAGCTAAAGACCTTTAGAGCTTGAGGACATAGTCAGATTGCCGTAGAGACTGTGGTGAGCAAGGACTAGGGGATAAAGGTAGGGCGGCATGGCACCCTGAGATCAAATACTAAAAGGAAATTAGAGTTCCCTAGAGAGGCCTTGGCGAGCAAGACCTAGCAACTAGGGCTAAAATGACCTAGATACCACATGGAACTGGCCAATATGATAAAGGTAGAGTGGTCTAAAGCACCTAGAGAGCAACGGCTAGGCGATAAATGTAAAGTGACCTAGGGACAATGGGGACAAGGGCCAGGGGTTAGAGATAGAGTAACAGGTCAGAGAACAGGCCGACTGATCGGAAAGATCCAAATGTAGACTTAACTGTAAATTGCGAGAGACCTCAATGAGCAAGAGTTAGTGGACATAAATTGATTAATGGAAACACCTTGGGAGCTAGGGCCAGGGGGTGGAAATAGAGTAAATTGTGAGAAACACTGGAGGAGCAGGGGCAATAAAACAGGGTGGCCTCTGAGAGGTCCGGAGGAGTGAGAGCAAGGGGCGTGGATAAACTGACTTAGAAACCAAGAGGAGCAAGGTGTAGGGGATTAAAGTAGGGTGATATAGAAGCTACAGAGAATGAGAGATTGGGTACAGAGGCAGAGTAACCTGTGAACGATGAGGAGGAACAAGGGTTTGAGAGACCTTAGAAAGTGAGGGTTAGGAACATAAATATATTTATCGAAACATCTTGGGGTTGACCATTGAGAACTAAGGAACACAGGTAGATTGACCTGGAGGCCACGGCAAGCGAGATCTAGGGAATAGCTGTAGGGCAATCTGCGCAAGACTCTGAAGAGTAAGGATTAGGGCCAAAGAATGACTTGAGAGGAACACTGGGCAGTGAGAGCTAAGAGACGCCTTGAGAATCAACGACTAAGTTCAAAGTTAGAGTGACGCTGGTTCGGACTGAGACAAAAAATAGGCACCAAAATATGTGTGGCCCCCAATGGTGAATCAAATGGTTATTAAATGTGGCCCGCATTTACAATTCGGGGCAGTTTGGAACTTGTAAAGACATGCTGAGTAGGCGTTTTGCAAGGTATGGGAGACTGCATGCATTAGTGCTTGCTGCAGGCAATGCTTGTGGCAATATCATGGATATCAAAAGTAAAACCGGCGGCCAGACCATAAAACAGGCTCACACAAAGACCTGTCAGACCAGAACATCAGGCATGCAAGATAACCCTATAGGCCAGTCCGGCACTGAGAGGCCCTGTGGAGTGAGAACTAGAGGACGGAGCTCATGCACCCTGTTTGAATTGTAGAAAACGGTATTTTAATATGGGCTCAAAACAGAACTCGGCGTTGCGCCATCCCTGTTTCTGCTCAGACCTCCCTGCCACCTAGTCGAGGCCCTGCTTTGCACTTTTTTCCAGAGTGAATGTATTTTGTACTTGAAGATATGTATTTTCCCTAACACGGCTAATTGTCCCCTTTAGCGGTTCCACAGCCGGGGACTGCCAGCTCGGAGTGAGGCGTTGCCTCTTGGGTGGAGTGTGGAGTGGGGGGGTCTGGAAATAGCGCCTCGTTCCGACAGAATGCCCCTCTTTGTCCCCCTCGGAAGGGGCCCGCCTTGCTGAATTCCACTCGCCTGACACACCTGGATGCGTCACTGAACATTCCCACAATGTCGCAGCCAGGAGGGCTCCGCGCGCCAACGTCAACACTCGGTGGGCTCTGCTACTGCCAGGCCTGTGGGGAATGAAGTCACGGGATTTCTAAGCAGCTTTATTTTAATATCCAACCGTCATTGCGAGCCACACCTTTCTTCCAGGGCAACTCCTGGAGAAATGTGCTCCTGAAAGGTATACAGTTCCGCCCACCACCCACCTAAGGCTCGGGGCCCTGACCATTCGCGTGCCCTTGGCGTCGTCCATGTAGAACGCACACTCTGTTCTGGCTGGCGACAGGCCACACGAGCTCGTAGTCCAATATATTCTGCCAAAGCCGAGTCCCTGAAACATCTGCCCGCTCTGTGGGGTGCAGGGCAGCTTGCATCTGTGGGCATGGATGAACCATGCTGCTCAATGCAGTAATACCAGCAAGCAGTGGCACACATATAGGAATAGAGGCACAGATGTAAAAATGCCCACAGGATGGGGAAAAAAGCCTCTAAAATCTGGAACAATTTATGCAGGAATATAGGTTTTATAACTGTAGGCGTTAACATTGCGCTGTGCACAGCAGACTTGAGGCGATATGAACAGGTCATTAGAAGTGTGGGTTTATGCATGTAGGGGTTAACGTGGCACGAGGGACGTACTGTAGGGATTATGGACATGGCGTGAGTAACATAGTGTAGGGCATATGGACACATATTTGTAGCTGTAAAAATGCAGATGGTTCTGAGCACAGAAAACTGAAAGCTATGAGCTTATGCAGGATATAAACAGGAGACGTGCAGGGGTTAACATGGCGCGGATCACAACACCCGCGAGGGGACAAGAAAGAGGCCTTCTGATGCATTTGTGTTAACAATAGGCCTCAAAACCTAATAAAATATCCTCAACCATGGAACGTTCTGGAACACCTGCTGTTGATGATTGTTAGGGGCGAAGGGCAGGGTAAAGAGAGATAGAACTTTTATTCTCTGCACTGGATGCCCCCTGAGCACATATCAGCAGGGGTGCAAGTCATAAGTTTTGACAGGGTGCTGTGCACCGTGCACCGGAGGCGTGTGAACAT
This sequence comes from Lissotriton helveticus, assembly GCF_964261635.1. Lineage (NCBI taxonomy): Eukaryota > Metazoa > Chordata > Amphibia > Caudata > Salamandridae > Lissotriton > Lissotriton helveticus. The sequence continues at coordinate 986,499,694 of NC_136061.1, read as the reverse complement.
ACGCCTGTGGCACTGTGAACTACACAAGTGCACACCTTTACATGGTGCAAAGCACAGCATCCTCCAGGGCAGTGCTTTAAATGGGCCAGTACTGTCCGGTACGGAGTACCGGCACTTTTTTAGTTTGAGGAGGAGAGTACCGGCACTTCTCAGGAGAAATGCAATACCAGGGACATGAACCTATGTCAGCAGTAAGGCATGGAAGTGTAGGAGTTAATCAGATACTGTGCACAGTAAAGTGAAGAGTAGGGACATATATCTGCAGCATTAGAAACGACAGAAGCGTAGGTTTACCGCGGCGCAGAGCACAGCATCCTGTGTGGGAAATGAACACATAACATAGGAACATAAACAAGAGAAGTCTATGAGTTCAAATCATAAGGAACATGAAGGCACATCTCTGGGAATATGTCTTAGAAGTGCAGGTGGTGAGCAGAGCAGAGTGTAGGTGACGTCAACAAGTAGCTGAAATGAAACAATCTGTTCAGCAGCGAGAGATACCACGGGGCTGAGGAGGGTTCAGAGGAGACATGAAACCGCATGGATAGGACTCAAGGCCCCAATAGTGAGGTTGTTAGGATGGTAACAGGACGGCACAGACGGCATAGGTGAACATTACGAGTGGCCTGCAACAAACAACAATACATATATATATAGTATGATCGGGCAGTAAAAGTCCATGCAGTGCCAAAACAAGGCTTCTCCCTGCGCACTCCCACCCGCACTGACCATCTGTTTGTGTTTAGTTCAATATCCGCTATTCTCTTTAGACTTCATTTGATTTCCCTGTTTACATCTTTATTTCCTGGACTCCTCCTCACACAAGCTTTTAGTTCTGCAGCTGTGGCCACATGTGGCAGGCAGTACAAATCAATCTTGTGTCAGTGACCGAAACCTTCTCCCAAAGCTGAGACTGCTCATTTCCTGCAGGCCCTCAGTGGATACATATTGAGGTTGGTGCTGAGAGCCCTCAGGTCTACATAAGCATTCCGGGATCCTTTCCCTGCTCCCATTCCCTGTCTTAAGCTTCCTCAAAGGCCTCTAAGCCGAGGCTAATATTCCAGTTGTTTGGAGCGAGTGCTCACGAGTGTGCACTGTGTCTCATGGCTGGTGGCCCTCTACTGCAGTGTGAAGTGTGCCAGGCATGGACAGTTACAGGGGGTCCCAAGAACGGAAAACAAACAGATACTTAACCTGGAAATTTGCTTTGACTTGCTTATTGTTTATTGAATTATGAGGTAAGAATCTATTTATATGCTAAAGTGCTTTTACTAAGGAGTGAGGGCATTAGATGACCCTCATCCTTTCTCACTGCTTGAGGTTGGTCATTCTTTTTCTGTGCTGAAAACCCATAGCTACCCCCGATTGCTCCTCATGGCAGGAGGTAGGGATGTCAGAGAGCCACAGCCCATCCGAAACCTTAAGGCACCCACAGTCTGGGGAGTGTTCTAGATATTTCTTTCTATAGATGAACTGATGGGTGGGGAGGGTGCATGCTTCCTAGACCCTCTAAAAACTGGAGATGAATATAGGCCTTTTTCAAAGAATGAGGCAGCTTTTCGTAACCTGGGTGTCAATGTATTCAAACCAGACAGTTTAGAAAGGCCACACTAATGACAAAACAGTGCTACCTAAATCTCTGTTAACATAACATAACATTGCAGGCTTCCACTTGGCTGATCAGCTCTCCTCATCTTTCTTGAACGAGGAGGCCTGCCTGGACCATCCACATTGCCTACACACGGTGTTCTGATGTTTTTCCATCTCTGGGGGGTTTGTTTATAGGATTTGTGCCTATACCTTTTTCTTGTTTGAGATAAGGCATAGAATTGTCACTTTTTTGGCACTGGTGTGAGGTGTGTTGCACCAGTCCTCAGGGCAGGATGTAGCAGGAATCTCTCTGAGGTCTCTGCAGTCTTGTAGGTGCCACTCACCCAATCTCGGAGGAGGAAGAACACAACTTTCTCTTTAGTTTGTAATACCTTGGAGGTGTTTCAGATTCTTCCTGGAGTAGTATATATGAGGCTGTCGAGCTGTCAATGACATCTTAAGTCTCGAAGAAGTATGGGCCGTGCTCACAATAGTTAGATCTGTGTTGATCAGCAATATTAGGTAATGATGAGGATAAATGAATACCAGAACTAACTCCAGTTGTGATGATACACTATTTCTACAGTGCTAAGTATAAGGATTTGATAATCATGGCCATACCCAAGTTCATGTCTGTCATTCTCTGAAAGAGTGATATGAGAGGTCATTCTATAGCACTTTCGATGTATATGCAATATAGATAATGCTTTGTATGTCCACTTTCTAAGGAATCACAAACCTTAGAGCTTGTCGCCATCAGGAAAGCTTCTAAAAACCTTAATTACACACCAGTGTAGTTAATTGTGCTCAAGGAAATGGTGAACCTCCCTAGTTCACCTTCGAAGAATCTGTAACAACTTAGAGGAATGCTAAGTAGTTGAACCAATGTAGGTCATTGAAAACACAATAGATACAATTGTGGCTTAGTGTCACATTGAACACTAAATGCTCAACAATAATAAAACTTTCAGCAAACAGAAACTACAAACAGAAGTACTTGAGGTTATAACTTAGGGGCTCATGCCTAGAGAGGTGCATATTATACAAATATCACGAGAACCATCTTTTTCTAACAAAATATCCAATATCCCTGTGCAATACACTTTCCTGAGTTCATTCTGTCTCTTTGCTTTACAGGGTGAAGCAGGCCTTCCTGGAGACCAAGGGCGAGATGGACCTTTAGGAGCTTCCGGAGATCCAGTAAGTAACAAAGTTATGCGTGCCTAGACAACCCAACCTTGCTCTTGATTGTGTGTCACTCTGCAGAAATTTAGAGACTTGAGAAGGAGGACCCACTTGTACTACGTAAACTCACATCTCCAATTTTACCTTCACCTATGTTTGCATCATTTGAGGTAGATGAGCAAGCTTAGTCTTTGACAGCAGCATGTGGACTAGACAAAATCTGCATGTGTTTCTGTTGTATCCCCAGGGAAATTTACACGACTGGCTTTTTAAGGGAGAATATTACCGGTTTGTTGTGTGGAACTCATCTCCTCCCCACTGGTGCAGCTCAATAGTTTTATATGTTTTTTCACAGTCTTAATAGCATGCCAAACCATCATACATGGAATCCCTATCACCTAGCAAGAGATTAGTCAAGCACTATAGTTCAAGGAAGACTTAGACCACCATTTTGTACATAAACCACAACTATTCACTGACAGTTGAGTTTGATCAATGCAGCGTAGACAGGCACAATTCATAAGTTATCATAAAGGGCAACAACTAGCGACTACTGCATCATCAGAACTGAAGGTCTCCCGAACTCGTGAGGCAATGAGACATGCATGATGGACTGTGGTCACGTCCTTTTGCTCTGGAATTTGAAGAACATAAACTGCATTATTAAATTTGCTGAGGTCTCAGGAATTTCCTCTTTGACGTATTTCCTCGTGCATATCACTGGTACTGATACATTAGGAAACCCCTGTGGACCATCTTTTTCTTAGATGAAACCCCAGTTAACTACCATTGTTCATATTAAATGCTGCAATCTTGAAGACATCGTTTTTGCTCTGGGATTGTGTTCATTTTGACCTAGAATCCCTCTTACGGATCATTGTTTTTTTTACATGTTGAGGCCCGGTGTGCTTCATCTGGCCTGGAATCAATGGTGTACATCGCTGGTCTGTATAGATGCTGATTCATTGAGGCCTTCCTCTCGCTTTCAATTCCACGATGCATCATCGACCATCATGCTGCGACCCTGAGGTCTGTCCCTTGGGTCTGGCACCCCTTGTTTATGTGGAGCTCAGCACAGACTCTGTAACAAGAGTCACTCCACCCTTGCCCCACTCTCCACCAGGCATTATTGTTATCTCCAGTGCAGCACATTAACCACATCTGCTTCTTGGTAGCGTGGGCTTGTACGACTGAGAAGTTACTGAATTTGGAAGAGTTATGAATTTTCCTGGCCCATGAAATAATCGAGGGAAAGTTTACAGATGTATCCACAAGCCACACCGAAGGAACTGCCAGATACTTTTACTCTCTGAGGGGGTTTTGTAACGGAGTTTATATGGAAGTGGGTCAGAGAGAACAGGCAGAGACAGTGTAAGGAGAAACAACTGAGAAAACTCAAGAAATGAAACAAGAGAGGGAGGGAGGAGACTTGGAGACAGGCAGATACAGTGGGAGAGACAACACGAGCGAAAGTAGTGAGAGTGTGAGAGAGAGAGAGAGAGAGAGAGAGAGGGGAGGAGGAGGAAGAGAGAGAGAGAGGGAGAGAGAGAGAGAGAGAGAGAGAGAGAGAGCAGGAACTCAGTTTAGCCCCAGCTGTAAATTGTAACTCATGTCAAAAAAGACTATTAATTTAAATGTAATAGTGGCAGAAGCAGGCAAATAATGGTCTGTTGAAGTTAGTTCCACACACTAGCTACAGCAGCATTATGCCAGTGCAAAACAATTGGGCTTATTTGATATCTCTAGGATCATCCTGGCCCCCTTTTACTGGTGGTGCCCTCGGTGGCGCCATAGTACCTCCCTATTGGCGTTTTTGTGTTACCCCTACGCAGATAATTAATTTCTCCGAGCACCAGGCTTGGGTTATGTGATGAATGCAAGGTGTGTAGTTTCTTTCCCCGTCAATCTCTCCCCTTTATTCTTTTCCCACCTAATCTCAGTCTCTCACTTCTTCCTGGTTTTTCTTCTCCAGCTTCCCCTCTTCCCCCTCCTCCCTCTTCCCCCTTTTTGTCCCTCCACGTGTACGCCCCCTCACTGACTCGCCCACTTCCTCTTCCTTCTACATTATATTTCTGCTCTCCAGGAAAGAGACTACATCATGTACTCACAGAAAGCCACCAATCACAGGCCTCCTCTGGTCCCCCCTCCTGGTGGCTCCAATGGAGGAGAACGAAGAGAGTGAGGACTGTGCATGGACGGGTCGACCCAAGACCCCCATTTATCTTCTGGTGACATTTCTCCAACGTCACTTTCAAAAAGGTTTATAAGGGGGAAGTGTTGTATGCAGCGCATTGCAAACCTGCTACAAAGCTTGTTTGTATCTCACGCGTTCAAATCCAAAGCTCGGCTTTGCAGAGCTAAAGCTTAGATCTCGAAAAGCACTTCGATTTGTGGTGTGTTCCACAAAAAAAGGTCAATAACTTTATTTCAATAAATATTTACACTTCCACTATTTCCCTGTCACTATGTTGTGGGCTACACTACCATGAAATGAAATGAAATGAAAATTATATTTATATAGCGCAAAGTCTACCCTGAGGCCTCGCAGCGCTTGATAAGTAGAACAATGGGTGACACTGCGTTATGTCACTTGAGCTGTCCCGGTTGTGACGGTTTGAGGAGATCTCAAGCTAGACTTAAAAATCTTTAAAATAACCTATAATCCAAAAGTCCATCCAATCTTAACATCTTCATCATCCTCTGTGTAACCATTCTCCCGCTCACTGCACGATGAAAATCCTAGACAGAAGGAATACAATAATAAAGTTTACAATTGTAGTTTTAAGCCTTTTACAAATATGGTGCAACAAACAAGTACAAACCTCGCTATTGAATAAAGTACTTACTTTTAACTCCATGTAGCCGGAAAAGGTCTTTAAGGATGCTGAGAGCAACTGGGCCCCTCATCATCCTATCCTATATTATTCCATATTTGGCAAATGTATTCCTTCTAATCAAAAGCAGTTTATAGAGTTTCTCAATGGCCTTCCTACATGTGACCTTTGATTTCACAGAATGCTGACAGAAACTTTATCTCCCTAGCCTTTTAGTTTCTGGCTGACTTTTTGTGCATGGTTGTGTGTTTTATTTGGTTATTTATTCATTTGTTTATTTATCTGTCAATCGCGTGTTACATGTCATCATGGTACTTACTATGACTACACAGCGATGGAAACCACCAGAATGAACAATAAAAACAGTTCTTCAACTTTCAAAAAGGACGTTTTTAGGATTTTTCCCCAAAAATAAATAACTAGCGTTCTCTCGAAGCTTTGCATTTGAGGTCCAAGGACCCAGAAATCTCACCCACCACTTCAAGCTTTCATTAAACCAGCAGCATTAGCAGAAAAGGAGATCTAAATCTTAGGGGCCGAATAAAGAAATATGGTGAGATCAAGTCTAGGAGGAAAATTGTGCTTGTTCTGTTGGTAGTCAATGAACAAAGCAAAGCACTTTGAACTAAAGTTACATACTCTGCCATGTCCTGTAAGCTCTGCAGTTTTATTATTGAGGGTTTGAGGAGCTTGGAGGAACCCTTGACATAATCAATGTTGGATAAATAATGCCCCCAGTGACTTAGACATATTTTTCAAGCACTATAAATGGAAGGCTTTTCTCTGGTATACTCCTCAGTATAAAACAGGAGGATCAGATGCTGTTTTTCGGCATACAGACACACGTGCAGTGCTAAATTTGAGCTGATGGTTACCGGTGGGGTTCACCGGCACTCATTTTGGAGGACTAGCAAATACTTTTCCTTATCAGACTTTGACCCAGATCAAAGACAGAAAACCCCAAAAGGAGGAGGAGGAGGAGAAATGGAAACAACAGTGACAAAGGGAGAAAGCAGGGATAAATGGAACATGTAAGACTGAAAAAACAGGCAGGCATTGCTTGGTGGTGGAAGAAAGTGGTATGAGTTGGAATTCAGTATATGCATCTTTGGTATTTAGCAATCCTGACATTCGTCAGCACCAGCTGCAGGCTTCTGATAAAAAACTTTCGGCCCTGACACGTGTGATTTCCCAAAGCAGTTAGCCAGCTTCTCTGTCAGGCTAAGAGGACTCCTCCAAAATCTTTTTTATCCATCTTTTCCCATTAAGCTTTAGAAAGTTACTTGCCATGCAGTCCAGGATGATAAGATGTAACTCGCCCAAACATTTAATGATATCTGATGATCTTATGATCACATCTCAGCAAGGGTGTGATGAGGCTGATTGGTCCTTGATCCATGTCCATCAAGATGTGTTCAGAGAGCTTTTTCTACACATAAATGGATGTCCTAGAGTGGTGTGTGTATGTGTCTGTGTGTCAGCCTTACCTTGGTCTGTGCATGCGCATGCTATCCTGGTGTGTGCAGAGTAGTGCTGTGATATATCAGGGCTGTGAGTGACCTGCAGAGTTTAATTAAATAACTTCACACAAACATAGGAGAGGAGCCCTCTTAGTTGCATTAAGTCACAGGGAAAACAAGGGGACCCTACTCACTTAGGAACCAGGGTTAACACTATATATTAAACATTGGTTCCAGTGGTGCATCAAATGTATGACTAATAATCAATACAGCATATGTTAATTAATAACACTTCAGTGGTTTAGAGTTGCATTATGCATCTGAGGCATATTTCTGCCACAGGTAACCTCTCTCGCACGGAATAACACACAAATGTAACCCTCTGGAATATTTTCTTCTAATTCGCAGGGCGAACTTGGGCCAAATGGACCAAAGGGATACAGAGGTGATGAAGGACCTGCTGGACCCGAGGTGAGTAATAGCATGCCTTTACATATATGGAGTTCCATACAAGTACCTGTCTGCCAAACCAGTTGTTGATAATTTAATGTATTTATATATTAACTTACTAATTTAGTTATTTATGCATGCACAGACCACTGCAGAGGTGCACTGAGCTGGGCACGCAAAGGGAACCTATAACCCTACCCGAGAATAAGGAAACAGCCCCCTCCAATCTGTCTATCTAAGATGTATGTGCTGACTGTACTGACTAACTAAACCTTCTGTATAGTGCATCAGCAGGCCTACAGGCTTCCTTATTTCAACAGTGTGATGTGGCTGTGTCTCTATGCATCTCTTCTCATTGACCTAGTCTGACATTGGAGCCCCTGCGACCTCTATGATAGTGCACTATTCAGAGTTCTGGAGAGCAACACTGGGCCCAGTGATGATTGATTACATTGCAGAGGTGGCTAGCAATTCGGGGGTGTTAAGCTAGTGCTTTATATGGGGGTGGAATACATAAGTGCAGGCATTTGGGAGATGATGTCACTCAGCTTTGCTATCATCTGCCAATCAAACCAGTGCCAAAGCACACCCCAAGCTTGAAGGAACCAGCCATGACATTTACAGAAAAAAATACATGTTTTTTACTGTGACCTCCTAAATCAGTCACATGGTCAGTTAGTTACAGTGAAATGTCCAGGTAACACCTGCCATTTATTTTAGAATTACTCCCATTTCAAGCTGTGAAAGTGTAGGTGACACATTTGATAGTGGCCTCACACTTCAATCCCCGCCTTCCTAATTTCTTCTCTGAGAGTTTAATTGGTAACCTAGAGACCCGTAAAACTTGTCAGGAACTTTGATTCCCAAACTTTCTTCTCTTTGTCTCATCACTGATCAAGGACAAGTAGTTTATTTAAAACTCGTTTGTGTCCTGCCACTCAAGTTGATTTTCGATTAAGCTCTCATACAATGGGTCCTGTTTTCAGCCATCTGAAACATGGTATCTCAGATTATGTGTGGTCCATCACTGCCAATGTTTATGAGTGACCCACACAACATTTGGGCTCAAATGGAATCCACCACTGACCAGGATTGCCTTCCTAGTTTAGTGCCATTGTGTCACACCACAGTTCAGTTCTGTAGTATGGGATTCATTCAGCGGTCAGGGTGTGGTGGCCAGTCAGTGATCTAATCCTGTTACTTTAGATCCATTCAGTCTTCAGGATGCAGTAAAGAGCAGTATTTTGTATTCTCTATTGTAGAGAAAACAAAATTCCCTATTGTGGAAACGTTATGCATGACCAAGTTGTCATGTTCTGGGATCTGATGCTTTCTCCACGTTGCTCTTTTTCAAATGAGTAAAACTGCAGCAGCATCCTTCACCCTTCACCAGGAAGTACATTAGTCTTCCTCATAGTGAGATTTGTCAGGATCTCCTATCCAAGACTTCCAGCTCTTTGCACAAGTATTGGGCAAGGTCGGATATTGATTTGAGAACCGTTCACGCCAATCTTTAATACACTGAGTCCTAGTCCTGAGTACATCAAGTTCTCAGATTGTTTCAGGCCAGCCAGTGACCTTAGTCAGGAGTGACATAGACCACTTGTGTTCTTGAGATGAATCTGCCACTGAAGGGGAATTATTGTGTTGATAGAAAACTTTCCTTGTGCTTTTTGTGTCATTAAATCACACTGAACTCTAGAGATTGCTCACAAGGTAAAAATAAGAAAAAATCATCTACAATAAAAACAATGTGTCCGATTTAAATGTTGGCTGAGAGGAAACTCCATCACTCCTGCCAACATTATGGCCTGCCCGCCCAATTTTGGTTTGTGTGGACCACTGTCTGAAGTCGGCGGAGACTACTCTATCTCTGTCATGGTCAAACTTCTCTGACGGCCCGATAAAGTAAGTGCCATCAGAGATTTGGCTATATGTCTGTCCAACAAATTATATGGTCGGACAAAGAGCTGTTTTTACTGCCGACCCACCACCAGGAAAAAACTGCGAGTGAGGTGCACTGAAAAGTGCTTACTGTCCCCCTCAATATGGGAGGAATCTCTCATGGCAAGTGAGAGGCATTGTTTTTTTACTTAAAAAAAAAAATACCTGCTTTGGGATTTTCTTTTTGAAAATTAAAAAACTGTAACTTCGCCGGAAATCTTTGTCATATTTGATGGATTCATCTGGCAACGTCACAATGCTTTGGCAGGAACTGCCTTGACACTGATTCTTGTAAATGCCTAAAATGTCCGCTGGGCTGACGAACGTTTCATAATTTGGCTAGCGGGGACTCTGTAAGGGCAACGGAATAATATACACTGTCATCCTGAAGGAGTTTAATCTGTTCACCAAATTATAAACCAGGCCCAACGTTTGCACTACTAATTTGTCTTCACATTTATTTGAGAGAAATACACAAAATTAATCTCACTTGATGAATGACTGGACACAATCAAAGTGTTTAGTGGTGAAGGAAGCACACGCGCATCCCTCTTCTTGCTCGTCTGCTCTGTTTTAACGGGAAACATCCTTTACAGCGAAACTTTTACAACGCAGTGCTATTAGAACGCAGGTTTTACAACGAAAACCATTACAACGCATTGCGCTGGGGGCGCTCTAGGATAGGGAATAGATTTAATTTACTATCCAACACCTTCCCTAGTGTCCACGGGGACTGGAGTTGGAATAGTAAATTAAACTATTCACTATCCAGCACCCCAAAGCGCTATGCGTTGTAAAAGTTTACGGTGTAAAAACTGCGTTGTAACAGCATGCGTGGTAAAAGCATGCGTTGTAACGTCATACATCCGTTTTAACTAATGATTGTTTTTGTTGCTCTTTCTTCCTAGGGTGGCAAAGGACCCAGAGGCCCCAAGGGGCTCCCAGGAGACAATGGCCCAATGGGTGAAAGGGTGAGTGAAGCTCTCACTTCAAAGACTCCTTACATTTTTTCCAGTGTGCATTTTGAGGAAGGGAGATTTCTGGGAACATAGCAAAGTAATCACACAGTGTACACCCATAGCGGGAAACCTCAGAGTCTGATCATTCAGTTTTTAAGCATGCAATTTTACTCCTCTAAGCTGTGGTTAGTCACATTAAGAAATACCTGCATGCCTCGATGTGGTTGATGATATCATGGTTAAGGCGCAAGTGGTGCATATATTGCCTCCTGACTGACCAATGAGCTGCTTGTATTGCCATTGTTTGTCAAAGAGGAGGACACTCTGGATGGATGATTGTCAGTTGATTTCATTTTTTGTGGTGACTGGCCCATTACATTATTTAATTGCTCAATTTGTAGTAAGCTGGTTAGTCTAGGTTGGATGAGTTTATGGCTTTATTTGCAAGATTGGTTTTGTTCCTTGGATAGCTAACATAATTGGGTATATTAAATGATTGGACAGATGGGGTTGCTATCTTCTTGCTACTTCGTACATTAATTGGCTAGGATGTAGTAGGAACTGGTTGGGCATTTGCTTGAGTTAATATTTGACTTAGGTGGGTAATGTGTGGTTGAGAGGTGCATGGACAATTAACAAAAAAATCTAACTGGTTAAATGTATGAGTGAGTTATTAGGTTTTTTGATAGGTACCCTTGCTGAAAGGTTAGTGTAGTGTGTGTTTATTGAGAAAGTATATGTTTGAGCAATTGGTAAGTGGATTGTTCATTAAGTCATTTAATGTAACATAGATCCTCTTTAAATGTGTTTTGGGTGGAATCATTGCCAGCTACTAGGTTGACCAGTAGCACGAGTGATGAAAGTTATAATAATAGTAACAGTACTATTAATAACCTTAATGATAACAATTATAATAGCTCGAATTTATATTGTGCTCAGTGGATCAGGCGTGAAGTTCCCGAGTGCTGTAAATAACAGGTCATTATATAATTAACTTTAGTGGCTGGTTAGTCGTTTGATATAGGGTGTCTTTGCTGCATGACATTGCTTGATTTGATTGTGTAACAGTTACTACTTGGTTGGCACTGTTGGTTTGTTTCTTGGTTAACTGATTTGTTGGTGTAGTTCAGTTATTTTGTAATAGGTTAGTTGGTTGATTAAATAATGCTTATTGGTTAGCATTAGAAGTTTGATGGGATGTTTAATTGGTATGTTGATGTCCCCAGGTTGATGCTGGTTGGTTTATCTTCGCTGTATTTTGGATTGTCCTTTTGGATTGGCTGATTTCTTGATATTGTTTATTTCTTCCTGTTAGGGTGATGATGGCGAACCAGGAACTGGCACTGAGGGATTTCCAGGATTTCAGGTGAGTTTGAAGATTACGCATCCTTTAATTGTACTTTAAAATGAATCCCACTGGCTTCATGCTGCTGACCTAAGCCTTTCTCGTTTGTTTTCTCACCTTCCAGGGATATCCAGGAGCCAGAGGAGACCCTGGGTCCAAAGTAAGTCTATTAGTCTTCATAGTCAGAGTTGCGAAGGAGCTGGTCCCGCCTGAACATAATTTAGAGTAGAAACACTTTTTAATCGGTTTTTAAATTGCACAACACACATTCCAAAATCACAAGAAAAAGGCAAATTGTCTCTTCCCACTGTGAGAGAAGACCCTTCATTTTGTGAGAAGAAGACATATAAATAGATGGATCATGTCTTTATAGTGCATAGCTACCATCAGAGAATGCTAAACACTGGCTCTTCTCCAGGATCCTCTTTTCGGTTTAGTAAAAAAAACGAAATACAAAACAATAATATACAATCACCACAAAAAAAGTGCTGTAGGAATCCCAGGCAAGGAAGAGAAATACCAACAGGTAGGAAGTACTGTTGCAACGTCCCGAACGTGAAATCGCAGCAGAGGGAAAGTGCAATAGATTGCAGTGAAAACTGTACCTCTGGGGGTGCACATCAAATAGGAAAACCTGCATCTTCAAAACATGAAAGAAGAGAAGAACCTACGTCAAGGAAGGAAATCCACAACTGCTAGGGAGGGAAAACACAACAGCTGTGGACGGTATGTGAAATGAGCTACAAAAATTAGAAGCAACACAGAGATTGAAGTACTATAGCTACAGAAGTAAACAACTACGGCAAGGGTGGGGACCGACAACAGCCGTCGATCCAAGTAATAATATTCAGAGACTGGGATTGCAACAGCAAGTAATGAGAGCAGTTTAAGCTAAGGAAGAAAGTGGTAACAGATCAACATCGAACTCAGAATACCTATTGAGCGAAGTCAAACTATCTACGGAGAAAAGTACTGAAATCCAAAGAAAGAAGTAACAAAAACCTGGGGAAATTCAAGGCAACTAGAGAGGCACATTTCAGCAGTCAGTGTAAGAGGGGATTAAAACGTATCAAAGGGTGTGATTGGCAGAACTTAACTGATGGAGATGTGTATTAAATTGCCATAATTGTCCAATCTATTTCAGGGTCCTAAAGGTTACCCTGGCCCCAAGGGAGATGAAGGGGAACCCGGTGATACAGGAGATGATGTAAGTTACTAACAGCTCTTTTACAAATAATGTTGAAAAGATACCTTTGTAATCACTTTGATATGTCACTGTTGTATAATTTTGTCTGCATGCTTTCTAGATGCATTTTGTAAGACAGAATAAAGTCAGGGAGTAGTGAAGAAATTCAGGACCACCGTGTATCATGTGAAGATAGCAGTGTACAATGTCTGCTCCCCTGGCAGTGGGCTGTAGTGTCACTATGCACTGGCCCTTCCTCCATGCACAGCACTTTTGCTGTATCACTGATCCCCATTAATAGACACAGGGCGGTGACACTGTATATTGGCACCAAAGTCTTATGTTTGGCAAAGAGAGGCTATCTAACCACACTTACTTGACCTTTACACAAGCATCCCTCAAGAATGACATCCGCATCACAATTTCATCACGACACGGCTACCTAGTTGAAGATCTGGCAGACCAGGCTCTTAACACAATCATTCCACCAATGTATTTATTTATTTATTTATTTAAACTTGTATTGCGCACAGCTACCCTCAATGGGTTTCCCGGCACCAGGGATAGATAGAAGAAAGAGACAAGCAGAAGGCCCAGACAAAACTGGCTGTGCAGGGATTTAATTAAACAAAAGAGTCTTCAGTTTTTTACAGAAAGAAAGAAGATCAGTCTCAGCTTTCAAAACCGTCGGGAGGGCATTCCACATCTTTGGACCAAGATAAGAAAATGAGCGGCCGCTCATTTTAGCTAGTTTAATTCTTGGAACAGAGAAGTCGCCACTTGTGGAAGATCTTAAAATCCGACCAGGCTTATAGTCTTGAACCAGGTTCTGCAGATATTTAGGGGCAGAACCCTGCCTGATTTTAAAAAGGAGGCATAAGGTTTTAAATTTTACACGGTTCGAGACTTTAAGCCAATGAAGGTCACACAAAGCCTGAGCTGCAGAAGATCTCCGAGGTACATTACACAGTAGACGGGCTGCCGAATTTTGCATCACTTGAAGTTTATTTATAATGGCCTTATCGGCTCCAAGATAAAGCACGTTCCCATAATCGATACGAGAAATTACCAGAGCCTGGACAACAGTTCTCCGCGTAGAACAAGGCAGCATCCACAAGATCTTTTGCAACCATCTTAGAGTGGAAAAACAGATAGCAGCGACCTTTGTTACCTGCTGTCTCATAGAGAGCCTATCATCTATGAGAAAGCCTAGGTTGCGGGCAACGGGGGCTGGCTGCGGCAGAGGACCCATGTCACTGGGCCAATGTCGGGGGCCCCACAGATCTTTATTCTTGCCCAGGATAACCACCTCGGTCTTGTCACCGTTGAGCTTGAGCAGATGGTCGTGCATCCAAGTAGCAAAGCGTGACAGGCCAGATTTCAAGGCCGAGATCTCATGGCCCTCACTGCTGGAAAGAGAGAACACGATCTGCGTGTCGTCGGCATACGAATAGATTGTTAACCCGGCGTCCTCCACGATGGTAGCAAGGGGTCTGATATAGATATTAAACAGCAAAGGGCTGAGAATCGACCCCTGGGGGACGCCGTATGCCGATGAGTAGACAGCAGATTCAGCTTCTGTCGAGAACACCTGGAAGGTGCGTTCACCTAAAAAGGAGGTAATCCAGGCCAGCGCAGATCCAGCAACACCAAGGGAGCGGAGAGAATCAAGAAGAATGGAATGAGACACGGTATCGAACGCTGCACTCAAATCCAGAAGGATGAGTGCAAAGGTCTCCCCGCGATCGATACCGTGCCGAAGCCTCTCCGTCACCCCGAGGAGAGCGGACTCAGTGGAATAGTGTGCTCGAAACCCGGATTGGGATGGATGAAGATATCCCATGTTCTCGACAAATGAGTTAAGCTGAGTGTTCACATGTCGTTCCATAATTTTGGAACATGCAGGCAGCAGGGATATGGGCCTGAAATTGGCTAAGTTCGAGGTGTCCGCACCGATCTTTTTCACCAAGGGAACAACCATGGCATGCTTCCACTCTTGCGCCACCAGAGATTCTGTAAGGGATGAATTTAGGAGTCTCATCAGGACTCTCCGTGGTTCAAGGTCCAACAGTTTCAAGATTTTCATAGGAACAGGGTCCCGTGGGGAGCCTGACCTAATACTGTTCAGGCACGAAAGAAAAGTGGTGTCATCAAACAGACGCCAATCGTGAATGTAGATTGAAGGGGAAGGGAGAGGACAGCTAGAAATAGCCGCTGATTGGGAGTCAGCAAATGGCGTGGAAGTATTTAAAGTTACATAAATACGCTCCACCTTAGAGATAAAAAACTCTGCAATGGCATCACACTGTGATTTATCCAATACCGGAGCAGAAGGTACTGTGTCTGCTCCCGTTAACTTTTTTACCACAGCAAAAAGAGTCCGTGGGCAATTCTGTGCCTGGGTAATCGAAGATGCGGTGAAAGCTGCCTTAGCCAGTTTACAATTAACATGGTAGCTTTTTAATGCAGTTTTATAAACCACCTTGCTAGGGGTAGAGTAGAAAAGTCTCCATTTCCTTTCCAACGCCTTGCACTTGGCTCGTTGTAATTTTAAATCTTCAGAGAACCAAGGTGCAGGAGGATGAAGGGATCTATGGTTATTAGATAAAGGAGGAGAGGATGCAACTACAGCATCTATTAACCACTGAGAAACTGCAGCATTCGATTCTGAACCAGCGCTTTCCAGAATCTGAATAGATTCAGTAAGATGTTGGTTAAATGCCATCATATTAAGCTTGTCCCACCGATAGGAAGGCTTGCTCTTACCAACACAAGGCTTGGAGATAGATGTCCACCAAGAACTAATAGCATCTGCTAATTAAAGCATACAACACCATTTGCGACACAACACGGCTCCAAAGCCAAAAAGATGATAAAGCTATGTTCCTGCAGTAGCTAGCTACCATGTCTCTCAGAGAACCCCGATTGCCCTGTGGAAGGAATAAAGGGCCTTGAAAGAAGGCTGGAGGGGTCGAGGCTTGAGATCTGCCTCGGCTAAGCTGGTGCTAGTTCCCAAATATAGGCCCGCCTCCTGGGGCAGTAGGGGTTTTGTGTGGGTGCTTCTAAAGCCTAGAACAAACTCCCCCTCGTCATTAAATCCATGCCAAATTTGTTGGCTTTCAGGAAAGCTCTGAAAACCCGGCTTTTTAGGTCATGTTGAACCTGCCTTCTAGGGTTTCACTCTCACTGCGGTCTACATAACCCCTTAACAGGAAGTCTTTCAGACTCTACAGGGCTGTGAATATGACCTTACCACTGTACACATGCAAGGCATAAAGAGGTTATCACAGCAAAGTTGGATATGAAGAACTGAAAACAATATTCAAATGTAGGGTATTCCTACACGCTCACTCAATGAGGTCCCCTAGGAAATGGGGGAAAGGGAAACGGTGAGCACCTTATAAAGTCTGCAGTGGTGCAGTAGATATGAAAATCAGATGAGCTGGCCTGGTGGCGTTAGCCTGCTGTGGTTACGCCTCACAGTGAGTAAGTCAGTGAGTGGTGTATTTGTTAAGACTTACTTCAACATGAATTCAAATAACTCAGACACTTGGTGTAAAATATCAAAGAAATGTTATAACTCCTGAAATGTTTCTGCCCTGGTTATGTTTGGACGGATAGTCCTCTTCAGGGCTCTAGACAATGTGATTCTGTGTGTTATGCTAATCTTCTGGCAAGCCTCTAGAAAGTTGTTGTAGGTTTTCTTGACCTCTACCACAGTGAACATTACAATTGTGTGTCCACCGAGAGTCTCCCTGTTTATATGACTGGAGACCCTAGAGTTTGACTCTGAGGTCAAGGGGCATGCACAGTACACCTCTCTTTTACAGAGTGTGTCTAATGCCTAAGCTACTAAAATTAGGGTAGACTGGCAGTGGTAGCAGCATTAATCTATACTCAGAGGCATCTGCACCTCTGTGCCCCTTAGAAGGAATTGCCGACCAGCTCCCTCCTGGTAAAGTCTGTGTGGTGTCCTTTACCTTGGTTCATTTTGGGTCTGTCATATCTTGGATAAATGTTTTGAGAGCAGTAGCTCAGCTGGTTGAGCCATTGTGTTTAATGTGAGCCACGCTGGTATCTGTTCTGCTGGACTTACAGCTCTGTGTGCCCCTCACTGCTCCTTGTAGAAGCTTGAATATATACGTTCAGCTTAGGCTCCTTTTGCTTGGTTAACACCCTCTCTTTCTGCTGGGTGGTGGTCAGGGCCGGCTGTTCTGGAATTACATATAATTGCTCTCTTCAGGTTGGGCCCGATAGGTTTCAAGAGACCAACGAGAAGAGCAGAAGGCCCTACTCACTCCTCTGTCACACAGTATCTGGAAGAGGTGTGGTGCCGCGGCCAGGACGACTGACGCTGAGCGCTGGGGATCACGGTTCGATCCCTGGCTCCGGCGGCAGGTGTCTGCCCAGCACCATGCTACTCTGGGCAATAGCTCGCCTAATCTTCCTGACGGCCCCCAGCGCCGAGATACCCCTTCGGGGGTGATTCATGCGCTATACAAGTCCTGGATTTACATTTATTTACATTTACAGTGAACATACAGAAAAACTCTGGACTGCGACAGTGGGCTCTGTGGTACAGGTCCTGTTAGTGTCTTCAGAGGACATCAAAGTGGACTGACACCCTGGCTAGCCACTTCCCTCCTATAACTAGACCAGTTGCTTCGGTACTGGTGGAGTGTGATTCCAGTAACTGTACAAAGACACCAGGTGCCCATAACCAGGTCCATGGCACCACCAAAGCAGTGTCCTCATCAAGGAAGGGTGGACACATCTGTTTCTTTGAGTGGTGGGACAGTGTATGGACCAGGAACATTTGACTTCATATCAACTGCTGAAGCCACATTACTGCAATACAAATATTAGGGCCATATGTATCAACACATTTCCCCATAGAAACAGAATGGGCAAAACCCATTTTTTTTTCTTTTTTGTAGAGTTTTATATAGCGCGAACTAGACCCGAACCGAATCAGGTATCAGAGCTCTTTACATAGTACAAGTTATGTTTTTACATGAGGACACACACATTTTTGATACAACTGGCCCTTAATGTCATTGCTCTATCTCTGAAGAGTAACCTAATGCAATGTGGTTTATATAATGTAATATTAACTGTTCTTTATAGTGCTTGGCATCAAGACACAATAATACTGTTTGTGGTCCAGATGGTCCTAAAGAATTTCGGTTTTCATTGTGTATCTTAGTTTTATGGGTAGCATATGTTGTTGTGTGTATTGAAGTTGTTTTTCTTTTATAAATTAAAGCACCCACTGGATATTGATCTTATTAGTTGGCATCACCTTGCAAACTGTATTCTGAATGTCTAACCCATCTCACCTTCTTGAGTAAGCTTGGGAGAGTCAAGTGCTGGAGAGGGGCACTTGATTTTCCAGTCTGCGGACCAGTAGTACTGTGGACCAAGAACTTCAGTGGGGAACAGCACCAATTGATCAAATGGATCCCAGTAACCCCTGACTTCTGTGGTGCCCTAGAACACCAGTTGTCACACTGGAATTCTGAATTGTGAGAGAGAAACAGTTGGATGGGCTTGAATGCACTTACTCAATACAGTTTGATTTACTTCTGTGGGTCCGAAATGTAACTGCCTGTGCTTCTCTTTCAGAACCGTATCCCTGGAACCCAAGGAGCAAAGGGAGCCAAGGGCCACAGAGGCATTGAAGGGCCCCCGGTAAGTGACCCCACTAAATGAACAAAGAACATGTATAAACCATAATGCATCATCTAGTCCTGGATAGAGGGTTGGTATCACGGGTAGAATTGAAGATTTTGAGAGCAAATTATGAGAACTTTTTACAAAAAGGGCAGGGGAGTGAGTGTGTAGATCTGAACTTCATGAAGAAAATAGAATAGCTTCAAGCAGTTGGCAGAAGGAATAATGGGATAGCCTGGAGGACTTGAGTAGCAAATTGGACAACTTCAATAGAAGGCAGAATTTGTTCAAGGAAGAGGTCAGCAGAGTGTTTTGGCAAGGTAAGAAGACTTTATAAAACACAGTAGTAAAGCTTTAACAGCATTTTGTATGCTTCATCAGCAAGCTAGGAAGCTTTAAATTAGCTCGGGTGACTAGTGGTGTAATACAATTGTTTTAGAAGTCTGGGATTCGAGGGGTAGGAAGAAGGAGGATGTTAAGGAGGAAGTCTAGAGCGGCAACGTGAGCACAGTAAATGTGTAGGGCAGTCGCTTTAGGGGCAGGTTTGCAGGGTAGAATAGACAAGGAGGATTTTAGGGGCAGGATAAGATTGCAGTGACAATGTATAAAAAAAAGTTAATCCAGTATTTGTAAAGGGCGAACAATTGCCCAAGGGCGTCAAAGCTCTCAGGGCCGTCGAGAAGATTAAATGAGCTATTGCCCAGAGTCACATGGTGCTGGGCTGACCAGCTGCTGTTGCCGGGGATCGGACCGTGAGCCCCCGTGCTCTGGAGTCGGATGCCCTGGCCGCTGCACCACACCTCTTCCATGTAGGAATCATTAACAGCTTGAGGGAAAGATACCAGAGAAAAATGGTCTAACTTATGAGGCAGCATTTGAAATTTTAAGTGAGGTATGCCTTATGGATGGAGTAGAGGTGGATTGATTTGAAGGAACTTACAGGCAAGGTGTTCATTTTTAGAGGATGGGCACCCAGACATATGTCGGAGTGTAAAATGACATTAGGTTTAAGGTGTGAGACTATGAGCGGTTTGTGTCAACATATTAGGGCAAGTGAAGCAATATGTTAGAGTGTGAACACATGAGTAATTCAATACAAAAAACAGTCTGCCCCCCCTGATATAGAGAGAGGCTCACATAGAATCCAAAAGTTATATCATCAGTATTAAACTCACATAGACCAGCAAAGAATCATAACATTCAGAATAGTTGAATCGTGAAAAAACATTTCTTGTTTATTCCATCTTTTCATAAATATATATTTTTAAATTATAACAAAACATAATTACAATAGCATAGTATAAAGTCAAATCATTCAATATAAATCCCACACATCCCTTCAATCAATCAAATCCACTTCAGTGGCCAGTTGTTAATGATGTGTCCAGTCCTGCATAGTCTCACGGGGAACCGAGACTAGATGACAAAATAGTAGGACAAGCTTGAGGCGCCAACACGCGTTTCGGTGCTCGGCCGGATGAAGGGCCACACTTTCCTCAGGGCACACAGTAGAAGGGAGGGGGACAACAGCGAAAATCTCACATTTCTAATAGGTCATTTAGTGTATGGAACACAGCCATGAATTCACGACCAGCCGTAAAGCATCCAAGAGGGATCATGCTGGCACACAAGATGCGGGCTTAGGGCCCAAAAACAGTTGCCAGTTGGCAATCCCTGATAGAGAGCAAAAAAGGTGGATGCAGTTATCCACGGTAATACTACCCCAAACGTCGGTACTGGTTCCGTTAATAGTACTGTAACTAGTCGGGATTCCCAGGTCAGTTTGACAAAAGGTTTGAAATTCCTATTCTTTGTCGTTTAGTGGAGATAAGTATGATAATCCAACTATAGAACTGGTTGCTACTGCAATACTGTGGAATAATTCTACCTTCTGGTACTGCAACTAAAGCTACTTTTCCCAGACTCTAAAATCCGAGCAGGGTGTAAGCAGGGTGTGTTTTATAGGATTTGGAATCTGGGAGAGTGTGGATTTGGAGATCCAAACTAGATGTACGTCGCCTAGTCTATGAGGGTGTGATGCTTCAGGAATGGGTGTCTTTTTCTAGTCGTCTACTGTACGCCCCACTGTACATTCTGTAAACTGTTTTTGTTGGAATCAAGCTTTGTTTGAATTCTCACAAACCCCACATCCTGTGCATCCACGCCAGCAGACTCAGGCAGTTACCATATATGGAAATCCTGCTTCTCTCATAAACCAACAGTGAACCGATACAGTTCGCTTTCACAGGCTATATTCTTCATCAACGCAAGCAAACTAGCTACCACTTCAGAAATGGAACATTATGCTCTTCACATATACCAGAATAATGGATAGTTACTGCTGCCTCCAATACAGGGTTTATTTCTTACGGCCTCAAGAGGGTTTCCAGTTATATCACTGACATGATGCATTCAGATCACTGAGTTCGCTATAGAAATCTAATAACTGAATCCTCAGCGTTTTCCCAGCACGTCTCTGTCTATGACTATCACAGCACCTTGCAATTCTTCATATCCTGTCTCTATAAGTCCATTGGACTATCATAAGGGTCCTACTCTGAAGCCTTTAAAACACCAATATTATTAGCATTTATGTAATGCTGTGTTCTACTGTTACACCCTGATGTGCAATATGATAATTAGCAGCTTTTGTCTTGCAGTCCTCATGCCTGTTAAAGACAACATTTGCTTGAGTTTGACCAGAACAGCTCTGTTTCAGGTCCATATATTCAGTCAAGGGAGCATCTGCCCCATAAGAACCTGAATTATGTTCAGGGTTGAAGAATGCTTTACTCATATCAGAGCAAACCATTGCTCTATTGGAACGAAATTCATTAGCATGTTTTGTTGAAGCAATGCTGCCCTATCCTTGGAAGGCAAGGAAGGCTTGGGTCCTGTACTCCTCAGACTGGACCACCCAAATATTGAAATCATCCGGGATTCTCTTCAGGACTCTGACTTGGTTTTGCAATTGGGTGATTTACTAATGTGGTGTTTCCATTTAAAAGACATGTCCAATTGATTTATGAATGTCTTCTTGAATTATCAAAACTAAGCAGAATAAATGCTCAAAACCTCAGAATTGGTGGTCTCAGGTTTATCGGGAATATTTAAAATAAACCTCCCTTGACACCTTTCTGTGATTTCACTATCCTAGGAAGGCAGCATTGCCCTTCAAGGATGGGCAAGTCTGGGAGTTCTTCCACAGTGAGCTCAACAGTCATATTTGCTTTTACTACATAAGATATCAAAACCGGTTCCAATGTCAAGGGAGCACCTTATGTGAAACACTCCTTGTGAAATTGCCTACTACAGTCTTGGCCCAAGCTAGGATAGCCTGTAAGTGAGGCTATAATTGGAGAGGCCTGCACTTATACAGAAGGATGGCCTAGCAGGTCCCGTCATATATATAGTTTGTTCAGTCTTTCGTCATGGATGTCCTTTGTTTCCATAACGTCTGAGACATAAAGGTCACCTGTATGTGTGTGTGATTTTGCATGTCCCTCTGCATGTGAATGATGTCCATTGGGCTCCATGTGTGTGGTGCTCTAGATGGCAGTCATAGTAGGCTGCCTGCACAAAGTGACAGCTGCCACACTAACTTTGCTGTTCGGAATCTGCTTTTTTGGGGGTTTCAGCCTTCTATGAGAGCCATTCTGCACTTAATCCAATTTATGATAGATGGTATGGCAGGATGACTATGACATGAGGTCATCACACCAGAAATATGTCCCACAAGATTACAGGGGCTGCTACAAATGAAACCAAAAAAAGTGTTGTCTCTGAACAGGAACTGAGATATGTATTGCTTTTATGGAGATTATGCAGTGGAGCAAATAATCCTTCTTCAGATCACTTCTAGCGTATTTTTCTGTGTCGGACAGAGTTACTTCTACCATTTGCAAAACATCCCACTGGAGTTTGCAAATTCTATTTGCTCCCTGATACGCAATGTCATCTTAGGTAACATAACCCAGTCTGTTCACTCATGCTCTTGCCGGTCTATAGCTGGAAATAAAGCATACTCTAAAATGCATTATCTTTAGTCTAGCTGGAAAGCGTCATCCCGGGTTAAAGAGATCACATCTCCCATTGCCAGAAGCACATCTTGCAGATATGTGGCCAGGCTAGGAGCTGGGGGTGAATATAGGTTCTCTTCTGGCATCATTCATGGTCAACCACCGAACATTCATCTAGCATCTTGGGACTTCAAACATGAGGAAAGGCTAAAGACTACAGGAGAGCAAAGTCTATCAGCGAAGAAAAGCATTCCCAGCACAATTCAAACAAGGCCCCAAGTTTACAAAAGTTTTGTATGGGTGCTCATGAGAAGCAGAGTGACACTGTGTAATGCTAAGTGTAACTAAGTGATGATTAAATGATGCAAGCATTAGAGTTGATCAATGTATGTGCGCAAAAGAATTTATCTGCCGAAAGTCAACACAACTGCAGTTGTAAAAAGCATTGTCTTGCACAGGGCGAAACCCTTGATAATCCATCCAAAGTGGAGTTGACTTGGTGGCAAAAGCATAAACATCCATAAGAGTTCAAAGCAGTGTTATACCTACTAAAATCATACAGAGTAGCATGAATTAGTGTTACGCTGAACCCTATCAGTGAATGATCCTAACTTATAGCAATGTAAGTATGCACATCAGATGATTTTTCCATGCAGAAAATGTTATATTATCACATGCTAAACATATAGTTCACAATTTGACCTTGGACATTTATGTGCATGAATTAAGTGTGCTTGACAGTAGTCTCAAATACAAGGCTCACAGAAATTGCCAATATGTGTCAACTATTCTGCCTGTTCACCATTGGTCAACACAATACCCTGTTTAGTGTTACATAAGCATGATGTTATTTGTGTAAGTATCAACAATGACATCATTGGCATGCTAAACTTTGTAAATATATCGGTGTGCTATTTTTGATTGTTAGCTCAACACTGCTGATTTTCAAACAGAGTTGGGCTGTGTAGTCTTTAGTATGTCTTCTCCGAGGTGTTAAACACACACATTACAACAAACACCAAGCAACTACCTTTCTTGATGTCCCCATCGCACAGTAAGACATTGGTCCTCATTTAGATTTCAGTGTTAAACTAGTAGGTCATTAATTTTCTTTCTTTGATGTGTCATAGTGAATATTGGCCAACAGTTCTTCCCTTTGTAAGGAAGAGTAAAATTCAGACAGGGCCTCTTGGCCAACCGGGTTAATTCATATGAGGTGGCTATTACTTTTACCAGGGCAGAATGAGACCAAGGCAGTTGGAATGTTCCCACCTATTAAGGGTGGATTAGCCTTGGGCAGCTTAAATATACACACTGATGAGGACAGATTGGTGAGGGGGCTTGTTCCCCAAAAAAAGACACAGTGAGTCTTGAGTCCATGACACAGTCACTAACCGAAGCACAATAAGGCCCATACAGTGGGCATACATCACAGACTGAGGTTCAGGCACTAACCATGTGCTAGGAAGTAAAGGCAGAATGAGAGCTGGGGAGAATAAATGCCTCTTGACTTAGAAAGCGAGGTCCCGGCACACAGCATTTGTCTTGGTAGGAAAAGGCTCTGCAAGCAGTGAAAGAGTCTCCAGATTGATAGAGATTGTCTGGCATACAGCTTGCAAAAGCATCTCTTTTGTGGCAGCACAGAGATCAGGTGATGATACGCACTCCAGTAGGCTAACTTGTCTTGTAGACCCCATGTGGGTGCATTAACAAGATTAGGCAATCTAAAAGTCATCTAATACTATTCTCTGTCAATACATCTGATTTCTAGGGTAGCCAAGGACCACCAGGACCACCAGGACCAGATGTAAGTAGTCCATTTCGTCTGGTGTCTGGTCTAGAACTTCCACCTTCTCTTCTGGGTTTCTCTTCTATTTGTCTATCTTCTTCTGGCTGGCTTTCTCCGGCTTTCATCTTCGAGTCTTTTTATTCCACCTCTCGTGTTCTGGATTTGGCTTAATTATCCTAAACTGTACTGTGTCTTCCGGCCACGACACTTGAGCTTTTGTTTTCTGGTTTTCTCCTTGCGAGCTGAATTCATTTTCTGATCACTCCAGTTTTAGTCCCAATCTCCTGATCTCCTCTCTCCAGCCTTCCTCTCCTAGTCTTCTCTCTCAAGTCTTAATATTCTTACTGTCTTTCTCTCAGGTCTTTGCCTTTCTGACTCAAAAAGCAGCACGCCTGCTTAGTTCAGATGTCAGGGCCACTAATGTTGCGTAGGATGGCCTGGTGACCGCAGCTCTCCATATGACTCCTTTGGCTTCTGGGCTATGTTGATCTGTTAACTAAATTCTATCTTTGATATTTTCTACTGCATCTTCTGTTTCTATGATCTCTTTCCAGATAATCCTTTGTCAGCCATCTCGCCAAGTATTTCTGTCCTAAAGGCCTTCTCAGACCTTCTCTTTGGTATTTTTTCTCTTCAGCCGTAAGGCTCTTTCTCTGTTTTCTCACTACATCACATGGTGGAGTATTTTCTGTGGCATGGCTTTCCAAACTGCTCTTGATAGAGCATCTGCAATTAATGCATCCTTTATTTTAGGATTGTGAAATCCTGGACATCATCATGAGGATGTGCTGTAAGTGAACTATTTTTTCAAATTAGTTTATTCATGGGAATGATGACATTCCTTTAACTCCACTAGTATGCAATAATTGTGTGTGGATGGAAAGTAATGGTGCTGGTTTACATATAGAGAGGGCAGACAAGTCTGAAAATGGTGTGCAGAACAAGACTGGTAGACATCATTGTTAATGGCCTCATACTTCTAGTGACACAGGGCACCTCAGGTACATGTCCCTGTTTCCCCTGTATTACAGATCACATCCATTGCCTGTAACTCTACTTCTCTGATGCAAGAACCTCTATTAACTGCCCCATGGCTGCATCACACCACTATTACCTGTTCTGTTCTGTCTGCAGTACAGAGCATGCCAATGTTATGTTTGCTCTCACTTTGATGCAGGTCACCTCCACTGTTTTCTTTGTCTTGTCCAGACATTGGCACATTCTAGAAAGTGCATGTACATTTAGTATTTGATATAAACCACCTGTGAGCCCAGTGAAGAACCTTTTAATGTGAAAATCAAATGTTTAGATAACTTCAGTATTTTGTTTGCTTTGGGAGTTTGACATATGACTTTTTTTTCTAGCTTGCTGTGGTGAGTAACTTATTCTAATCTTCGATGGTGAGTTCCCCTTCTCTGCTCAATATACCATCTCTGGTGTGAACTATTTGATCAATTTTCACTTTCTCTGGTAAGTGCTTTCTCTGTTTTTCTGACATGATTAGCCCATCCCATGTTATGTTAGCTGAACCTTTCTGGAGCACTCTGTCCCATGATCTATTTGCACTTTGTAGTAAGTACACCTGCCCTTGGTCTGTTTCCTCTTTCTGTGGTGAGTACTTTGCTCCCAGCTCCATTTTCCTCTCTCGTTCTCATTATGAGTTCCCTGTATTTAGGTGTGGGGATGCAGTGGCTGAAATCTCACATTTCGACCTGTACCCCTACTCTCAAATACATGGATTATGTTCCCAGAATGGGGAGTAGCATGTGGACCTGAGATTAACAGATCTATGGGCCCAATTCACAAAGGTAAACTGAGATGAAAGTTTAAATTTACAACTTTTGGTATTCACAAAGGGCATTTACAAGTAGTAAATTTAGATTTTTGTCTCAGTTTAACTTAAGTTTTGGTCTCAAGTTTAACTGAGAGTAAAAGTTAAGTTAAACTGAGACAAAAGTCTAACCTTATACCGAAAGTCATAAAGTTAGACATTCCTCTCAGTTTACCTTTGTGAATCGGGTCCTATGTGTTTTCCTCCTTCTCGGGGTTATAACGTATCCAAATCCACACCCATTTGCTATCTTTAAAAATGATGGCAAATGGGTGAGGGGCACCGTTAAGACCATTGGTATGGGTGACTAAGCTGTGGTCAGGGCAGTGCAGGTGAGGTGAGAGCCGGAGGAACATCTGTATCTTCTCTCATATTGCAGGGCCGTTGGGGGCAAGATGCAAATGCTGCCCTCAGCACCCAGAGGACCATGCACAGGCCTGGTGTTTCTGGGGCCTGGAATTACTGGAAATCCAGAAATTGAAGACCCAGTAATTCCAGGCCCTGAGACACCAGGTAAGTTGATTGGCCCGAAGTTGATGGAATTGATAGAGTTAGTGTGGTCAAAATTAACAGAAAAAATGCTGATGATTATTTTGGGAGTACATACTCGCTATCAGCTGACATCGTTTGCAAGTTGTCTGAGGTCCGGATCTTGGGAGCCATGTCAGTAACAGAGCAAGTGGTGCCTCATCTAAAAATTGGTTTTGTCTTCTAAACACAGAGTGTACCTGTGGGCCAATAGATGTCCTGTTTGTGGTGGACAGCTCAGAAAGTATCGGTCTCACCAACTTCCAGATCGCCAAAGATTTCATCATCAAGGTTATTGACCGGCTCAGCAGAGATGAGCATGTCAAGGTAAGCCCTTATGGAGAACATGATGACTTTAACATTCCCTTTGCTCCCACAATATCAAATAAGGCGGCTGGCCTACAAGAAAATAGGGCCAATTAAAATTAAACAGGAAAAAACACGACAAGAGTGCCACCTACTATTTTAGTAATCAAGGCATACCAATGGATTCCTAGTAGAGACAAATGTCAGATAAAAAGATAAATGGGGACACACAGTTTCACATACACTTCCAGGGATCAGGACCAAGGACAGAGCCTAGGTGTCCATGGAGGCCTAGGCTGCACAGGTCAGGTGTTTGAGGATGCTTAAACCTTTGAATTTAGAGATTTGTTATGTGGTTGTTTGAGTTTGCTAGAGTATGGTTTGTGGGGGTAAATGTGAAAGAACAATGAGTTTTATCCTGCTAAAGAACTTTATAGTGTGTTATGTGTATGAATTATCGTGCCAATTGGCTTTGCCATTTTTCATTGAGGTGTGTCATCTGGTGCTCATTACCTGATATATGCAGTTTGCTTTCTTGATAGCACCGCTAGGCAGATAAATAGATATGATTCAGTACTCTGAGCCTAATGGCCTGATATGTTTAAGCTGACGTTTTCTGAATGGCTCTAAGTTGTAGTTTATGTGGTGTGCAGGGAGTGCTGTTGAGTTGGCAGCACTTTGCTTACTACGTACTGTGTTATGCGCATGAGGGTGATGGGGATATGGTTAGAATGTTCTGTTGAAGAAAGGTTATTTATAATAAAGATGCTGTGGAGTTATTATTGTTAAGTGGCCATATTGGATGTGTGTTAGGAATTGTGGCAATGTATGTACATTTGTACTTTATGTTGATTATTGTTGTATGTTTTTCGTAAAAGCCCTCCCTAGAATAACAACCATTGCATAAAACAGACCAAAGACACAGTCATACTCCCTCCGTTGTTCCGCTGTGATTAGGCCCATCGCCTGGTGACTGTAGACCATGACAGATGGGGAAGCATGGTATACTATTATTTCAAAGACATGAGGCATTAAGTATTGCACATTAACTGCCTACTGAGTCTGGCCTATAGGCGTCCCCCTGGTGAAAAACAAAGAGAATCAGTGAGTAGACGGTACAGGCTATGCAGTGGTTTTCAAAACTGAATGTGTGGTTGGATGCATGTGTGGAAATTGTGTTTTGGTCAGTTGATGAATGGATTTGATGAATGGATTGGTCAGTTGCTGGATGGATGGATGGATGGATGGATGGAAGGCTGGCTGCATGCAGCAGATAGAAAAAAGCCACTAATGATATCTCATTGTGTAGAAAAGCTTGAGTAGCCTTCAAAATACATCTGGTGTGGGGGCTGATGTCTAATGCCTGGGAGGCAGTAGGCAGTGCATATGCTTATCATGTCTTCTCTTTGTTGGCTACAAACATTTCTAACTTCTACTCTCTTCTTGCAGTTTGACTCCAAGGAATCACGTGTTGGAGTTGTTCAGTACAGCCACGACAATACTCAGGAAACTGTGGCCATGGGTGATCCTAATATCCAAACCATTGGCCAGCTGAAAGAGTAAGTGTGCACAAAGCGGAACGCAACTTCTTGTGAGAGTATTTGGCACTGTACTGAGTAACATGTGAAAGAGTTGCCTTAGATGTCCGGGTGACTTTAAAAATGCCCTGGAGAATTTAGTGGGATTATTTGAGAGCTGTGACATGGTCATATAAAATGCAGGGCAAATGATATTGTAACTAATGAGGGGCGGTCTACAAATATGAGCCTTCCCAGCTAAAGAAAGCGTAGGCTCTTGATATATCCCAAGATATTTGACCATATTAGCCGGGGCAGCCAGGATAGACCAGAAGTTCGACTGCAAATGGCTCAGAATGCAAGAATGTTCATTATAAGCACCTCACTTTTTTCTAAATTAAACTTCAGCACGTTTTATTGCAACCAATCTGAGACCACCGCCATACACTGATGGAATGGTTCAATAGGGTCAGCATCCAATCTTTCCAATGTGTTGATAAGTTGGGTATCATCAGCATAATTCATACATCAGAGGCAAGATTATTTTACTAGTTTCACCAGCTGGCGTATGTAAATATTGAAAGCTGTTGGGGTAAATGCTGACCCCTGTGGCATATCTTGGGGCAATGTCTTACATTCTGACATAAATGGAGGTACATATACTGAATGTGACCTATCCAGTAAATAAGATCTACACCTCTCTACGGCCCTGCCTCCACTACCAATCTCTTGCAGCCTGGTGAGCAGTGGTCAGACCTAATAGCACAAGGGCTGAAGACTAAGCTTTGTCCAGCAGCATTTGAAGGTCATCAACCATGGCTAACATGGCACTCTCTGTAATGTGCAGTGGTCAAACCACTGACTGTCAAATCTAAGATTTGCCCATTTGCCAACACCTCAGATTAGAATTCATTGACATGTTTCTCCAGGCTCTTGGCAGCAAATGGTAACAGTTATATCAGCTGAAAATTGAACAGTAGTGAGGGGTCGGCACAAGTTTATTTTAACATAGGCGCTATCAGCACTTTTTATGAACCCTCTGGAACATGACCATTAATTTCGGAACTGATGCAGACATCCAGTAAGGCAGGTCCGAGAACCTCAATTACTGCTTTCTGATGGAGAGAAAGAAGAGGATCTAAAAGTGAATTACATTTTACCAAGGAGACAATCTAAATCAATTTGTCCAAGAACAGATGCTCTCAATGGTACAGAAATGTACTGGTCTGTATTATCTAATGTAGAAGGCACCTCCTTGCCCTCTTGACCTACCAGGCTGGGCATGACAGCTGCATCAGCCTTTCCAGGTGACAAGAGTTCACTAGAGGAAGTTAGGGGCATATTATCAACGACTAGCGATAATTATCGCTGGCCGTGCTTAGCGATTCATTTTTTATCGCTGGCTATCTCTGGGATGTATTGCCCTGGTAGCGCGTTATTAACAACGCCTTTCTCCAGGGCGATAAAACATCCAGAGATAGCGAGGTTATAGCCTTATTTCAGGGAACATCGTTTTGCAGGGAACATCGCTGGTTTTCCAGCGATGTTCCCTGCAAAATGGCGATAACCTTGCTGATACAACCCTGTGGTCGTATCAGCATAATCCACCCCCTATGTAAAGCATGGGTAAATCTGGATTTTAGCAGACCTGTGGGCTGCCTTGTAAATATAGCGATGTGAACATCAGCGATATTTGCAAGGTAGTCCATCTGGAGAACGCCCAGTGACGCCCACTTTGCATCTCATTAGAGATGCAGAGGGAGGCGTTGGGAAAAAGGGTGCTAATTATGCATGTTAGCACCCTCTTGTAAATAGGGTGGTATTTTTATCTCCGCTTTTTTGGCTTTTTAAGCCAAAAAAGAGCAGATAAAGCCCTTGTAAATATGCCCCCAAGTGATTGAAGGATGGTAGAGATCCTAACTTCAAAGACGTTAGACAACTTATTCGACCAACTCCTGGGTATTTTCGATTGTATTTACTCACATTAATTGGAGGAGAATTCCCTTACAGTTTGGAGCTTCTCATTGGCTGAATGTGCAGCCCCCAAAATGTAACTGGTGTAGAAATCAAGTTTTGCAGAGACAACCAATATCTTTTATTCCTTCGAAGCCTTCTTCAATGCATCCCTAGCCAGGATGGTGAGATTATATTTAGAAAATATATAATATGGGAATAAATAAAATAGGTTATTTGTGGCTTGTAAATGACCATAGATGGGCTTAATGTTGTGATGTGATCGAAAAGTTCAGGGTTAGGTCTTAAAGATGAAGTTTGATGATTTCTCACTCTGATGTGGCTATAGTTGGACTTTAAAGCTGATGGTGGTAGATGAGACTTTAGGAAATGGTATATGGTTGAATGGATGGTTATGATGTGGATGTAGAGATGTTGTGTAAGGCTGCATTTTGGCTGTAGAGATCATGTTTAGGGATGCAATGTGACTCTAATGTTGAGTACGGCTGTCTCCCAGAGATGCTGTGTAGTAATGTGATATGCCTGTAGAGATGCTGTGGATAGCTGGCCTTTTGCTATAGGTATCTTGTGTATGCATATGGACTATGCTGACTCAGGTCCTCTCCTTGTACCATTGTGTCCACAGAGCTGTGAAGAACCTTGGGTGGATTGCCGGAGGAACATGGACTGGAGAGGCACTCTTGTTTACAAAGGAGAACCTTTTGAAGCGTTTCTCTTCTGAGAAGAGAGTGGCACTGGTGCTGACTGATGGGCGCTCAGATACCCTGAGAGATCTCACACCTCTCTCATCCCTTTGTGAAATCAACACTCAGGTAAGAGGTGGTGGTGACATACCCAGAGTTTGATACATGGTACCTTGCACATAGAATTGTGAAACTAGTCAGCCTATTGCAAACTATTTCAAGACCCAATACATTTGTGGTGTGTGCTGCTTGGATGTGCCAGACAAATCAATTATCTCTAAGCACAACCTACAGATCAGCTTAGTATTCAGAATCCATGTGACATTGACAGGTATATCCAGACTGTCCTAACCTAAAGCAGAGTACTTCTCATGCAACAAAATGGAAGCATGGCATATCCCGAATGTGCAAGAGACAAGCAGACACATATTCAGGGCTTTCATACAACAGAATCCACTACCATTAGCATTCTAGCCAGCAGCACAACTCCCACCCATGGTAAAGCCAGCAGCACGGCCCATGTTACTTAATCAATGTGACTGTAAACGCTGTACCAGCAACCAAACTAGCAGCAGGTTTGCATCCAGGCACCAACCTAACAGCGATGTACACATACAGAAACCAAGTTGACAGCAAAGGTCCTTGCTAGTAAGCAAGAAAATAACAGTAATCAGAGACACAGTATACCTAACTAATGACTAAGCAAACAGTAAGGCTTATATCCACAAACCAATTTGTCTGTAACATTCGTATCTAGTAACCAAGCAAGGAAACAGGCCCCTATCCAGTAACCAAACAGAAACCAAGGTCATTGGTAAGTAAATACACCCTTTAGACTTCTGACCAGAATGAAGGAAATCAGTCTTGTACACAGATATGGATGTGGGCAGTCACCATTGAGGGATGGATAAGCATAGCTAAGGGGTGGGGCAGTGACTCTGATCTTCAGCATTGTGCCAGTGTGGTAGACATTCTCAGAGGTTGG
Source organism: Lissotriton helveticus (assembly GCF_964261635.1). Lineage (NCBI taxonomy): Eukaryota > Metazoa > Chordata > Amphibia > Caudata > Salamandridae > Lissotriton > Lissotriton helveticus. Next base: position 986,467,436 of record NC_136061.1, on the reverse strand, counting down.
GAGACATATTGTTACAGTGTTTAGGTTTCTGCAAAGAGTACAGTGTATTATCTGAACATCTATTTCACTACAGACATGTTGTACATGTCTACCTTGTCAGACATCACAGTCTGTTAAAAGAAGCTCCTTGCACCCCTGCAATATACCTGACATCTATGTGTTGGTTTTGTTAATCACAGGTGGTCTCCCTGGGCGTAGGTGATATTTTCCGGGCACCTCCAAACCCAGAGCAGTTGGACCAGATTGCTTGCGGTGGCACAGCGTACAACCAAGGGATTTCATTGCAGAAGGATAATTATGCTGAGCTCCTCGAGGATGGATTCCTGGAGAATGTTACTGCTCATATCTGCAAAGGTAAGAGACTGGGGCAGGTAAGTGGTTTCTACGAGGGATCCTAGGAGATACAGGAAGTTTTGAGGGCTTCTAAGAATTAGAAGCCCAGGTACTGGAGAGAACTGTGGGTGTTGTAAAAGGAAAAAGTGGGGATTTGCAGTGGAGTCATGTAAACAGGGTTTCTTGTCTTAAAAGGTTTGAGAGGATTTGAACAGGCAAAGTGGGGTTGAAATTTGCTAATTATCTAATCATACCCAAAACAGACGATTAAACATCACAACTTAGACAGAAGATGTGATACAACCTTACACCATGGACTAGGAGAGTGGGGTGCTGCAAAAGCAGGAGTGAATACCACAGAAAGCAGCACAAAGGCTTTGGTTCAGGTTGTAGATAAAAGGGATAGAGAACTTCATACCACAGACAGAAGGAGCCACAGAACACCACACGCCAGGCAGAACAAACTACAACACATCACACCACAGACAGAAGGGGCTAGAGTGGTCATATGACTTCACATATGCCACGTGGAGAGAGAAGGGTTAGAACATATCTGGCAAAAGACAGCAGACTCGAGGTTTAATGTCCTTCCTGACACAGAGGGGCTTAAAGGGCACTTTTGTTTTAATTGTCTCATGGCTCAGGCTGCTACCTTCTTTTCTAACATATTAATATTGTTTTCACAGACAAGAAATGCCCAGACTACACCTGTCCAAGTAAGTATTCCCCTTCCTGTATCTTTGATTGGGTGACACATGCAGCCCTGATTCTGCTTCACAGTGTGAGTGATATACCCTTCCAAGATTCACCCAATCATTGATTTGCTCGGGTGCCAGAGTAACTCAATTTGTAGTCTGCATGCTTCATGATCACCAATGATTATACTGAAGTTTTGTTTGTCAAAAGTAATATCTCTTCCAATTTCAAAAATGATAGGCAAAATGTATATTTGTTATGCTTTATAATGCTTAGTGTGGTGTTCATCAAGCAAGGTTGGGACTCCATTGTTGTTGACTATGCATATTAAGAGAAAGCCATATACTTAAAAAAGATGGTTGTCATATGAAATATTTCACATGCGAGTGACCTTTTCCATTCAAACATTCTTTCACCACATGACAGCCTCACTAGCAAACAAGAAGCAATGTAGATAAATTTGTGATTGAGGTTCCTGGGGGAAGCTCCTATATTGTTATGAGCTACTCTTTGTTTCTTTAATGCCCTTCGAACAAATCATTTAAATTTACTGTTCTAAGATTTACACCCATCATTTGGAGTGGTAAATTAAAGTTACAAAAGGAAACAATGCCCACTGCGTCATGACACGTGATATGTGAGCATGCGCGGTGACGCACAAGCATGTAAATGCTGCACTGGCTTGTTTTTGTTGACGCTGTTCTGCACCAGCAAATAAGCATTGTTTTTTTTGCGGAACAGCACTAGCAGAAAACATTGACAAAGTCAAAAGGTCGAGTAATGCCATTGTAAGGCAAGAGCTATTTGCTTTGCCATTGCATGTTTCTCTGCCTTTCTAAACGTTATCAGCCACCTGCCCTTCTATGCCTGAACCGCTATAGTTTGTTTTCTCCTGGCTCTCAAATTCACTCTGTCATACTTTGATGTGTGATCCTTTAGGCTCTGTATCATGGCCTGTCCATAAAAAATACCCCACTCACCTATAAGTAATCCTCCCAGGCCATGTTTATTTCCCGGGTCTCTTTGAGTCCTCACTATCTTTCTCATAGTAATCCAAGAGGATTTTATCATCTTGCCATTGATAGGATCATACTAACATTCAACATGTCACACTACCGTCCTTCAGTATGTGACTGTCTAACTTCAAGGTCATCCTTAACGAGCCTTCTGTGTTTCTATAGTGGATCCTCTGGATTATAGCTAATGTGCAGCTGGCCTCCCTCTACAGCAGTCAGTGCTTACGGTTCCATATGATTTTTTCTCTCTCATTTTTACTTTGGTTATACATCTCAAAGTAATTAATAGAGAGATTCCCTGTAGAGTTGTTTTTTTTTCATTGTTGGATTATTACATTTTATTTGATTCTGACATTAGGTGTGCTATTTTGTTACTACTATATGTTTTATTTACACCCCAACTCTTCATTTTTTTTTTACTTTTTGACTATGGGGGAAGACACTGTCCCCATCTACCCTTTGCATGTTACCACCTGTTCCCTTTTCTCGTTTCCCTAATTCAATCCTTACCCCTTAATCCTTATTAGCTATCTGTTCTCTTCCTGATTGTTTTGTTATCAATATTTTGGTACCAATGTTTTTCCCCCAATTGTTTTGTCTACCAAAATGTAATTTCCATTTTAATGGCATTGTACTACTGATTACATCAAGCTAGGAGGACATCTCTGGGTGAGTGGCAGAGGAGGGATCGCAACACTCCAACATGGCCCGCAACATGACAGGCATTTTGGAGCGTAGGGTTTACTCCGGTGACACCTGTGCAAGTGTCTTTTGTTAAAATAAGAATTAACATTTAATCATTATTTTAAGAATTTTTATAGGGCTACATTACACTAAAATCATTATTTTACATGAGTTTTTTGCTCGTTAGATTTTTTGGGAAATTAATATCAAAAGATCATCATTACAGAGCTCTTCTAAAATATTGAACATCTTTCTATGTCTCCCCCTCAGCTCTTTTTTCTCTCTGATCAGCCAGGACTCTTCGCTACTCTTGCAATGATGATCCTTTGGTATCTCTTCCGTGTACTGGCAATCGAACAAAAAATAAATGCCCTGCTATAGTTTAGAGGTGATAATCCTAACCCCTGACCATCCATCTCCACATAATGTCCTCCTGTAGTATAGTCCCACAGTTCTGTCTTTTTTCTCAGTCAAACTCAAGGTCCTATTGTTCTCCTGTGAAAGACGATTGGGGAGTGTATTATAAACCTTTGTACCTATGACCATGCATGACTATTCTTCCTATTTGTGTCACTGTTATTTCATACTTCACATTTCAGATTTTAATTAAAACTAACATTCTATTTTCTCCCTAGTCTCATTTACATCACCTGCTGACATCACCCTCCTTGTGGACAGCTCCACCAGTGTTGGGAGTCGCAACTTTGAAACCACTAAGAAGTTTGTGAAGCGCATGGCAGAGAGGTTCCTTGCGGCAGGAAAGACTGCAGATGATGCAGTACGTATCTCTATTATCCAGTACAGTGGACGGACCCAGCAGGCGGTGGAAGCACAGTTCCTGTCCAACTATACCCTGATTGCCAATGCCATTGATAGCATGGCATTCATGAATGATGCCACTGATGTCAACGCAGCTCTTCAGCAGGTTATCCGCATTTACCGCCAGAGCCCTCGGGCTGGAGCCAAGAAAAAAGTGTTGATCTTTTCAGATGGGAACTCCCAAGGGGTGACCCAGAGCATACTCGAGAGAACTGTGCAAGATGCCAGACAGGCAGGCCTTGAAATCTATGTGCTAGCTGTGGGCAGCCAGACCAATGAAGCCAACCTACGTGTCCTGATCACAGGGAAGACCACAGACTATGATATTGTTTATGGGGAGCGCCATCTCTTCCGAGTGGCAGACTACCCCTCCCTGCTAAGAGGGGTGTTCTATCAAACAATTTCCAGAAAGATTTCACTTGAATGAGGAGCTGGAATGAGCCCCAAAGTGGCAATCTCAACTGTTCACCTATATTGTTTGAGCACACTTTCCATATCCATTGACAACCCAAATAATTACATGGACCGTGGGAAGAGTGCAACCCTTCTGAATGAGGAAAATCCCTCTCCTTGTGCGTAAAAGATGCATAGGTGAGCGAGTAATGCATTCTATCAAGGCTGACCCTCGGTATCCCTTGTCCCATATTAAGTAATCCAGCAGGCATAGCATGAGTGTTTTTCAGTGTCCATTCTTTCCTCCCTGAAGAAGCACCCACCAGAGTGTGAAAGTATTCCTCTGAGCTACAATTCAGCTTCCCTGATTTAGTCTTTTGATGTTTTGTGTTATCAGCAATATTCAGGATTCTCCTCCTTAGATGTGATGGTGCTGTTATATGAAAGTGTGGGGATGAGATGCCACATCTTATCGCTAATGAGGTTGTCAGAACAAGGGGATCTGAATACCAGGATACTCTGGGGCAAGAGAAACTAAGCAATTGCTTGCCTATTCAAGCACAATCTCATCAAATTGTACAGTCAGTGGAGGGTAGCAAATGATAATAGGTAACAGGAAGTGTAAGGCTTTTTTCTCTCTCTTTAGCTTCCATATGAATTAATTGTTGGCCAAGCTGGGAGGAGAGCATGTACTTCAGCTTATGTTCTGAATGTGCTGTTTTTTATCCATAGGTGGGTCAAAACTTATATTGGTGTGTAAAGGAAGCTCCCATTTTCTTGTTGGGGGAGGGATAGTTTTTCTTCTGGTTTTGTCTGAAAATGAGACATTTTTTTCTTGCAGCCGATTTTCATTTTTGTCGGGGTGCTTTATCAAACTTTCGTGAGTAAAAAAGATGTCTAAAACTAGACGTTGTTATGGAATTAAATTTATACCTGGTCACCCCATCCCCTTGAAAGCTCTTCTTTCTTCTACTATGTAGGGACTTCAAACAATGATTTGAGTACACATACTCTCTAAGTGTCTGCATGCTCTGTTCATCTTTCAACAGACACCTCAAGAGACTGGAACATCCTGAGGCTTGTTTCTCATTGCCACAGGTGATTTCAACTCTTAAGAAGAAAACACCATGTAGATGAACACTAGGCAAGTGAAATTCTAGTGGAGGCCTATGAAAGGGTAGATTAAAGCAAGACTGGCAACTCCTGTAAATATGAAGCTATGAGTGATATGAGATCGAAGCGGGAAATCTACCAACCACTGACAGTTCGGTTTGAAGGAAAGAGCCCCGGTCCTGGCTGTAAAGAAGAACTAACTAGCTGAGTTGTTGATTGACATAAAGCAGGTGAAGAGGGACCAACCAGGGAGGTCCAATGAAAGTTAAGTAGAAATGGTAAGCCTTCTCATGAGCACTGTCGAGAAGTGGCCACTTTTAGTCCGTATAATTGGGGTAGTTAAGGGCATGCATCATTATGTGTAGGATATAGGGGTCTATTTTGATTGAATGTTGCTGCATAGTTGAAAAGAGTCGGATGCTGATACACTCTGTGTACGCATTGCAACTCAGAAGGATTTAAAGATACAAGGCAGCAGATCTAGCTGTAATGGGTGCAGGTTAGCCATAGCACGCCATGACAATTTATAGTTACAAATGGTGCTCTCCCTGTATCCCGTCCCCAGATGAATGTCTTATTGATTATGTCAGTATTATTGGTCCCAGATGGCACTTCCCCTTGCTGGGGGACTCATGATTTTCCTGCTGCTCCCGGTCGACAGTCTGCATATTCCATTGCTCATATTGAAGAACTCTCCACTCCTGAGATCAACTCTTCCTGTGTGATCAAACAGTCCCACTCACAATTCCTTGAGTGGTTATTTGTTCTGGTATAACCTGAGGAAAGGTCCCAGGACCAGAACGAATGGTGCTTTTAATTACTGAATGAGGTGCTTTATCAATGGTATTTCTAGGTTCTTTTGTAATCCAGAATCATGCAGGGTTTGTATTTTGTTTTTGACTGAACCATGTTTCCTTCATCCATTTGTCAATAAAAGAGTTCCTTCCACAGCTAAGCTTGGTGTGTTTTTCCTTGAGTTATACTTTAGGAGGTGCAGAGTTAAGAATTACCATTAGCATCTTTCATGCAGGTTGTATTCACAGTAATTTACAGTCACTCATATCCCCAGACACACACTCATGCACGTACACAAACACATATATACACAAACACTATTCCTTTTCTAACTTGAAGCAAAAAAAGTGTTCACTTTTTAAAATGGACAATACAATATTACAACAATAAGTAGAAAATACTGGTTGAGAATTAGAATCAAAGGAGCCAAATATGAAATTCAATGAGACTAAGGTTAACAGAGGGCAAAATATAAATACTTGTAACCGGCAAATTCAATTATAAGATGAATTCTAGGAGAATTCTAGGATCTACCTCTAACTTATTTAAGAATATGTACTGTAAAAGAAAATGTATCTATAGCTGATCAAAAACAGTTTATTTCTTTAAAAAAAAAAGGAGGATAAAGAATAGATGTTAAACTAAATTACAGCCAAAATTAAAAGACTTACTTTTTAAACCCCTCAGGTAAAGCATGTATGACATACAAAATGATCCACACAACCTTCTTTATTTAAGTGTGCTAGTGCTCTCCTGGACAGAATCCCAAGCCCCTCAGTCTTCTAGTATTGGTGGGTCCCCAGTATGTACTGGAGGTAACTCCACATGGTGCACACTCTAGTCCAATACACCCCGAAGTCTCAGCTTTGTCTTAAGAGTTTGTTAGCAGCTCTCAGGAGTTGCAAGTGCCAAGTTGTCCACAAGCTTGAAACAGTCTTACCAGACCCATTGGCAGCCAGCAGTCCCGGGAGCGCCAGGATGCTCCTTCGGAAGGGCTGGCCTCCCAAATCTCAGGGCCCACATCCTCTCATCATCTCTTCTCCAATCACACAGTGGCCTCCTCTGTCTCTGGATGATCCGCTTTGATGTTAGGCCTGGTAAGTGTTTCTCCTGGATTCGCAGTAGTTCCCCCCCTGTAATGGTTACACAAGATTTGGCATATCTTGACCATCCCTTGGCAACAGCCTTGTCTTCATAGCACCGCCTCACCATAAGACACGGGGGTCATCAACGTATCCTTTGCCACAGGGAACAGCCAGCATTTCCCGGTGGTCCCCTTCTCAGCAGCCACTAACTTGGTCTCAGTCACAGGCAACAGGCCAAACTTCACAGAGGGCCATCTCCTCTGCACACAGGAGTCTTAACCTGCTCTCATCTACAGGTGATGGCATCCAATTCATTGTGGCTGTCTCCTCCGCAGCACAGGGTTCACCAACCTGGCCACAGTCAAGGGCAACTCATGGGCAACCTCTAAAACTTCACAGAGGACCCTCTCCTCTGCACATAGGGTTCTCAGTCCTAGATAGATTTGTGATCCTTTTCTGTCCTAAGATCCCACTAGGAATATAGAGAATATCAAAATGCTACATGGATGAGCCAACCTGGTGGTGAGTACCTCACTAGGCGAGGATCCGCTGATGAAGCAGGTTAGCATATGTTAGCATTTGGGTGAGGGTTCTCTGAGAACACTTGTTCTATGCATGGTGAGCACTAAAGAGCAGGGCATAGTGCACGCTTGTTTTAGGAGACACCCTCCACTTTTGGTTTATATAGAAAAGTGCGGGGAAAATTGAGGGCATGCCCCATCAAACTGTTCCTCTTCCCTCTCATTGGTTTTGGTATGTTGTTTAAACAACAGTCCCGGGAAAGTTAGAAACACAGATTTCATGACCATTAAATTATCCTTATTAGTTAGAATGCAACTGTCCACAAATTATCTTTCTTCATTTACAATAGAAGCTTACATAAATGTAGATATTATTTGCATACCAGAGACTTACCTTTTAAAGAAACTGCATCGCAATAATTGTATATTTTACATGTAGCCAGCAGTAAAATGGTACAATGGATGTGTGATACCTTACATCTGTTTTATTTCATATACACATTGGATCTATTATTGTGAAGATCAATGTTATGGCAGTAAAACTGAGAGCAGTTGATGAATCAAAGAATACTAAGAATTTCATAGAAGTGAATCCCGCCAATTTCTAAAACTCCCAGAAAACTCAGAAATCCCAGAAAGTAGACTACCCAAAAGGTTGAACAAAGACTTCTTCTGTCAAGTACCAAGGCTCTAAAACCTTTCACCTGAGGAATTCTGTTCAAACCTATCCTGTATCATAGTAAAAAGGCTCCATACCACGTATTAAAAAGTCTACCTTAAATGGGCTACATTTGAAGTTCAGCAGCCCAGGTGGCAGAGATCAGGGCCAATGAATGTTGTGGTTCCAACACATCATCTAGAGTTGCTATTTTGAATGTTAGAGTCTTGGCTGACTCTGAAGTTAGAACCCCTAAACTTGACAAACCATCTGCAGCAGTGCCACTAGGTCACAATGGCAATAGCCAAAGCCTATTTAAGGATGGGCAGCTGCCTGTTTTTCCCTGCCTTGGTCGTCCATGACAGGTATGGGGGGCCTATACAGGGAAACGAACAACTACCTTGATGAGTAAGGAGAAAACCTACTTCAAATAATGGGCGACAATTTTTTTCTTTTTTTTTTAAAAACAAACTCTGCTTTCTGATTTGGTTTCAGAAAAACATTAAATAAATGACATGAGGGAGCAAATAAAACTGTCACCCCCTCGGCATTCATCTGTGCCTCAGTGAATCAAATGGACTGGTGATGGATGCACCGAATGCAGAGAGATCCCTGCAACACATGCAGGGAGCTTGAAACATGCAGGCAGTCCTCCATCAGAGGTGAGCGGAGCCCCTTGACTCCGCTCACCTGACATGCTACTAGGACACCTTTATTCTAGTGTGCCACTAAGCTAGCATTTACTGTGGATAGTGTTTTTCTTATGTCATTTCAAGGGCTCATTTCCCATTTAGCTCCATTCACACTATTGAAATATCTTTAAAAGATAACTAAACAAATAAATATTCATATGCTTTAAGGAATAACATTTGATAAAATACAATATAATGGAAATATTTGAGGAATAATGCTTTAAAAACATAAGCTCAGCTATATATTAGTAGTTGACTCTAATAAGTATCTCAGCTAATATGACTACCGCTGACATTACTGCAGACCGGGCAGCGAAACTAAATGTGAAGACTCTTACAACAGAAGAGTCTACAGTGATATTCTGGATGGATACACACAAACTATAAATGGATCATCTTTATTTTTTATAAATATTTTTTTATTAAACAACAGGAATCGGCCATAAAACATGAATCATGTGAATAATTTCATACAGGAGGTATTCATTTGACGACTTATCTACAATCATGGTGATTACTAGAACAGAGCAATAGTACATCATGGGATACATTCTTTATGGTGAGGGCAAATCATCTGAGATGAGGCTGCGTGGAGGACTACAAATTTCCCCTCTGTACATGTTCCATGTGCCCCAGATGTGAGACAACTTCTTAGGGCAGCCCCTCGCACTGTATATTGTTTTTTCCCGGAACATGTACCAATCCATGTTTTTCTTCCATTCTGTTATGGTTGGCGGGTTCGCGGCTCCCCACAGCTGAGCTATATTTCTTTTTGCTACTGTGACGTCCAGTGTTACCCAGATCCTACTCACTCTGCTCTGGTCCATGGGTTCTCACACATTCAGTAGGAAATGGATCATCTTTGATGATAGATTGCATATTGATGAATAGTAGAGATTCTTAATGCTGACTGTTTTTAGAAACTTTCAGCATATTCTTGCAATCAAAATGTGTTTTCATGATCCAGTCTACCCTAAGAACTTCTACATTGGCCGAAGCATTTAGACTATCTTTACAATTTGGCAATGAGTGGTGTTGAAACACCCGGTGGAGTGGGTAGGTCTTGGATGAGGCGCAGAACGCAAAACCTTAGTTACACATAGGAGCAAAGTCTTATGCGTGACCCAATGGGTACTGTTGAAGCTACTCTACAGAATTGGGTAGATCCAGGTCCAAACAGGTACACTAATAAATAAACACATGTACTGTGATAGAAATTTGATGTCACTAATTTTAGGTGAAGATAGTCTAACCTTTCCAGTCCTGAAGAATCGCAAGTAGAATACACTTAGAGCGAGAAACATGTTGACCTGCACATTTCAACAAGGATACCCGAACCCGAGACAACTTGGGCAAGTGCCTTGTCTGTTTTTACTTAGGGTAGTCCCCCAGAATAAAGGTTGTCTTTCTAGGTACTCCGAATCCTATTTAAAGCACCTTCCTACATCTACACAGTTCTGGCCACACACCCGCACTTCACCATACGGCTGAGGATAAAATATCTCTGATAAAGTGCCCCTATTACAGGGATCCTGTTGGGTATTGCACCGCTGACCCGACGAGGAGCAGCCTAAATGATGAAGCATGACACCTGAAAGGGTGTGTGAGGGCATTACAATCCAACATATGGATTCCCAACTCTAAACCCCTGCCGGGGCACAGTTTGTTCCGATCTCCCTGACTCTCAAACCCTGACACAAGAGGAACAGCATAATCCTATATTTTTTTAATAGAAACACTAAGGAGCTCATGGGAATGTTTGGATTATTTATTGCTGATGAAGCGGATTTCTCCATTGTTGAAGGGATTGAATGTTCACCTATGGATTACTTGTGTAAGGATTTACACAGCAAAGACATCTTATCATGATCAGCAATTTAATACAAGCTCCTTACCAGTGCTACTGGTCGTAAGACTTATTGTTGGAACCGGGCGCTGTGCCGGCATCTGTGTGAATGTTCCAGTGTGCGGCATCCCTCTATTTCTCTGCTACTTTAGCCTGCTGCTGCTCACAGCACTAGATATTTGCCATGAGCTGGAACACAGAGTTTCTGACGTGTAACTGAGAATGAATGCTACATGGAGGTCGCGTTGCGAGGTCACGCAATGTAAGGCGGCTATCTTTTTTTTGCATTCTTCGTTTTTTAGTAATTACACACAAATGACCCCACTCACTTCATTGGCTGTGCACAAAGGGGTTTCAGTTTAAGCATTGTGTCGTGGTTCGAGCTACGGTGGTATAATAGCAGTTTGGATTTAGGTCAAGTACTTACTTGACCTATAAGCGAACTAGTCTCACCCCAGGGGGAAGAAGGGACGCTGTAATTTTGAACTCAATTCAACCACCTCACTTCAACTACTTGGCCTGCTGGAGGAAAACCATGTATGAAATGGATTGAGTCGAAAGCTTACTTGTGGATGGGTATGTTGTGGCACTTACGAAACTTGCTGGGGACCGCAATTTGATCATTTACAGGACGAGTTTATTAGAGACCAAGTAAACATGCATACTAGGGATCCAGCTATCCAGGAAAGGTTAGTGATCCATGTGGATCCTGATCTCAAAGATAATATAGCTATTTTGGAAATGCCGAACTGTCTAGTCGCAGTGCTACGGCCTTAAAGACAGAGTCAACAGATACATCTGAGGAGATAACAACTAAAATTAAAGGTAAATGGTTCAGTAAATCTAAGAAAGAGAATACTAAAGGTCATAAATCTGCTTAAAAAATTACCCTTAGGAGGAGCTACGCTAGCAACCAAGATGGCCGTGTAAGCTCCCGGCTCCGCCGACCTCCGCCAGCAGCTCGACTATCCTGCCGTCTATCCTGACTTCACACCTGACTCCCCTGTTCATGAAGTTTTGCTGCTTCTAACGGTGCAATCCCGAGTTTTCTACCTCATCGGTCGACGAAGATACGCCGTGTCTCCATTCTCGGCCTAACATCGTATGGAAGCCGGGACCTCGAGTTCTAACCTATCCGGTCTGGAAGTGATCAACAACGGCCGTGAGACCTGGACTGAGCCCGGTCTCCCGAAGTGTGCCGTGAATTGTTGCTTTTGGATGACGATCCTGTGCTTGATCTGCACCGAGGACGCACTAGCGTGTTCCACTGGATGCCGTGGTGGGGGTCTGGTGCCCGAAGACCTTGCTGACCTCCCGGGGTCGACGGGACGAGGCCCTCGCTGACGGCAGAGGTGTGTTCTGCTATATGAGGAGCGCCCACTGTTTGACATCTACTTGCGTGGCCTGTTACCCCGGAGTAGCCGGCCTCCGGGGTTCAAATCCGGCTCTGCCGCCTACTGAGAGGGGACGTAGCGGATGGAAGGCACGCCATCGCTGCGGGCCATCATTGAGGCGCTCCACTCGCATACTAGCGCTGTGTTCCGGACACTGATCGAAAAAGTGGACAGTATCCTGGAACCGAAAGATGACTCTTTGCTGAGTTCTCCGCTGGCTGTTGTACCAGCGGTGCGCCGCACGTCTGGACTCGAGGTCCCTGTGCCGATACCGGATTTCCTGAGCCCTGGTGGTTCCGAATCGACGACTCTCAAGCCTGTGCTTCGTGCCATCGTCTCCTGTTCGATTCTGTTTCCTTGTGCTACATCCATGAACGGTCTCCAGTGTGCTAACAAGTTCTTCAGTGACTTTTTGGAAAACGTGCTGTTCTTGGAAGCATTTCATTGTTTTATTCGTGAACATTTATCCTGCATGCGACTCCACTGCACCGACGAGAACTTTCATGGACGCTTTGTCTTTTTTCTCAAGATGGCGGCTCGTGGGAAGGAGACTCTCAATCAAGATCGTACTGGCCAGGGCTGAACTATACTGTTTTGATCCGATGTTATGGTTTTCAGCAATGCCGGGGTTGTGCCTCTAGTGTAACGGGAGTTGGGTGGCTATTGACTATACTCCCCCGACTGGTTTGTATACTTTGCTGAATGTTGGCTTTATCACGTCTGGGGGTGGTAGCTTTTGGCGGGGGGCACGGGAGACCGGGAGTGTGTTTGGTTTCTCCTCCTCCACTTTTTCTCTCTTTCCCTTCTTTTAGGGTAGTTCTTGGGCGATAGGCATGCTGCTAGTGGGGTTAGGCCGTAGCCATTGCAGGGGTGCAGGGTGGGGGGTTAGGGGAGTTTTTTTTTTTTTCCTTTGTTTTGTTCTATGGCCCTTTTGTCTTTCCTTTTTCCTTTTCCGAGATGTGGGCTGTTTATTCACCACGGATCCTTCTTGCTCGGGTCTCTATACTGGCTTTAATTATCCTGTTTCATTGCGGATGGGGGAGGACGGGGCGGGGTTGTTTTTGATCGTATGATAGACTGTTTATTCTTCTTAACTGTTGTGTATAACCGCGATTTACCGTGGGCTCCTTATGATGATTCTCGTATGTATAATTCCCCCGCCTGTCTCTTTCCCGCGCTGTATGGTTTGACACCCGATATCTGTAATGCCTACTCTTGTCTTACTGTTAAAATAAAAAGATATATATATATTAAAAAAAAATTACCCTTAGGTGTTATTGCTGTGATATTTCACATCTTGCGTCTAGTAAATTTTGCCTTGCAATTAAACAGAAATGCTTGGCTTGTGGAGTATTAGGTAAATCACACACCTTTATTAAATCTTTTAAAAACAGATCATAAAAGCACAATTATATAAAATGTTCCCACGACAACAATATATACACAAATTGACATGCTTAAAATGAGAATTAAACACATTTGCAGTGATCATAAAATTCATATAAAATCACTTAGGTCATTTTGCCAAGGTTTATAAGAATAGGAAAAGTTACAAGGTGAAGTGTGTGGATGAGGGACGTTCCACTGATGACAGAGGTAAAGTGAAGAGACTCACCGTTTAGGATTCTGAAAATGAGGCTCAGAAATTTCAATCTAAAGAGCTGTTTATTCTAAATATCAATGACAAGGTTGGATGTGAAAGGAAGAAACATTTGTGTCTAATGACCATTGGGGTCATGGAAGTTCAAATGTACGAGGACTCTGGGTCTCCATATACTTTTGTAAATGAAGATATATGGAGGATGAAATGTGTTAAACTTTTGGGGGAGAAGCTACTGGAAACTGGTATTTACCCTGAAAGATTTTTGGGTGAAAAGTTAGATATAGTTGGTTATAGACCTCTGGTGTTCAGATTTAAGAATAGACAATCCTGCATGAAATTGCATATCTCAAAAAAAGGTCCCTCGGTGCTGGGATGAAAGGATCAAGGAGAGTTCAACATTGTTTTAACCACCAATAAACCTGAACATGAACCTGTCATGATAATGTATGAATGTGAGGTTATTGGAGCTGAAATGTTAAACACCGTCCTTAATGTGTTTAGTGGTACTATAGGGAAACTTAAAAATGTTGAACATCACATTGTTTTAAAAAAAGATGCATGCTGTAAGGTAGTCAAAGTAAGGAACATGCAAATTTTGCTCAGGGAGGAGGTGGAAAAGAAATTAGAAAAACTTATCAATGCAGATATTATTGAGCCCATCGAATCCTCTGAGTGGATTTCTCCAGTTGTGATAGCACGAAAGAGCAATGGCAAGATTAGGTTGTGCATTGACCTTCGTCATTTGAACAATAACGTTGTGGTGGATCACTTACCACTTCAAAAATCTGTAGGGATCGAATTTACAATGAACATACATTGCAGGCCTAATGTGTCCAATTTAACTTGTTAAACATATATTAGATCAATTAAGAATAAAGGGCCATATGTAGGTAAATTGCATTTACCGAATCGTAAATACCGAATTTTACCGATTCGGTATTTACAATTCGGTAAATGCAATGTAGGTAATTATTCTTTAACAATTAGCGAATCGGTAAGAATCGGTAATTACAGAATCGGTATTTGCCATTGATTCCTATGGGCCTTGAAGCCCATAGGATTCAATAGCAAATACCGAATCGGTAATTACCGATTCGGTAAAATTACCGATTTTACAAGGGGGACAGGGTGTCACTTTGACACCCTGTTGCACCACTGTTTCTGACTTGTATGCCATGTGACACACAGACACACAGACATGCCCATAGGGCATGTCTGTGTGCCACATGGCACAGGTGTACATGCACAGATGTGCATGTACACAGGAATTCGTTATTTACCATGCCATAATATTTCATGGTAAATAACGAATTCCTAATGGCCTGTGGCACTGTTTTCAGTGCCACCTACATCCCATATTACCAATTCTGTACATTTACCGAATCGGTAATTTACAGATTCGGTAAATTTACAGATTCGGTAAATATACAGAATCGGTAATATTTTGGCCACCTACATCAGAAAATCAAAATACCGGTCGGTAACGGCCAAAATCGGCCGTTACCGACCGGTATTTGGCCACCTACATATGGCCCAAAATGTATTCATTTAGTCACTTATATTCACTTCGTTTTTAGGTTAGTACTATTGGCATGGCTGAAACCATTTTGTTTCGTTTCTCTGTGTGTGAATGCGGTTTCCCTGAATTCACGTGACTGTGCCTTTTCTCTGATCCATGGCGTCAGCCAAACCATGGTCGATGTCTGCTAAACTGGTAGCGCAAGGGAAAACTCAAGGTCGCACCTGCTTTCCTTGTGGGATGCGTACATTCTCACAAAGTCCCTTCTTGCCCTCCCCAGCTTTAGATAGACTAGGAGGCGACCAGTTGACCTGCCCCCGGAATAGCTGAAGCCTAGGATACTAGCAATCAATTGTGCCTTATATGGGTATTACTCTTGGCCTGCTGACAAACTGTGTTTTTCCTTGTAGGGTGTCATTCTTGAAATGTGAAAACGTATATATGCTTTGTACTTTGAATGTGTAGTCAGTCTCCTCTGCGCACCTTCAAGGTTGTGTAGACCGGGGCTCCCCTGTCAGGATTTGTCTTTGAAGAATAAACAATTGAACCTTCTCCATTGCCGACTGAATCATTAATTATCTTTAATCGTATATGGGTTATTGGTAAGTGTGACCCGTTAGAATTTTATTATCCCTTCAGTTGGTGACTCCGCCGGGACTCCGCGATAGGGTCGTCCCCTCCTGTAAGCAGGAGTAGCGGGACATGGAGGAGTTCTGGCCGAGTGGGTGGACAGAAAGAGGATCCTGATTTGAGACACCCGTTTGTGGTATGAAAACGAGCCGTTCCCCTCTCGAGTCCAGTACCCCTCCCAGCGGTTGAAGACCCTACGCCGGAGTCCTACGGGCTTAACCCGAGAGAAGAACAGACTGTGTCGGTCTGTTTAGATGTTGGCAGTGGAGAATCGGCAATCGACCTGAGTGTACCAGGTGAGTGATCTTTGAAATTGAATTGGATAAGACTCACTTCGAGGAGGTGTTTCTTTTTGGATATACAGTTAACTGTCTTGGGAAGCCGGACCACGAGGGAATCGGGGAATCTGTAGTTGTGGCGAAGGGGCTGCACGAGTGGAAACCTCTCGGACTTGTTTTGTGATTAATTGAGACTAGCTCTGATGCCTTAGCAGAGTACGGCGTTGCTCGCTCGGCCGAATTCTCTCCGGGACAGCTCTGGGAGCAACTAGGTAAGCTAGGGGTCTGGAGACGTGTCCAGATACCCGGCCCAACCAGAACAGGACCAGGGGAAGGCCTGGGAGAGAATTCGTGGTTTGCCTATCTGATGATCTCGGAGCACTCTAACGAGCGTCTCTTTTTGTGAATCTGTTGGTCTAGAATTCTTTCGAATCGGTTCACCGAACGAGAGTCGACGGGCTCTGTTCGTATTTGAAGACGTCATTTGCATTTGAAGGGTTTCGAAGAACTAATTGCCTTGCACTGCTTCGCAGCACTTTATGGTGACGATTGTTTGGGTGAATGCTATGAAAGGACGCGTCCGATTGTGTGTGTGTGTAATTGTACATAAAAGGAGCGAGTAGAATAAAAACAATGTCGTGTTTTAGTAAAATGTGTTTTGGGTGCTGTTGTCAGAGAGGAACGCGGCTCGAAGAAAGACAGCCTGCCCCTCCCGAAGGCAGCCCCAGTTTCGATATGTACACTAAACATGGATTACAGCCAATCTTGTTTAACACTTTGTGGAATAAGTATACCAGGGACAATTCGGATTTACAGTGGCCTCTTACGGGGTCTTTTGATGAGAAAAAGATAAATTATATACAGAATAAACTGTTTATGAAAAAGAGTCGTCAGTCAATGTTTGACTCCTTGAACTTATGGTTGAAGGAGGCAAAAAGACGACGAATTAGGGAAGAGAAGCTAGGAAAGATGAAGTCGGGTCAGACAGTCACACAGAAAGCTATAGCATATGATAAAGATAAAGTAGAGAAGAATATTGAACGGATGGATAGGCAGTTTCGGCTGGAGACCGATAAAAGCTATGTAGCTACACCAGAGACAGGAGATGAATTGGAAGAATTGTTGGAAACCCGACCACCTCCCCCTTATGCCCCGCAAGGTCTCTATCCGGCCGTGCCTGTGGTGCGAGTCGACCAAGCGAGTGCTGGCGCAGCCGCCCGACCACCGTCGGGAATGATTGCCACGGCTCCCGTTGCCGGATTTGGATCAGACATTCCGATTTCCCCTCCTTCTCTTCGACTAACTACCCCACCCTTATTGTCCCTTCGGCCGGACGTGGCTGTCCCTTCTCCCTTGCACCCGGTGCTTCTTTCTCCTCCAACTCAGACTTCGTTGGATCTTCGAAAGATGGTTGGCCCTGGTGCCACACCCAAGCGACCGATGTCTGACTCGAGTGATCAACGAGCTTTCACTCGGTCGCTGTTGGGACAGGAGGAGAGAAGAGCAATTATAATTCAAGCATCCCAGTGGATGCGGAATCCTATTTATGCCTTAGAAGATATTTGGAGTACTATGAAGGATTTTGAACCAGTTGCACAACAACTGGCTCTAGAGAGCATGGCAATCCGATTGATCTTACTATGGGAACAGTGTTTCGAGGAAGGCTTACCTCCTCAGATACTGCGTGACATCAGGGATCATGCTCATAAATTCCATCTCCAAGTCCAGGAAGTATACCAAAATGTTAACACCCTCTTGAGTTATAGGGAAAGGATGCACCGAAAGAGCGCTGAATGGGGAGCCCAGCACCCAATGAGAGAGGCGCATCCCCTCTTTTTCCCTGAAGTATCTGAACTAAAAGATGCTAATAATGTAGTAACTAGGGCCAGGGTGGACGGCAGGCTTCAGGAACAATGGGTTTATACACCTTGGAACGAAGTGAAGTGCTTACATTAAAGGCCCAGTTACCAGTTATGTCTCGCCTTCAGTCGTCTGAAAGTACGTGGACAACAGCTGCGCCGTCCGTCATTCTTAGTATGGTCCAATATTACGAGCATTGCCAGAATGAGAGCAAGGACAGGTTGGAGAAGAAAACTAAGGATTTAAAAACAAGGGTGTTGTTACAACAAGTTAGCAGAGGTCAAATGACAGGAAGGGGAGTGTGGGGCTCGTATCAAAGGGGCCAGTCAGCGGGTAGAGGCAGAGGGGGCCCGCCGAATATCGGGATAAACCAATGTTCCTACTGTAAAGAGGAGGGACATTGAAGAATAGATTGCCCACTACTAGAAGGTCGAAACGGACCAAGTAGGGGTCGAGGAAGAGGTCGGGGAGATATAGATCGAAATAGCATGAGGAGAGAGGAAGCGCAGCATGAGGGTTCCCGTAAGAATCATTTTGACGACCCCCAGAATAGACAATATTACAATGAAAGCTATCAGAATGATAGATACGAGGACCAGGAGTACGCATGAGACAGCCAAGGACAGAGCGGGGGCCGTATTACAGTACCAGTGGACCAAGAGGAACCCTATGTAGAAGGTGAACTATTGGGTACATCAGGGAAGTTTTTGGTGGATACTGGGGCGATGAGTAGTTCAGTCACCCAGGCTCTGGTCCCAGGGGCAGCTCTGTCTGGCCAAAATAATGTATCAGTCGGATTCTCTGGAATACCGGTAGTCAGCCCCGTTTCAAAACCTCTGCCTTTTACGATTGGTCCTATTTCTGTGCATACCCCTTTTCTCCTTACTTCTAATTGTGGAGAGAATTTGTTAGGTTTGGATATTTTAAAGAAACTTCATGCACGAATCTACTGCTCACCCGATGGTGTTTTTCTAACCATGCAGAAACCACCTATAGAGATGGCTCAGTATTTTGCCAAAAATGATCCCTTACCTCCTGAATTTGCTACCATCCCTTCGACCTTGTGGGCGAAAGGGGATACCGACGTAGGTCTGTTAAGAATAGACCCTGTGTCAATCACCATAGAACCAAATGCAAAGATGCCTCGCATTTCACAGTATAAAATATCACCGGAGGGTGAACAAGCATTGCTCCATATCATTCGCGATTTAGTTGAAAAAGGTGTGGTGGGAGAGACAGCGGCAAATATCTGTAACAGTCCCATTTTGCAGATTTTGAAGAAGACTCCAATTGATAGCACCCCGGATTATAAATCTGCATATCGTTTTGAGATTGACAGTCAATAAAATAGTGGTCCCACAATATCCAGTGGTACCAGATATCACTACGATCCTTACCATGATTCCCCCTACTGCTCGATATTTTTCTGTTATCGATTTAAAGAATGCTTTCTTTAGCATTCCTATTCATCCTGATAGCAGACATATCTTCGGATTCTCATTAGGAGGGCGAAGTTTTAGATTTACGCGCGCACCGCAAGGCTATACAGAAAGTCCTAGTATATATAGCCAAGCCTTGAAAGCAGTATTGGATGAACTAGTTTTACCCACCGGCAGTACAATCATTCAATATGTCGATGACATTTTGGTGGCCTCTGATACGGAGGATGGGTGCAGAGATGCTACTTTAAAATTGTTACACCATTTGGCTAAAAAAGGAAATAAGGTCTCCCATTCCAAATTTCAATATTGTCGACAGGAAGTGACCTACCTTGGCCACTTACTGTCGAAAGCGGGGAGACGACTAACACCAGAACGAATATCTGTAATTACTAACATGTCTGTACCTCGTACTCAACGTGATGTCCGTGCTTTTCTTGGCATAACCTCTTACTGTCGCCAATGGATTCCTAACTATTCCCTCATCTCTAAACCCTTGTTGCATTTGACTACCAAAGATGTGCATGAACCCCTACCCTGGACGGATGAATGCCAAGAAGCCTTTGACTCTTTGAAAGCTGCTTTATGTTCTGCACCTGTCTTGGGTACCCCGGATTACCGTAAGCCTTTTTCACTCTATGTGCACGAGGTGGACGGTTGTTCTCTTTCAGTATTAACCCAGGATTTCGGGGGGAAACAAAGACCGTGTGCCTTCTTTTCATCTGTACTGGACATAGTAGCACGAGCCCTTCCCAGTTGTCTGAGGGCCACTGCGGCGGTAGCGGTGGCCATCCGACAATCAGAGGGGATAGTGTTGAACACTGACCTCACAGTGATGGTACCACATGCTGTGGATATTTTATTGAATAAAACCAAAACCCAGCACCTTACGAGTGCTCGCTTGACAGGATACGAGCTGACATTGTTTGCACCCCACATTACCATTAAGAGATGCGCCACATTGAATCCAGCAACACTATTACCTCTCCCTTCTAGTGATACAAAGGACGATATTCATGATTGTGTGTTTAGAACTGAGGAAGAGACGAAGGGCCGTGTAGATCTCACAGACATTCCTTTACCAGAACCCCAAGGAGAATTGTATTTTGATGGTTCCTGTTTCAAGTTACCAGATGGAACTCCAACAGCTGCGTATGCTATTACGACTTTGAAGACAGTAGTGAAAACTGCTAGGATTTCACACCACTCAGCCCAGGCAGCTGAACTAATAGCTTTGTTACGTGCGTGCGAAATTAGCAAAGGATTGAGAGTAAACATTTACACGGACAGCCAGTACGCCTTTGGCGTTGCCCAAATTTTGGGAGGTTATGGAGGGAGAGGGGCTTCTTTACCACACATGGCCGGAAGATTCAACATGGTCCCTTAATTGATTGTTTGTTGTTAGCTTTGACACTACCAGATAAAGTGGCCATTATCAAATGTAGCGCCCATCAGAAAATAGTCGATTCTACAGGAAAGGGAAATGCCTATGCTGATTCAGTGGCGAAGGAAACAGCTCAGAGTAAAGCAACACCCATGTTTCCCAGTACTTCAGCTCGATGGGTGGCGGAAACTTCTGTGTTTGACAATACCATAGAGAGTGTAAAGGAATTACAGAAAGAAGCCACCACAGACGAGACACAGAAATGGGAGCAGGAAGTAGGGAAACTGGACAAGAACGAATGTTGGATAGATCGAACTGAAAGACAGCGTTGGTTACTCCCTAATGCATTAGTATATGCAGAAGTGACCATGGCCCATGGCCCAGCACACATAGGAGCAAAAGGTATTTGTGCTGTATTAGACCCTGTCTGGAACAACCCAATATTCGCAAAACGGCCGCACATGTGGTCAAGTACTGTCCAGTGTGCTTACGTTATAATTCGGGGGGCAGAGAGTCCGTGCTAAGTGGAAATTTTGCACCACCATCCTTGCCTTTTGAAGTTATTCAGATTGATTACATCCAAATGGAGAGAGTTAATAACATAAAATATGTACTGCTGGTGGTTTGTGCTTTTAGTAAATGGGTTGAAGCCTACCCCACCAAAGAAGCCACGGCGGTGGCAACTGCTAAAGCTTTAATTAAAGAATATTTCCCCAGATATTGCTTGCCCCGAATTATATGGTCAGACAATGGAACACATTTTAATTCGGCATTAGTGCAGAGTGTATGTGATGGGTTACAGATTCGCCAGAAGTTCCATGCAGCCAGACACCCCCAGTCAGCAGGACTAGTTGAAAAATACAATGGCATATTAAAATTGAAAATGGCCAAGATCTGCGCAAGCACTGGAATAAAGTGGCCTGATGCACTCCCTTTGGCATTATTATCCGTAAGAACGACTCCACACACGAGAACCGGGTTGTCTCCATATGAGGTCATTTTTGGCAGACCTGCCAACGTGTGGGGAGTCCCTAGACCTAGGTCCTTCAGAGACATTGATTATCCTTTGATGACAGATTATTTGCATGCCTTAACTAAAGATCTGCGTTCTATTCATCAACAGGTATCCAAGACATTGTGGCCGCTACCAGAGGGTCCTGGACATCGATTGGAACCCGGCCAGTGGGTTCTAGTACGGAACTACCAGAGGAAATCGAGTTTGGAGCCGAAAACGTCTGAGCCCTACCAGATCATTCTCGCTACCAGGTCAGCTGTGAAGGTGCACGGGCGGAAACACTGGATACATGGGAGTCATTTGAAACGACTCCCTTTACCTTTGCCTTTTGATTTACAAAACCGCGAAGGAATTCCAAGCCAAGAAGGAGAATTGCTCCGGAGCTTTGTCCCTTTCTCAGAAGCTCGAGAGAGGGGGCAGCCAAGTGAAACTGAGCCCCCAGTTGACAAAGTGGTGGCCCGATCAGCGGAGACCAGTATTGAGGGTCCATCACAAGATTCGGATGTATCTAATGCCCGTGTCACTGAGTTGTTTCCTGATCAGGAGCAACCTGGTCACTGCAAATACAACCTGCGGCCCTGAAAACAGCGCGGTACTCCAGCTCCTGCTGATAGGAGATAGGGAAAGACTTGAGTTCAGAAACCTTGGATAGATTTGCTGGAGTACTGAGCGAGACACTGGACTGAACGCGCTGAGAGCTTGAAACATTGTGCGAAATAGCTCTGTTCAGCAAGAAAGACTGAGTTGGGGGCTGCGGTCGTTCTACAAAACAAAGGAAATTGTTTGCTGTTTTGTCCAATGGATATGAATGACGAGAGTCTACCTGTGAGACTCTGAACGGACACAGGGAGAAGAACCCCTCTGGTGGCGTGCGTGCATTGTGGATACAGATAGTTTTTGGACTTATAGCGAGGGACTGAGTTATATCTGAACTTTTAGCAAGCATGTTTCCTTTTGCCCAATTTGCAATGGAAGATGAGAGACCGTTAGCCCCTCGGCGATATATGGATAATATGCATTTGTTTTCCGGATGGTCCACCAGAGTGAAGGTGGCATTCGTTGTTTTTATCATTCTTATTTCAATTGTTATGATGAGTGTGTTTGTATATCTAGAATTTCAGCATCCAGTGCAGAAATTATTAGGCACCACTGTTGCCCCAGAAGAACATCTCTTTTACTCTTTGCCCCCTCATAAGGCTAGACATAGAGAGACCTATATGAAAAATGCCTTTATAGAAATGTTGCATCAGACCCATTCCACTACAAATAAGACAAACTGCTGGGTATGTGGACTACTCCCTTCAGTGATGTATCAACACGAACTGTTTATCTCCCTACCGATGTCATATTTAGCCAGTTGTGAGGCATGGTTCCAATTGTTATCTTTGATGTATTCACATTATGTAGCTGAACCGAAAATGTATACTGAAAAAGATTATGAGGCCATTTTAAAATACATAGAGAAACATCAGGGATTCGATGCAACTGGAAATGAAGGAGAGGGCTCATTGGACCCTAATGCTTGCAGGAATTTATATACTGATTATAAGAATGTTACATGGCTCATGGAAGAAATGCAGGATTTTGAACTTTTCAATGACACGATGTATTTTCAGCATTTTAAGGACGAAATGTTACAAATGATAAGGCCTTACCAATTCCTATCATTAATACTACCTCCCCGTTTTGCATACAGGGTAGAGGCCATGTTAAGGTAGGCAGGAGTAGATGTAATTACACCTACACTCTACAAGTGTACAGTACCCCACCAATGATCACCCCACCAGATGTCTATTTTGTGTGTGGTGAGAATGCCTACACATGGCTTCCCCCGGGTTGGGCAGGAAGTTGTTATCTTTCGTTTCTTTACCCCCCTGTATACAATGCCCCTCCTGACTATCATAGAACTCATCAGCTGGTACAGAAAGAGGAGGTAGTGAGCCAAAACGTTAGGAGTTATGATCTTGATGCCACTGATCAAACAGATACTTCCTTGCAGCAATTTGAAGATTTTGCGAAGGGACTTACCCCCTTCTGGGGGCCCATTTTCAATAGTCGTAGTATAAGACACTTGTCGAGGATAGTTGAGAATGTAGTCCAGACCACCACTGGAATCTTAACTAACATCACAGTAGAACTTGCTGCGACAAGGCTAGTTTCGCTCCAGAACCGGATGGTTCATGACGTCATCCTCGCCGATAGGGGAGGAGCCTGTCGAGTGATCGGCAGTTCTTGCTGCGTGTTTATTCCAGATTCAGCCCCCACTATCCATTTGGCTATACAGAAGTTACATCTATTAGCCAGCGAGGCCCATGTTGATAATGGCACCTGGCCCCTTAGCAGCTGGTTTTGGGGTCGTTTAGCTACCTGGGGTTGGAAGATATTTATGATGCTGGCAGGGGCATTCGGAGTGATATTTATATGTTGCTTGTGTCTCCAATGCGGCCCTGCCTGTTGCTCGTTTTGTGCCACTAGGATCACGTCAGCCTTGCAGTTTTCTCGACAAATCAAAGTAGAAAAACAGATGATCCAAAAGGAAGTGTCTGATTTTATGCAAATAGATGAGGGGGTATTCGTAGAATAGGGGTATGAGTATTGGCCATATTAGGCCAAAAGGGCCATCTGTAGGGATCGAATTTACAATGAACATACATTGTTGGCCTAATGTGTCCAATTTAACTTTGTAAACATATATTAGATCAATTAAGAATAAAATGTATTCATTTAGTCACCTATATTCAATTCGTTTTTAGGTTAGTACTATTGGCATGGCTGAAACCATTTTGTTTAGTTTCTCTGTGTGTGAATGCGGTTTCCCTGAAATCACGTAACTGTGCCTTTTCTCTGATCCATGGCGTCAACCAAACCGTGGTCGATGTCTGCTAAACTGGTAGCGCAAGGGAAAACTCAAGCTCGCACCTGCTTTCCTTGTGGGATGCGTACATTCTCACAAACTCCTTTCTTGTCCTCCCCGGCTTTAGATAGACTAGGAGGCGACCAGTTGACCTGCCCCCGGAATAGCTGAAGCCTAGGATACTAGCAATCAATTGTGCCTTATATGGGTATTCCTCTTGGCCTGCTGACAAACTGTGTTTTTCCTTGTAGGGTGTCATTCTTGAAATGTGAAAATGTATATATGCTTTGTACTTTGAATGTGTAGTCAGTCTCCTCTGCGCACCTTCGAGGTTGTGTAGACCGGGGCTCCCCTGTCAGGGTTTGTCTTTGAAGAATAAACGATTGAACCTTCTCCATTGCCGACTGAATCATTAATTATCTTTAATCGTATATGGGTTATTGGTAAGTGTGACCCGTTAGAATTTTATTATCCCTTCAAATCTCAGAAATGTTAGCCTTAGTGCAAAATGTACATTGGTTCTCATTATCAATCTCTCTCCAGCTTATCACCAAATAATTAATAACACCAAAAACATACTGGCTATCATTTAGATCATTATATCTACATTTTCTGACAAGCAGCAAGCTCTAGTTAAAGGAATCAGTTCTGCTACTTGTGCTGTAGTCACGTCTGGTAAAGAAGATGCTTCTAATGTGTCTGTGCGTGAATGCACTGCATTGACAGCTCTCAATCCCGATGTTGGTCACTCAGACAAGAACCAGCAACAAACAATGTAAAATCTGACAATTCTAATGGAACTTCCCTAATGTCTGGTCTTGATTTTGCGCAAAATTAGATCACTTTAATACAATTGTGCTCTAATTTGTCATTAGTTCCACTATCACTGTCCTTACACTTGTCTGAAATTGGAAGCAGTGTTGTGGCAGTCAAAACATTTAATCTTCGACATAAATATTCTCTGTCTCAGAATCATCTGCTCTTACAGTGTTAAACTTCTGTTTGTCATGTGTTGTGTTTTTGCCCTTGTCAAAAGAATTTCAACTGAATGTGGGACATAGACAATTAAAGTATGGCCCATCACAATTCCTTCACTTTGTTCAATTTCCAACAGACGGCTGTAACCGAGTTTAGACATTCAGGAAGACTTACAGCAACTGGATCCAACACTCCTGAAAAATATGCCACTCGGTGCATGAGTCCTCCATGTTTTTGTATAAGCATTGAAAATGCACATTCATCTTTTTCATTGCAGAACAAAGAAAACATCATACTGTAATTAGTGATCCTGAGTGCGAGCGCATGACACAAACTCTTTCAATGTTTTAAATGCTTCAAGGCATTCATTCTCAAATGGTACAAGATCTTGTATATCATTACAGGTCAGCCTTACAAAAGGCTTGACAATCAGGGAAAGGTTTGGGATCCATTGTCGACAATGCCCAACATTCCAAGAAACATCCAAACCTCCCTCTGGGTGGTTGGAGGATTCAATTTCAAAATTGCAGAAATGTGTTCTTTTGAGACTTTTTGCACACCTTTCTTCAATATAGTGTCCCAGATAAATGACTTCCTTTTTACAATACTGCATTCGTGCTTAGGAGACTTTATGTCCATGTGATTCAACAATGTAATTGTATTAAGCTTACAATCCTCTTTTGTCTTAAATGCTGTCTGGAGATCATCTCCATATTGGACTACAGTTGAGTTACGTAGCAATATTAAATTTTCCAAACCCTTTGTGAGTATTCGCGAGACAATTTGTGGATTCTGTATGCCCTAGTGAGATCCTAAACCACACAAGAACTTTATTCAAAAATTGAAATACAAAAAGGTACAGAGAATCCTCTTGCAATGGTATTGAAAAGAACGCTTGGTACAAGTCAATGATTGTGTACAATTCTGCCTCTGTTGGTATCTGAAACAATATTATTGCTGGATTCAGTACCACTGGCCAACAAGGAACCACAATTTTATATATTTTTCAGAGGTCTTGTACAATCCTATGTTTGTCACTAGGCTTTTAAATTCCCATCACTGGAGAACTGCAAGGACTACCAAAAACTTCTCAAAGAATTACCTTCTCAGTCATTTTCTCAATTCCTGATTTCATTCCCTCTTCACCCTCTTTAATTAGTCTGTTTTGTCAAGTTCTAGGAAAATCACATCTGGTTTTACTTTAATCTTTACTGGTTCTACTGTTTTAATCCATCCAGTTTCTTTTCCAGTGAAATCTCATACCTATCTTCTAACTGAATGTTTTAAATCTGGAGGTAAACCTTCTGTTGTCAAACCTGGGCACATTTCCACTCTGGTGTCTTCTCAGCTTAATTTAAAAATGTTATCCTCATCCTGCATTTCTACCGCAACACCATCCAGTGTGGAATAAATAAAGAAGTTCAATTTGCAAAGAGGCTCCTGTGCAAGCAAGTAAACTGGGCTTGAATAACACAAAATAAACATGTTTATTTTCCATCTGTCCCATTTTCACAGGAACATTTGCGGAAAAAAGATCAACGACTCGCTTATTACTAATTCCTACAACTTGGACTTTTGTAACTTCCACAGACTGAACTGTAGAAGGGGTAGCCCCATATCAATCAGAAATTAAATAGGATGGCCACTGACTTCTCCGTCAATGTATGGGCCACTTTGGTCTACCACCAAAAGTGCTCCAAGTAAGCAGTCATCCTCCGCCCTCAGGCACCATCATAGTGAGTTGCTTCCTGCCATTTCATCAGTAAGAAATATAGCATTCTGCTGATAGCCTGCATTGTATGGCATTGTATTCCTTATGTTCTGTTGCATCATTAAAAAAAGAACAATTGATGGATAGAATGCAGAACAATGTCATACATGCACCCCAGTACAGAGATCTGGGCCTAAATCCATCGTTTTTTTCGCTCACCATGCAATTCCAGTTTGGACCCAGCCATATGCAAATCAGTCTTTACCCTGCACCCAAGGGAAACAGTACAGCCCGAAAAGCCAGGTCATGTCCTCCCTGTCCCTTTTCTCCATTTATCTTGATATTTCTTCAAGTCTTCCCTATCTCGAGCCTTGTCAATCAATTCTTTATTTGGAGTCCTCAAAGTAATAAAACCCATCTCTTTGATTTCATCATGTGTTAAATCCATTTTGTAATTTTGTTTTACAGTGTTAATTTGACTAATATCAACCTTTAACTCATCAGCCAATTCTTCTAATTTGTCTTAGCTTTCTTAGCACATCTGGCTGCTTCTTTAATCAAATATCTAATTTCATTGGCATTGTAGGTTAATAATCTGTTCAAATCTACTTTTCCCCGTAATAGCTCCCCAAATTCTATTTTAGGAATTCAATACAAATTTCTTTAGGTGGTGACTCTATTACCAGTATTTATTCAGATATAAGCTGTGCCGGTCTTCTTGTACCATAGTCCAACTCAAACTAGACATTGTCATTGTTACTGTTACTGTCACTTCTGATGGGGCATGCGGTACAGCTCCAGCAGGAGCTTGCACTGATGCAGTATCTCCCCTACCATCTCTGGCAACCCTGACAGTAGTCTAGGTCAATTCCATCTGTCTACCTATCTACAAAGAAGGTCTCAAAATCAATAATTCATCTATGAATTTGTCATCATTATCTAATTTCTCATTCTCTCCTTTTGTTATAGTTTTGTCTTGTTCTGTCTCTATAAATACAGCTGGAAAGGTTTTGACACATTCCAAAATATCTACCCGCCACATTTTCTCTTGACGATCTAGTTTCCTTTCCAACCAACTCTTAAGTTACTTCTTTGTAATTGTAGCTTTTTTGTCACTCTTTCTCTGTTGCTATGCAATCCCATGTATTAAGTGCCTCAAACAGGACAGTTCTCGGCATTGGTACCATATTGTTCATTGTTTGGCTCAAGAAATCTAATATATTAATATTACAGGTGGCCTCCTCCATTGGAAACTGTAAAGCCTCAGCAGGCCAGCCTTGATGTATCTTCAGATGCTTCCCACCAACTATGTTATTTTTACAGTTTTATCCTTCTTACGAGCTGCCTTGGTGTCCAGAAGATCGGGACCTGATTAATTGATGTGGTGTGGTGTTTACTGTTTTTTTTTATTATTATTGTTGTATGTTATTTATTAGCTATGAATTTGATACTGATGATTTTATGTGTTTTCTTTTATGGTGATTTTATCATCCAAATATAGATTTTAATGATGATAATGTGTCATCCGAGGCTGTGTTACTGCCTTGTTTAGCATTCTGGATTATCTGTGACACTGAGGTTTGGGCTTACTAGACAAGTGCTGCTATTACATCAAGGGGGCGGTTGAGCCCTACTAAACTATAATGTAAACCGTAGTCCTGGTTTATCTGCTCATCTGAGCCACAACGGTGATCTGGTTAAGATGTTGGGTCTTGCCTAATTATAGACAGCACCTTCTTCTCAGTTCATCTGCATGTGCTTGTTAGTCCAGGGTGGAGTTTCAATTTGGTTGCATCAACATAGGCATGGTTTCCTGGTACAGGTGGCATGCCTTGCAGAGAAAGGCATGCCTTGCAGAGAAAGGCATGCCTTGCCGAGAAAGGAGACAGGCTAGAAAAATCCTGATGCAGTCGGCTCCTGCAATAAAGTTTAGCATGACGCCTGCCCAGAGTTTGTGGGAGGATAATAACATTCATAGGACATGTAGTTACGGAGAGTCATATTGTAAAGGCAGATTAGTGTTCTACAGACTACATTACCTATGATGTTGAGTATTTTGTTCCCAATGGACTTCATATGTTCAATTATAGTCCAGTCTAATTGGTCCATTGTAGGCAATGGTGAGCGTGTGCAGCCTGAGCATGCTGAAGGATTTTCTCAAGGTACACGGGCCAGTTAGGAGAGACCTGGGCCACCCCCCTACAGATAGGCGAGTGTGAGCCAGCACCAGCCCATCTGACCCACCATCGGGCTCCTGCACCCCAATCGGTGTGGCTTCTGGACACCCAGCTGATGCACCGCTTCTGTTCCCCAAATCGAGCTGAGGCGGGTCGCTGCTCCCAAAGGAGGGTGGAAGAGTTTGCCAGCAGCTTAGGTAAGAAATACGCGAGCAGAACGAAAGTGTATTCTGGGGACTAGAATTTGGTACAGTGTGCCGTCCAAATTTGTATGGCCTGCCTTGTACCTCAAGCACTGTCGGACAACCACAACATGGTGAGATTTCCTTCAGTGTACCATACCTGTATTTCTCTCATGATATGCATAGAATACTTTGTTCTAGTGATGACCGGTGTGACTGCTGTTGAAAGGTGTTATTCATGACGTTTCAGGAATTCCACGAACTGCAGCTCCGTGAGCTCCGCCCATCCATCCCTATTCAGAATCCATACCGATGTGTAAGTGGTGCCTCGCTCTACACACCACAAAGCAGACAAAAAATCTATATCTTGAGAACTTGGATTTTCAATTAAATCTAATAGCCAACTCAATTCTATTTGAATAACAAATATCTTCAAATCGGTCTACTAATCTGAATAATACATCACAACAATAATCAACACACCAATTGGACCAATGATTCATATCACATATCCAAATAATTCAACGCAGAAGCAGAAATCCATCATAACAATTAATCTCAGCACTCATTCACAAACTCAGCATCTCCCTGTTCATACTTACTCTCCTAGATCGCTCAGCATGGCACAGAAACGGCTTGTCACCCTTCAGGAGGACCCGGGACTGGAAAGTTGGCAAACTCCAAACACGTTGATCTCCTTTGATCGGGGCAAAAATGATCCAAAAACTCTAGAATCTAAACAGAGAACTACTTGAAGAGAAGGTGCTTTAACACAACCTATTTTCTGCTATCAAAGCTTTGTTGGAGCCAAACCCTACTAATCATCTGAAACCCGATATCTTCAAAATCCCAATTCTTACCCAATCAAGTTGGCTCCAGAATCTTCAATAGATGTAGCAGTAAGAGACTGCACTCCTTTTCCAATAGTATACATTTCAGCAGAGCAAAACAGAATAAACGAGAAAGCACTTATAACTAATTAATAGATCTAAAATAAGGCAAAAATAGTTTCATTACAGAAACAGGAAAATTGCATACAATGTCCTGAAGGCTCAAATACAGAATTACAAAATCATACATCTGGAGGAGGAGCCGAGACGAGACGGACGTGGACCGTCTCGGCTCCCGGCCCGCGCGCTGCTCCGGCCTGGAGCCCAGCGTCCTTGGGAGGCCCCCCGCGACGCACACACTCCCTAATTGTAGCGGAGGGTGTGGGGCATCTGCAGGGCTACCCCGATCGCTGCTGGTGCCTGTGGAGCGGCGATTGCTGAGTGCTCCCGATCCCCGCCAAGGACCCAACATGGCGGCCGCCCGTTACCAGCTCGGGCTATGGAGCAACAAGGAGGAGGAGCGGAGACCGGGGGCGAGTTGGACGGGCGGGCGCTGTTCACCCGAGCCGATGTAGGGCTCCTGCCGCGTCCCCCGCTGCCACCTCGTTGCTGGTGTCTGTGGAGCGGCGCTGGCTGGCTGCTGTCGATCCCTGCCGGGGACCCAACATGGCGGACGCCCGCTGCCGGCCCGGACTGAAGGGCATCAGGGAAGAGGAGCGGAGACCGGGGGCGAGTCGGACAGGCGCTGATCACCTGAGCGGTATGTAGAGCTCCCTCTGCGTACCCCGCTGCCACCCGCTGTTCACCCGCCGAGACTCTGAGGGCATTCCAGGGGCACACCAGTAAAGGGCCGGTGAGTGACGGCGGCGCCCCTGCTGATGACGGCGCCGCCCTGAGGCCTTCCCACCGACCTGCTCCGGGGGCCATACACCCCTCTCTCCGCCACAGACGAGCCTGGGCCCGAGGGCAGAGATGCGCCCCCCCCTTCCCGGCCGCGCTGTTTGGTGCCGGCGGTGCCTGACTTCAAGATGGCGCCCTTGGGGACACACTTTCTATGACCGGCAGACGCAGGCTACGGGAACACGAACGCAGAGGATAGTGCCCTGGTGGACTCTGGAGGACTTTTTCGTTGGACTAGTCCCTCCCTACATACCCTGCATCCTACCCACCCTTCCTCTATGCTGTGAATGCTGCTGTTTTTTCTTGGACAGTTCTCGCTGGACTCTAGCCCTTCCTTCCCTCCAGACCTTTGCATCCCAGTGCAGCGGTCCTCTGTACTCTCTACCACCCCTATATTACCCCTAGAGTGTTTCCAGTCACATCCCTCCTGTCAAGATAGATGATAACTCTAATGACTAGTTTACTACTTGATTTTTAGACTGTATCCATGTGTATCCCCTCCCTGGGTTAGAATTATAGCTTTTACGACTAATCGCCTGTGGAACTGGTGAAATATAGCCAGGTGTACCCCTTCCCCCGGGTGAAGAGATAACCCTATCCACTAGAGCAAAAAGAAAGGTGTTCCTGAAATGTGTAACGTAACTGATTTTATGTAAAGTGCCTTGTAAAGGGGCAGCTGAAATTCCAGGAGCCTAGTCTGATGGAGCGGGATAGAAAACAAAAATTTGTTTAAATCCGTGAAGTCACACTTCCATAAATAAATTAATAATGCTAACAACTTGTGCTGTGTGTATAATAATTCAACCTAGTTTAAAGTTGCATACACAAAAGACACGTGGGAAACTAACATGTGTGCTCATAAATGTGCATTATGTTGCATTCTTATGTATGTGGAAAATAATAAAATAATCTTGTCTATTGTCATGTCATAACTAATAGCAGCTGTTTTTGAAATAATGGCATGTGCTTATTTTGCTTCCCTTGTCTATGTGATGTCATTTCTACTATTCTAGGTGCACATAAGGTTTTATGGATTAATGAAGACAGGTAGATATAAAATGCTGCTTTATTTGTGCTTTACTGCTAGGTAATTTAGACTAATGGGTTAATTATTAGCAATGATGGGAGGCAACAGAACAAACTGTATTTCTTTCATTAATTATTCTTTGTGTTTGTTTATATAATAGTTTTACAAGTGAAGCTTAGAGATGGCTGCAGGAAAATAGTTCCCTTTTAAAAGTGACGCAGGGACGGTGGCGCAGAAAATTGACGCTTTCTGAAAGAGGCCTAATGATGAAAATGGCTCAAGTGAAAATAATTCCAAGAAGGATGGAAAAGGCTTCTGAGCTTTTATTTTGAAAGGTTTTGGATTGAACTGCTAAAAAGATGACTTTCTGGAGAAATTTGCTAACGGTTGCTAACGTGCCACGGGAGTTCAGAGCTGACTAAGCTCAAGGTTAAAAAGGAAGCTGTTGCTACAAAATGTAGCAGACTAAGGAAGAACTGCCAAGACTTCTAAATGAACAATGGACTAGTGAATTTGCCCGGGCATGCAAGAAAGAGGTGTCACAGTTTACTGTGGTACGAGGTGGCTCAGCCAATGAAGAACTAGAATTCGTCTGCTGGAATGTGAAAAATAGTTAGCTCAGCTAAAATTAGGGTATAAGAATAGGTTCAGAGAACACATAGTTGGCTTACGCTCGAGAATTCTGGAGGACGATGTTATGCTGATGGACTTTACACGTGAGGACAGGAGTTTTTATTAATACTTTATTACTAGGTGATGAGGGTAGAGACAGAGATATAGTTAGGATTTTGGAAAAATGCTTAATTTTACTTATTCTTGCTAATGAATAATAATTCTTGATTTATGCTCTTTTTATTAATACTGAATAAATCTTTCTTTATGACATTTTTCTAATGCTTGTTTAATAAAATACCAAAACCTAAGTTTTTCTAGATGTGTTAAAATAAACTTTCTAAAATGACAAGCTGGTCTTGATTATTGCAGATGGTTTAAACAACTATATTTAGATCTTATCGCCTCATGATTCAAGCGCTCTATTGTTGTTATGGGCCTAGTGTTGTAGTGTAAGTTTTGTGGTAGTAGATAGTGTCATTTGTGCAATATTTTGGTGAGAGCGCTGGATCAATTTCTGGTAGCAGAGGATGGTTTATATATGTTGTTTTTGACATACATGTTACATGCATGATACATATATGTTGGTAAAATCATAGGATTAAGTTTTAACACATGTTGAGTTTGTTTAATTTTGTGCTATGTGTGTACCGGTACAAAAACTGTGTGATGAGAAAGTAGTCATGCAGAATATCTGATCTGTTTCTGTGATATCGCCGAGTATCACTGTTGGTATCGCCGTGTACCAGAAGTATTGTCGCCGTGCAATACAGTGTTGTCGCCGTGCAACACAGTTTTAGGGCTAGGTCTGATTCTTGTATAGTGAGGATTTTCTAAGAAATCAAAGCAGCATGAGAATAGGGACAAAGCGCCTTCCATAAAACTCACTGTGATGAGAGTATTAGTTATATTCGAGCTTGAGTGAAGGGCAGGGTAATGTCGGTGCATGATTATCTATAAACAGGTTAGAGTCCTGTACGGGTACATGTTTTATATCTATAAACAGGTGAGAGCCCTGTACGGATAACGGTGTTATTTTGCTAACGGTGCATGATTTCTATAAACAGGTGAGAGTCCTGTACGGATTTCATGTGTGACTGAAGTTAGGGAATATTCAGTGTGAAAGTGCGTGATTGTTTTGTAAGGTATGTTCAAGTGGAACTCTTAGAACTTTCACTTCGCGGTGGGTTCAGAGCAAAATGAGTTCATATTCTTACGTGTTAGAAGGGTAGAGTAAGAGTTGCTCTACTGGCAAGTGGAAATTATCCTTAGTGTGAATAGCGACGTCTATTCCGAAGTGTGGATACTTGAATGTATGTAAACTATCCTAATTAGAGAAGCAGACAGATGTGTTTCGTTTTATATATTCACTAAAATGTACCAAAAGTAATTTTAAGGTACTTAGGAAAGTTCAGGATAAAGTCTATACCATTCTAAGACTTTCTAAAAGTATTGTGCAGTGTTTAAATACATTTAAAGGCTCTGTACACTAATAAATTCGATTCAAAAAGTGTTCAGCATAGTTGAAAATTATAAAAAGGTGAACTGTGCTAATTTTAAAACATTCAGGAGCATTTTAGAATGTTCTGTATTAATTAGGCTATAATTAAGGTATTCCACGTTATTAAACTTTTTAAAATAAGTAAAAAGCGATTAGTATTCATTTTATAAACATTCCACGCTTTAAATATAGTATTATACTGTTCTCCGTAGTTTAAAACCATTTAAAATGTGCCCCGATCGAAAATTGTAAGGGAGGGGCTGTTTTAGGAGTGAGAGCGTGTGGGGAGAGACTGCAGCTGCAGCTGCTGCATACGTCATCGCCCTGCCGCGCTCTGATTGGTTAATATGTCTGGAATGATAAAGTAAAGCAGTGCTCTTATTGGCTGAGGCAAAGTGAAAGGCTGCGTTGTGATTCGCTATCAGCGCTCCTGTGTTTTTAGTGGTTGCCTGCCGAACATTTTATGTACAATTTATAAATGTCCCCAAGTTTATAATACACACACAAATATAGTAATAAGCCCCCGTTAGTTTCTTTGTTGGAGGCGCCGTTGTAGAAAGGAGAAGTGTATTTGGAGCATTACAGTAAAAGTATTCCCAGATTGACTGAATGCTGTAATTGGCTAGGCGTCCGTTTTGTTCTAAAGATTAATGCGTGCCAGCACTGCGTTGCAAACAAAATTTGTGAGGGAGGGGCTGTTTGCCGAGCGAGTAGGAACGAAGGGAGAGCTGCCAGCTGCAGCGGCTGCTTGCGTCAGCCGCCGCGCTCCCATTCGTTAAGACGCCGTCGCGTCATCGCAAGGCCGCGCACCCATTGGAAATCGATGCGCAGCGTCATAGCAAGGCCGCCCCTTGATTGGTCTAGACATCGTAGCGTCATAGACAGAGCCGCGCTCCTATTGGGCGAGGCTCCGTGAGCCCCGCTCTGATTGGGCAAGGCTCTCCCATTTAATAATACATGGTCTAGAGTGTCGACCAAGAAGCGATCGTTTTGATTGAGGTACAATTAATATTGAAATAATTATTTCAAAAAGTGTTCCCCGTTTGATTTTTCCTTTCTTTTGTAATTTGCGCTATTTTAAAAAGCTTGAACCCCATTTCTATGAGCTACTCTCTTGGCAGGCTTCGTGAATAAGTGAGCCCCTAAGGAATACACCTGACTGTTCAAGCTAATAGTTTGTTTTCAGCCGAGTAATTTAGTAAAGGAGGGGGAAGCTGCCAAGAAGCGAGGGAGAGGGAAGAGAGAACAGCTGCAGCGCCTACCGCCGCGCTGCCATTGGTTAGAATCCCGTCGCGTCATGGACAGAGCCGCGCGCTGATTGGGCGAGACTCTTTCAGCCGCGCTCTGATTGGGCGAGGCTTTTCCAATGAATATTCTTTGATTCTGACTCCAGTGAATGACCGTGAAGTCGCCCTGTAATTAATTGAATATAATCAACAGCGCTAAAATTATCTGAGGCGAGTTATCGTCTAAAACAAATATTAGAATACTCTACAACTGTCACAACTTATACATTATTGTAAGAAACTGTCAGCAAGGGTTGTGGCTGTGTTTTTATTGGGCAAAGCCTGCCTTTGTACACATTGAGATTGTTAAGGTTTGGTGCTAGCGCGTGAGAGAAATGCGCTTCTAATTGTGGGGGGTCCACATATTATTAGATTGTGTTACTGAGAAGCTACGCACTGATTATAATTAAGTGCTGCAGTGTGTCACAGGAAGAGCTGTAACCTTTTGGTCAAAGAGAAGAATTTTGCTCTGATTAGTTAAAACGCCACAGCGTCACTCAAGGGCTGCGACCTCATTGGTTGAGGCTTCGCGAGCTGAGCTCTGATTGGGAGAGGTTTCCCATTGCAGGTCTCAAGTGTCACGGAGGAGCTGACTGTGAAGTGTAGTCACGTGTGAGGAGCCGCGACCTAATTGGTCAGAGCTTCGTGTTTTGTTGAGCGCTGGATTTAGTGATGGGTACTAGCTCTGAAGTGATGGTAAAATCGCGCTACGAATCATGAATTTAAAATTCCATTAGGAGGCTTGGTTGAGGGAGGTTTGTTTGCTGTTGCTAGAGAAGAACAGTATTATGATTGGCTCAGAGGACGCAGTGTCATAGAGAGGCCACGACCGGATTGGTCAAGACTTGGTGGGCATTCTGGTTGGCTGAACACTGTGCAGCCACATGCTGATTGGACTAAACACTCGTATTGATATATATTGTTTACTTTTTGTCAAGGATTTAAATTTTCCACGCTATTAATGCCCAAAACTTCGTTTTTATTAATTTCTTGATATTTACCACAACACATTTTGCTATCAATTAATAAGTAATACAGGGGATATAAGTTGTCAATAAAGCATTTGCAGCTGACATTAGTAATACAAGTATAGTTGTAGAGCCCATCAAAGAAAAAAAAAAACAAGATTGGGCAATATTAGCAACATTGTATCAAATTTGGTGATTTTTGATTTACAAGTCAAATTAAATTATTGTTTTAAATAAATTAATAGAAGGAGTTTAAAAGTTTTTGCAGCAAGACATTATATGAAAATTAAGGCAAAATAGATTAGGTTTTCTTTTTTACAGGTATATGTTGCAGAAGGTGTGTAAGTGAAAATTAAGTACAATTAAAACACATGTGATTATATATGGTTATAAATAAATATTTTGCGTTGCTACTGTTTTTGCAAATTAATTTTTCTTTACAGGTTAAATATAATTAGTGATACAGGTAAATTAGGAGAAATATTAAATTGACCAAATTATAAGGTTTTCTACACCTGATAGTGTTAAATTAAATTAATTAATTAATTGATCAACAAGCGCTACAAGGCAAATTTAGAGAGTATATTTACCAAATTAATTAAATAAAATGTTTTCCTTATATAAGAAAATGAAAAAGGTTGTTGCCAAATGCGAGAGTAAATTAAAGATTCCCAAATTAGCGAAAATAAATAATAAAGGTGTCAGAGTAGAAAATATAGATCCATGTACAATTGATGTTGTAAATATGGATCAGAACAGGAATTCAATAAGACCCCCAGAACAGATTGATGTAACGCCAAAAGTATCAGATCAAACTGATAAAGTGCCAGTTCAGAATTTTACTAAAATTAATGCAACAGAAAAGCATGATGAGATGCTTGGTACTTCTGGAATTAATATTCCTGATTATGTAAATTCATCAAATGATTTAAAGGAGTCCATGAAATATATGGAAACAGAGATAGTGCCTATACTGGGAAAAGATGAAATTAATTCCGCAGTTTTAAAGGTCCCATTAACTGAAAAAGTTTATTCTATTGTACTTGAGATTGAACTGGTAGGGATCAAAACTCAGCAAGAAACAGAGATGACTTCAGTTCTGGTAAGTGAGAAGTCTGACACTGATCTGATTAAATTGATACAGCCTGATGAGTCAAAATTATGCTCAAAGGAAAAGGAGATTGAGATAAATGAGCTGAATGAACAGTTACAAATACAGCGACAGGTAATGGTTCAACAGATTGACATGGCTTCATTGCCATTGCAAAATCTTATTAATGAACAGTCAGAGAATACAGATACAGGATTAAATAAAGAACAGGAAAACAGTCCAAAAAGATTAAATGCACTTCCAGAATGTTGGAATAAGAATAATGTTCTTTTGAGTGAAGACATCAAAGTGAAGGACACAATTGATCAACAGATTGAAACATTGACTTCTGCAGGTTCACTTTTCAGAAATGCAAATTTAATTAAAAGATTGATTGATGGTATTCAATTGGCAGAAAGGTTTGCTGTCGTGATATGTGCAGCATACAAAATGAATGATGAACATGCTTTGAGTTCACTAATACTAACATCTGTAGTTGAAACATGGCAGGTAGTCAAAGATTTACAAGATGATGCAACTCATGAGGAGAATAACACATGGTTGAGAAACACATGGTTAAGAGCAGATTTTAAACAGCGAGATGAGGATGAGATTTTGTCACACAAAGATGGTAGAGTAGTTTTACCAAATAGCATAATTATTGACATGGACAATATGTACCATAAAATCGTAGAATTTCTTTACCAGAGGTGTCTGACTTATCAGCAAATGAACACAATTAAGAGAACAATTGTGGGAATAGAAACAGAATTACAGGAGAGTGGTTCGTTGAACAGATTACAAATGAATTTCTGTGAGATGTCACTGCATTACAAACTGTGCTACATTTTTGTGATTTACTGTTTGATTACAAAATGGGTTGAAACATTTCAGATGAGACATGATGAAATTACTGTTGCAAAGTTATCAGATAACAGAAAACATATTGAAAACAGACTGCTCCATTGTACAGATAGAACAGAAATTTCAGATGTTGAGGAGCATGAGAATGTTACTATAAAAGACAGAGATGCAAAATTGTGCCTAGCTGCAGGTACAAAGTGGACAGATATCCTTCCACTTGTTTTGATGTTTCTGAGAAGTACTACTGATAAAAAGACAGATTTAAGTCCACGTAATATTATGATGGACAAGGTCATGAGACAGACATTCATACCAGAGAAGAGAATGATGACTATCAATGATGGCATCAATTTGGAGAATTTAAGGAATTTATCAGATGAAATGATTACTGTGTCTGATGAAGATGAAACTGAAGTACAAACAAGAGAAAAAGAGCAAGCACTTGAATTGTTACCAGGAAAAAGAATCAGGAAAAAGGTTCGTCTAAAAGGAAATTCTCTAGTGCCAAGGTGGCAGAAAAGGAGGTCAGTCAGTCTTGTCACAACAAATGCAGAGAAGTGCAAAAGACTGAAGAGGTGGATTGACACTGGCCATACTTTTAGTGTAATTACACCTGAAAATCCTGATGAGGATAGTGTCACAATTGCTGATTCAGATTCTGAAGAAGAGCCTGAAGAGAATCCAGATCTTGAAGATCGACAAGTTGGTCGATATCTGGAGAACATAAATAGAAAACAAGCCTTGATTGAAGAAGACTTGCAAGTTGTGACTGAAGACTCAGAAAATGATGGAAATCTGCCAGAAAAAGAAGCAGAAGAAGAATGTGATCAGATTGTGATTCAAGACCAGGAGAGTATTGAAAAGCAGAAAAGTAGCTCTGAAAGCAGGAACAGGAATTCTGAAACTGGGAAGTTGAAGGTAATTGAAGAAGAAAATGAATTGCCAAGTACCAGCTACAAAGATGACGTTCCTAACGGAGTGAAGCTGCTGAGTAAAGAAGTACCTGAGTCCAGAATGGAAATGTCTGACACTGAAACTGATGAGAGTGATGAAGATTCTGAAATAAGAAAATTCAGAAAAGGAGCTTGGAGAACAGAATGTAATGTGACCAAGCAAAAGAAGAAATTACCAAGAAAAAGTGATGAATGGCCAGGAGAAAATGAAGGCCTAAAATTCAAATTGAGATACAGATCAAAGAAACAGATTGATGAGATATCAAGCCAAAAAGATTCTAAAAAGAAAAGTGAGGCAGGAAAGAAAATAGAAGCGATACCTGTAATGGAGGTAAATAGTCACAGTCAGGAAAAGATTGAAAACAAAAGTGACAATGATTGAAGTACATGCCTGTTAAAATTTTTGGTTTCTATTTTTGGCATAAGGCTGAAGAAATCTTGTTAGATGACACAAGGTCGAAGAAATACTGATAGCTGAAAAAATTAATCTGTGACATTAGGTCGAAGAAAAACTGTTAGAAGGTTTAAAGAGTATTAAAAAAAAAAAAAAAAAAAAAAAAAAAAAAAAAAAAAAAAATATTTGAAAAAGGGGGGTGTTAGAAATTTTTAGAAAATTTAGGTAACATTTTTTAAAATTTTTTGTTTTATTTTTCTTTGCAAGCTTAACGCAATTATAATTCTGCTTTGGTTAATTAAGGTTGTTGTTCTTTGAGAAATTAATAAGGAGAAGTTTAAGGTTAAAATGATAAGCAAGATACTGACATTTTATTAGTTATAGTTTTTACAACACTTTTATTGAAGCTCAGTTGCATGTTACACAAGAGAATGAAATAGAACTAGAGGGGTTTCTTAAAACTCAATATGAGAATTGTAGATAAACTGATGAGATAAGTCTTTAGAAATACTAACACAGGTGAAATTGAATCATGTTCATCTTAGATAAAATCTTTGCTAAAATTTTGGGTGCTGGTGTGGTGATTTGTTAATCACCAGATGAGGGAGTTGATGGAGCGGGATAGAAAACAAAAATTTGTTTAAATCCGTGAAGTCACACTTCCATAAATAAATTAATAATGCTAACAACTTGTGCTGTGTGTATAATAATTCAACCTAGTTTAAAGTTGCATACACAAAAGACACGTGGGAAACTAACATGTGTGCTCATAAATGTGCATTATGTTGCATTCTTATGTATGTGGAAAATAATAAAATAATCTTGTCTATTGTCATGTCATAACTAATAGCAGCTGTTTTTGAAATAATGGCATGTGCTTATTTTGCTTCCCTTGTCTATGTGATGTCATTTCTACTATTCTAGGTGCACATAAGGTTTTATGGATTAATGAAGACAGGTAGATATAAAATGCTGCTTTATTTGTGCTTTACTGCTAGGTAATTTAGACTAATGGGTTAATTATTAGCAATGATGGGAGGCAACAGAACAAACTGTATTTCTTTCAT
This sequence comes from Lissotriton helveticus, assembly GCF_964261635.1. Lineage (NCBI taxonomy): Eukaryota > Metazoa > Chordata > Amphibia > Caudata > Salamandridae > Lissotriton > Lissotriton helveticus. The sequence continues at coordinate 986,426,269 of NC_136061.1, read as the reverse complement.
TAATTATTCTTTGTGTTTGTTTATATAATAGTTTTACAAGTGAAGCTTAGAGATGGCTGCAGGAAAATAGTTCCCTTTTAAAAGTGACGCAGGGACGGTGGCGCAGAAAATTGACGCTTTCTGAAAGAGGCCTAATGATGAAAATGGCTCAAGTGAAAATAATTCCAAGAAGGATGGAAAAGGCTTCTGAGCTTTTATTTTGAAAGGTTTTGGATTGAACTGCTAAAAAGATGACTTTCTGGAGAAATTTGCTAACGGTTGCTAACGTGCCACGGGAGTTCAGAGCTGACTAAGCTCAAGGTTAAAAAGGAAGCTGTTGCTACAAAATGTAGCAGACTAAGGAAGAACTGCCAAGACTTCTAAATGAACAATGGACTAGTGAATTTGCCCGGGCATGCAAGAAAGAGGTGTCACAGTTTACTGTGGTACGAGGTGGCTCAGCCAATGAAGAACTAGAATTCGTCTGCTGGAATGTGAAAAATAGTTAGCTCAGCTAAAATTAGGGTATAAGAATAGGTTCAGAGAACACATAGTTGGCTTACGCTCGAGAATTCTGGAGGACGATGTTATGCTGATGGACTTTACACGTGAGGACAGGAGTTTTTATTAATACTTTATTACTAGGTGATGAGGGTAGAGACAGAGATATAGTTAGGATTTTGGAAAAATGCTTAATTTTACTTATTCTTGCTAATGAATAATAATTCTTGATTTATGCTCTTTTTATTAATACTGAATAAATCTTTCTTTATGACATTTTTCTTATGCTTGTTTAATAAAATACCAAAACCTAAGTTTTTCTAGATGTGTTAAAATAAACTTTCTAAAATGACAAGCTGGTCTTGATTATTGCAGATGGTTTAAACAACTATATTTAGATCTTATCGCCTCATGATTCAAGCGCTCTATTGTTGTTATGGGCCTAGTGTTGTAGTGTAAGTTTTGTGGTAGTAGATAGTGTCATTTGTGCAATATTTTGGTGAGAGCGCTGGATCAAGTCCCGACAGCTCGACGACTTCGGAGGGCTGGAAGTGGTCCCCCGCTACACGGCGGAGGAGGGCACTGGACATCGAATGCTGTCTTATGTAAAGCGCTCTGATAACCTAACCGGTTCAAGATCCTGAAATGTGCAACGTAATTGATTCTATGTAAACTGCTGTGATAACATGTAACGGAACTGGTGCTATGTAAAGCGCTCTGATAACCTAATCGGTTCAAGTTCGCGCTATAGAAAACTCTAAAAATAAATAAATAAATAAATAAATACAATGTAGCCCTAATTGAACAAATCTGAGCAAAAACCCCAGGAGTGAAACTCATAAATAGTACTGGCAGCAACCTTATAAGGAAAATCTACCACAAATTGAGAAAGTCTGAGGAAACAAATCGCCCAGCACCCTGAAAAATGCATAAAAATGACCACGGCAGAACTAAAACCCAAGAGCTTTTATACAGAAATCACATATTCTATGAATAAATTTAGCAAATTCAGCATGGTATGACCATAGTTTGGGACGCTGTGGCAAATCAGAAATGCAACTTAATATTTTACATTTTTAACAGTATTACATGTCTTAAGGTAAGAGAAATCGTCAACCCACTCTCCAGCAACTTCACTCCAGAGATGATCAGCACAAAATGAAACATTTCCCAAACAGTGGATCATAGAATTAACACGCCTCCAACGGAACCTCCAGTGGAAGTCCTTGAATATGATACTTTGGGTACACAATGGAAGCTTCATTCACAATACACACTTCCTAACATAACAGTCATTTTATTTTATTGACATCAATCACTCAATGCTCTACCAAAACAAGAGGAGAGATGGTTTGCAACAGGACACTGACTGGGAGGGGGAGTGAGCAGGAGCGAGCTGAGCACAACACCTACAAATGAATCCATATTAAAATAAATGGCGTACTCATATGAAAACGTGGTGTAACTACTTCATGGTATTAATTACATTTCATAATGACTAGTACATTATTTTCAAGTACACCATTTGTTCATCACTTACTACTCTTTGCAACATTTAAACCTTCAAACTTCAAAAACAATTTCCACCCTACATTGCACATTTACACATTTAAAAATAAAAAGCCACTGCCAAAGCATATATTAATTTCATTCTGCCTGACTTGTGTTCAGGCCCATACTTGATAAATGATTGATGCTGGAATGATCGTGGTCAGTTCCAGATGTAATGCACAATTGCTGCTCTGGGGAAATATGGTGTGCAGACAACGTGGCTTTCCAGATGATTCTAAACTGTGGAAAAGTCAGCCCATAACGCTCCTGATGCCCAGGCTGCTGGCGCAAGACGCCTCTTAGTTCCCATCTTGAACAATTAACAAATAAAGAGACGGGCGCTGGAAGCAGGAAAACAAGAACAGAGTTTTATTTCGCATGAGGAGAGCCTGTCATGTCGGACACTCGCATAGTGTCTTCAGGAGGTGCTCTAACAAGTTTCTCTGAGGCTTCGTCTTTTATACACATGTTTATGGTGCACAAACATCCTTCATTACAATCAAGACATTGTGAAGTATGAAGATGACATCCCCGGTACCCCCCCCCCCCCCCCCCAGTTCCGGCCCATTTCAACACATGGCTACAGTAGTGGCCCTTACCCCTCATACAATAGGAGGGGGCTATCACGCCGCTGAGTGTTCTGTCGATTCCTTTGGAATGTGTGCGCCTGATCGAATCTCAGGGGGTGGGGAGGTCATGATCAATAGTAGCTCCCTTTGAAGAGGGGCGAGTGCATACAGTAGTGGGCAATAAACTGTATCCTCAGGCTAAGGGATGACCAGCGGTCCGTGCAGACGATCAGGCTCAGAGGAAGGGGTCATCAAAGGAGGGGTATTCATGGAAGAAAAGGAGGTGTTGGTCAGGCCCGGGGTGTGATTCTCAGTGCCAGGGTCATGCGGAAGGGGAAGGGTTCATGACTTGTGCATGTGAGAGTGGGGGCGGTTGGGGTGCATGGGGGATGCTTGCAGGGTCAGGGAAGGGCACTGATGATCGATCGCGAACAGGGAGACCATGGTACCTAAAATGGCTGTCGTATATATATGCGCATGGGTCTATGCTGGCGGGATAACACAGTCAGTGTTTCGCAATATCCGTTCTGCTTACGACAAGAGGTACAGTGAACACAAATGAACGCCGCTTATGTACATATACATTGCCAATTTCAACAGTCGCCACTTTTTAACATACGCTAGTTCATTTGTGTTTACCCCAACTGATGGAGTGTACATATAGTCATGTGTGGCCAATGAAGTAGCGTTTGTCAATACTAGCCGATCGCATGTAACCATATACAGTCGATACGATTGGCGGAATGCAGTACATATGAATTTACATTTGTGGGATTATTCATACAAGGCTAGAGATCGGCATAGTACTTAGTCGGGGTCAATCAAGAAAAACATTCTGACGCATTATAGAATCAAGTTCTGACTTTCTCTCCGGTGACATCAACATACAGAAAAAAGTGCTCAGATACCTTTGGGTTTTGTCAGCGCTATAAGAGACTTTTGGAAAACTACATACAAGAGTGACTGATGAAACATTTTTTTTTTTTTTTTGAAAGCAATAAAAATGGCTGAGGGAGGAATTCAGTTCGATACAAGCAATAAGTCAAGGTGTGGGTAGAAGGTTCAGAAAAAAGGGGGGGGTCTTTGTCACAATGTCTTTTTAACAGAGTCCGTCTTCTTTTGTTGGCGCTGTTGAGCACCGGCGGTGGAGCTATGGGTCCAGCTCGTATTCATCATTACGCGTTGCAGGGTGCGATCAGTCCTCTGCTATTAGATCACAGTCCTGTTTCCTAACTGATCTTCTTAGGGGTGCCTCATGCTGGGCACCTGCGTGTCTTTCTTCTTCCATGGCAAAACCTTATTCTATCTAAATGCTGTTCTTCTTTTCTGAGTCAAAAGTTATGCGAAAAGGGTGATGTTGTTGAATAATCGAGGGAAGAGAGGGCGGAGTGGGATCAGATCTTTGAACACACCAAGGGACCAAAGGAGCAAAGGACGTCGAGCAGGCAGGCCCATCAGTCGGGCTCGAAAAGGACGGGGACTTCAGGCACGAGTGGGTCAGCGAATCGAGGGCTTCAAGGCAGCCCTTCATTCCTTCATCTGCCGAGTTTGAAAGTGGTGGCTCGTCCCGCGTCTCGTTGCTCTGCGACTCCATCTTTGGTCGAGGTCACACGTGCTTCATGATCTGTGGCCAGGCTGTGCGTCACGTCCAGCTCCTCTTCTCCGGTCATTGTATCTTTGAATGAGTACAAAACAAGTTTTTAGAAAAACTGGCAGGAGAAGACATTTATACATCTCAATTCCGTCCCCAAACCTAAGTAGGTGGGGAATAGGTTCATCGGTCACAGTCAGAAGTCATTACTTATGGAGTATGTAGGAGGGCATTTCCACTGAATTCGTAAGCCTATTTGGTGTTCATTCGTGACGTACGTGGAGAGAAATCGCATTCCCATTGACAGTGTATTCTATCAAACTCGAAATCGAGTCCTTATTAATCCAAGTACTGACAATCTTACATTTCTCTTCAGGGTCGGCTAACTCCTGCAAGCAGGGGTGTTATCATCATGGGAGGGGGCAGGGGCTAAACATGCTTTTCTTGGGGAGCGACGGTTAATCAAAATCATCAATTACTCTTCGGGGATAGCTGATATGGAGCTGGGGTCAATCGGGAGAAGCGAAGGTGCTTTGGACAGGGGGGGGGCTGGGGTCAATCGGGAGAAGCGAGGACGCTTTGGACATCCGCACGTAAGTACAGAGGGGTGAGGAAATCTGGGCATTGGGAATTGCATTTCTAACGAACTGAAAAACCGAAGACCATTGACGTTATAGTCCCCCTATAAAAAGGCCAGATTAGGGGACATCAGTCGTCTTACCTGTCCTTTCTTTTATTACCAACTTGGGTTCTATCGTTTTGCAGAAAGGAGAGGCAGTAATATGGCAAGTTACAATCGTTTTAGTATCTGTCAATTTTGCCGAACACCTTTGTGTTCGAAGAGACCCAATTAGGTGTGTGCCGGTGGGGCACAACGTTCTTGCACAAGGGAGGGGGGAACAGGGGGGACCCTCAGAGAGAGAGAGTCGCCCGCACTCTAAACGAACCATTTGGTACACGAATGACGTGGAGAGAGAGAAAGAGAGAGAGAGAGAGAGCGAGAGAGAGAGAGAGAGAGAAAGAGAGAGAGAGAGAGAGAGAGAGAGAGAGAGAGAGAAAAACGTGTACAATAATGGGCCATTTAGTGCGCACACAACACAGAACAGCAGGGGTTAAGTAATACGGAAACACAGGCAGAGGGATGACGTAGATCCATACATTACGTATACACAAACTCAGGCGGGGGAGACAGTACATGTATTATATGAAAAAAATCCAAGACAAAACATAGAACAGTTATTGGCCAAAATTATCTTTTCCTGTATGCTGTGCATCCTTAGCATCCTAAGCTCTTTTTACCTTTTTCTTCTCTTTTATTCGTCGGCTGCCTTCACTGGTGGCTTTAATTGAACACACTTACGCCTTTGGCAATTGGTCAAGAACTAACCTGATCGGGCTAATGTGTTTCCAGCCTGAGGCAATAGTGGGTGTCAGTTGGGAGAACAATGGGGTAGCTTTGAGTTTCATGTCTATGAGGGTGCGAAGAAGGATGTAGTAGATTTTAAATGTAAACCTCACCTCAAAATATTCCTTAAACTTTCCCTATTTAGTTAATTGTAGGATGCTTATTCATTAGTGCACGTCATTTTAGTTGTACTAGTCGGGGTGCCAAGCGAAGTTATATTTTTTAGTTTCCTCTTCAGGCTGCTCTTCCAGGCGCTAAGTTCAGAGAGAGAAATAGTCATTGTGTGCATGTCCTGTGTAGGCACCATAATCAAATCCCTTTTTCCCATCTCTTCGTCCGCTAGACCACTATTTTTTTTCGTACTTTTTACTCGACGTTCCGATGTAACCTGCAGAAGGAGGGAAAAAGAAGGGGGCGGGGGCAGCATTTAAACAACATATTAGCGCGCATAAACTCGAAAAGGCTTTTACTTACTACATACTCGGCCTATCTCCACAGGATGCAGTCCCTGCCAACTTGGCGTTTAAGCCCAGGTGGACCCTTTAGCGTGGGAGAGATTATTATCGGAAGCCTGTGGATAGCATAGGTCGCCCAAGTGTGGTATTACGGATCGTGTGCAGGGGGGGGGGTCAAGTGGCACTCCTTCGGGGCGACTTGGGGGTATTTAAAACAATTTTCCTGATACAGGTAGCATATAAAGTATAGGCTAAATACCAGGATCTTTTAGCGGTTGCTTTAGGCTGTACAAAAATGGAAAACACATACACCAAAACATGGACTGTTCACATTTGCAACATTTCTGCATACTATACTTTTCAACCCTTAACTAATTGAGCTGAGCCATTCCACCTGAAATTTAGTTACCTCGGAAATAGTAGTCATTTATTCGAAACTCACCAATTTACGCGTGACAACTGCGTTTGCTTTTTCCAAAAATCTTTAATAAGAATGTCGGTGCACACATACGGGCCTACAACCTCGTGGGCCGGCCACGGAGCAGGCTGGAACTGTACATGTGGGGATATTTATTAGTGGAAAACCTAATGGAGTCGGTGGTCGCTTATTTCATAATTTAAAAGTGCGACGAGTGCAATAAAATCATATCGGAACTTTTAGGTGAGCGAGTATCAAAAGTGTTGAAATTCGAATTTTCAATGATCATGATGCGCTAAAACTTAACAACAATTCATTGTCCCAATGTTCAATCAGTACCCATCTCGTGTCAATTCATTGTCCTTCGTTGTCCGAACACATAATCAGTACCCATCCCATATCAATTCATTGTCCGAACTGACAGTACACATCCTATATCAAGTCATTGTCCGAACATATAATCAGTACACATCCTACATCAATCCATATGTTTAAAAACTACATACATATCCCATGATACCAAGGCTGAGCAATTGGGGTACAACAAGGAGTTGAAAGTTTCGTTTGTACCGGCGCCATTTTGGGTGCAGCCAGGCAGATCCAGGCATAGTCAAAACCTCCACCAACTCGTGGTTGGCCCAGAGCCTCTTTCGGCAGTCCAAAAGTTCCGTTAAAGGGCAACAGAAAGGATCGGCGGTCTGCACCATCAGTCAAAGGGGGGAGGGAGGCAACAATTTTTCTACCGGGTCATACTCTGTTTTCACCGGAACTGATCCGAACTGTAGTCTGCAGTATTTTAGTCATTCAAACTGAGGCTGGCGTCAGCATGGGAGCGCCGACGTCTCGCGGCTACATTTTCATCGTTCCGTGGGCAATCATGGCGGTCATTCCCCATCGAGGGTGTCCGCGGGGGTCGGGGGCCCCCGTGGCTCCTATAGAATCTTCAAAGTCGAGGAGAACACTTATGATGGTGGGACTTACTTCTAAATCAACAAGTAACTGGGCCATCCTTTCACGCCGGGCCCGCTCCTGTAGGGTGGATCGCCATTTTACGAGTGGGCGAACCCTTGTTGGGTGAGTGGAGCATTGGGGGTGCCACTGGGGGCCTCCACCTGGGGAGGTGGGAGAGGCTCGTTCGCACAGTCTCTCCCTCCCAGCGCACCCCACGCCGTTTTTCTCGGCGATGACGTTCATGATGGCCGGACCAAGCGATGAGAGGGGGGGGTCGGAGGCATAGGCAAGACATCCCCCCCCAGGTTGTCGCAGCCATTATTGAAGAAAGAAAGAGGAAGGGGCGCCCAGTACGTTTCGGGCCGGGCCTCCGGTTGATGGCGGCCGGACGCTCTTCACCACGGCCCCAGGAACGGGTCCCTTGGTTCATCCTGGGGACAGACCTTGGCGCGTGGTGCCGCCTCCGGGCTATTCGCGTAGTGGTCTTTCCACCCCCAGGCCTCTTATGGAAGCCGGACCAGGCGATTAAGAGGGGGGGGGTCGGAGGCATGCGCAAGACACCCCCCCCCTCGTGTTGTCGTAGCCATTATTATTGAAGAAAGAAGAGGGGACGCCCGGATCCCGTCGGCCTCGGCTCTTTTTCTGGCCCACCTTACGCGACGACCTCCAGCCGACGGCTGGCAGCAGGACCCGCCCTACATGTGCCGAAGATCTCGTCTTCCGGATGGGCGTAGCCGCGGACCTGTTGCACTTCGGGAGTTTCCAGTATGGGGGTAGGTATCTGCTGACTTGTATCTATCTCATGTTACTGTTATTGGGGCGTGGCAGGCGGTGGGACAGACATGTTTGGAGCAGTGAGGGGCGGCGAAGCCTAGTTGCCTCGTGGCCGTCGTGATGTCAAGCTTGGCTTCTCTCACCATTTTCATGTTTCTTATTACGGGCTTATTCCTAACATTTTCTTATTTGTAGCGAAAATCAAAAACTCATCAGTGGCCTACTGACTTTACTTGATTCCTTTTGTTTTCCCTAACGATTTTTATATATTTTTTATCTGCTTAGCACGATACAGCGGCTAATCCGCATTTTTCTTTATATTTGTCCTATTTATTAGGGGTGTCCTCCGGGCTGAGCCGGATGACCTACCTCTAATAAATGGTCCGGGTGGAACTAGTTTACCAATCAGTGGGGAGTAGATAGGCATGACAGATTGCAACGGGGGACAAAGGTCCGCATTACCTACCCTTCATTACTTGCAAAGACTAGACAGAATATTTCTATTCCACGTTATTTGCAAACAGAGAATACCTCAAAAGAACTATTCCTTGAACAATAAATGTCCAGACAATCAATCAATCAGTGGGGAGAAAAACAGGCATGACGGATTACAACGGGGACAAATGTCTGCATTACCTATCCTTTACTATCTGCAAAGAGAGAAAAACGTTCCTATCCATCACTGTTTGCAAATAGAAAATGTCTCAAAGAGAACCAATACTTCAATTACAATCAAGGCTAAATGAACCAATCAATGAACAATACCAGTATTTAAATACCGATTGCAATATAAACAATCAATCAATCAATCAATCAGATGGATAAAGCCATCCTACCAATCGGACGTAAAGACGTCCTTCTTAACCTTACCCGGACCGGACCATGTGGGCAGTTCTTTGTCTTCCCTTTTCCAGCGCCCAATCGTTCTCTTTTCTCCATGTTTTTACCGTAGCATTCCTGTGGGATTCCAGTCAGGACAGTAGGTCACTTGAGAGAGGTCCGTTCGGAATCGGTGAAGTTCATTCAATCGGCAGCCGGACGAGGGCCCTCTCAAGGGAGGTATACTCCAATCGTTTAGATGTTCACCCCATCGTCTGGACCTCTCTTACCGGACCTTATGTCGCTGATGGGCCCCACGTTGGGCGCCAATTGTGGAAAAGTCAGCCCATAACGCTCCTGATGCCCAGGCTGCTGGCGCAAGACGCCTCTTAGTTCCAATCTTGAACAATTAACAAATAAAGAGACGGGCGCTGGCAGCAGGAAAACAAGAACAGAGTTTTATTTCTCATGAGGAGAGCCTGTCATGTCGGACACTCGCATAGTGTCTTCAGGAGGTGCTCTAACAAGTTTCTCTGAGGCTTCGTCTTTTATACACATGTTTATGGTGCACAAACATCCTTCATTACAATCATTGTGAAGTATGAAGATGACATCCCCGGTACCCCCCCCCCAGTTCCGACCCATTTCAACACATGGCTACAGTAGTGGCCCTTACCCCTCATACAATAGGAGGGGGCTATCACGCCGCTGAGTGTTCTGTCGATTCCTTTGGAATGTGTGCGCCTGATCGAATCTCAGGGGGTGGGGAGGTCATGATCAATAGTAGCTCCCTTTGAAGAGGGGCGAGTGCATACAGTAGTGGGCAATAAACTGTATCCTCAGGCTAAGGGATGACCAGCGGTCCGTGCAGACGATCAGGCTCAGAGGAAGGGGTCATCAAAGGAGGGGTATTCATGGAAGAAAAGGAGGTGTTGGTCAGGCGCGGGGTGTGATTCTCAGTGCCAGGGTCATGCGGAAGGGGAAGGGTTCATGACTTGTGCATGTGAGAGTGGGGGTGGTCGGGGTGCATGGGGGATGCTTGCAGGGTCAGGGAAGGGCGCTGATGATCGATCGCGAACAGGGAGACCATGGTACCTAAAATGGCTGTCGTATATATATGCGCATGGGTCTATGCTGGCGGGATAACACAGTCAGTGTTTCACAATATCCGTTCTGCTTACGACAAGAGGTACAGTGAACACAAATGAACACCGCTTATGTACATATACATTGCCAATTTCAACAAAACCGTATTTCCTTTCCTGTCAGAATGAGGGCCATGTCATGCTATGGTCTGTGATTGCAACATGTGTTGACGGTGTGGATAATATCTGGCTCAGACAAAGATTATTGGTTTTGTTCTTCTAGTGGTTGGCGCTCAACATCAATATATACTGGCGAGGTTTTCATCTGTTTGGCTTCTGCTAGATCTCATCCTAATATTTAGACTTTATAAATATTGCAGAGGCCCCTTGAGTATGATTTGAGCTGACTTGTTCTGGTTGCACTGAGGTTTGTGCTGCCTAGACAAGTGCTTCTATTACATCAAGGGGCCTGTTTAACCCCACTGATATATAACGTAAAAGGTTGTCCTGGTTTATCTGCTCATCTGAGCCACAACTGTGTTCTGGTTAAGCTGGTGAGTCCTGCCTAAGTATAGACAGCAACTTTTTCTCAGTACATCTGCATGTGCTCGTTAGTCCAGGGTGGATGTTCAAGTTGGTTGCGCCAACATAGTCACTGTTAAGGGATGAAATGGGGCCAATGAGTCATGTGGCATTCACCCCTCCTCATTATTAAAACACTTTTGTGCAGAGACAGCCTATTGTTATTGGTGGTTACAAGCATCCTGTGGTGGGACATCCATTTGCGGACTTTCTCTGCCTAGTGTCTTTCGGGTCTGAATAGGTTGTGTTTTGGCCTGGTGACATACTATACAAGGTGTGGTTAAAGGTACTAAGTTTACGAACATCAGGTTTCATGTCTTACTAATTGTGATATGCTAATAGATCCGCTAAATTGTAATTCAGCCACATATGTGACATTTCTAAAGTTCCAAGTTGCCCTTAACCCATAATGTCACTATGTTCATACTTGCTCATAAAATAATGGGGTATGTGAGTAGACAAGATTGTCGTAAATTGGCATTTCCATTCTCAAAAAGATAGATTGTTTTTCCAATAAGACCTATGAAGGTAAACCCACATCTGTATGAGACAAAGCAAGGGGTGTGGTTAAGAAATAGGTCCACTCCAATATTACTTACTTCAAAACAAAAGCTGGGAATTTTTATGAAAGTGAACCTTGTTCATTATCAATTAAATAATCTAAAGGGCACCTGACCGAGGGATGTGTTCTAACTGCTGAAGATGATGGACACAAACTGAGTTAGCTCTGCAGAGGCCTTGACAAATCCTAACATCCTACTCAGCGTAGCCAGACCTGACTCTATTTCCACTTGCTGACAGCTTCTGCTTGTGTGGGTGACTGTCTGAAGAAGCCCAGAGCTCCTGTGAAAAATCCTGCAGTCAACCATGGCCTGATCCACTGCAGGCGAGAGGGCCCGGTGCAGTGGTGGTGACTTGACATCAGCCTGCTCACAGAGCGGGCAGCCCTGACATAGTCGAAGACTTGCAGCGGGCGCTCACTTGATTCTGCTGCAGTTCAAGGAGAAAGAGATGAATGCTTAATCCAGGCCCTTCTGGGCTCATGCTCTTGCCCACCTCCTCCTCCACCCTCCCCTTAATGCCCTCCCCTTCATTAATCTCTCTGCCACCACCTGACATTGAGAAAGAGGAGGTCTCTCCCTAGGCCTTGTAGCCTGTGGGACCTGGTCGGAGCTCAGCAACTTAAAGCAATCACCAGAGAGGGAGGAGCACCCAACAAGCCCAATAGCACCCCTGTATGAAATAACAAGAACCTCCCCAGTTTAGAAACAGAATCCACCTGAAGCGATGAGCTGAATGGGTGGACCTCAACCTGATGATCGCTAAACCCCCAGCCAAGCCTTTGAAACCAACTAGACCAACAAAATCCCGAAACCTAAGCTGCAAAAGATTCATGCCAGAACACATCTATCGAGAAGTGTGGCAGATGGGAACAGTAACAAGTTAACAACACTTTAATCTGGATAACAGAAATAGGCTGTTCAAGTTCAAGTTCGGGCATTTATATAGCGCACTACTCACCCAGAGGGTCTCAAGGCGCTAGAGGGAGGGGTTCACTATTTGTCGAAAAGCCAGGTTTTCAGTTCTTTTCTGAAGGAGATGTGGTTCTGAGTAAGGCGGAGGTGGGTGGGGAGTGAGTTCCAGGTCTTGGCAGCCAGGAAGGAGAATGATCTGCCACCCATGGTGGTTTTTCGGATGCGCGGGACTGCAGCGAGGGCTTGATTGGATGATCTTAGTTGGCGGGTGGGAATGTAGAAGGACAGTCGGGTGTTGAGGCATTCAGGTCCCAGATTATAAAGGGCCTTGTGTGCGTGGGTAAGAAGGCGGAAAGTAATTCTCTTGTTGACGGTAAGCCAGTGGAGGATTTTTAGGTGTCCGGTGATGTGCTCTTGGCGCGGGATGTCTAATATGAGTCTCGCTGACGCGTTTTGGATACGCTGGAGCTTTTTCTGCAATTTTGTTGTAATTCCGGCGTAAAGTGTGTTGCCATAGTCTAGTCGACTCGTGACCAGTGCATGGGTGACAGTCTTTCTTGTCTCGAGGGGGATCCAGCGGAAGATCTTTTTGAGAATGCGAAGGACGTTGAAGCAGGAGGACGATACGGCGTTGACTTGTCTGGACATTGAGAGAGAGGAGTCTAGAATGAAGCCAAGGTTACGTGCATGGTCTGTGGGTGTGGGTGCTGATCCCAAAGCGGAAGGCCACCAAGAGTCGTCCCAAGCTGAGGGGGAGGATCCTAGGATGAGCACCTCCGTTTTGTCTGAGTTGAGTTTTAGACGGCTCTGTTTCATCCATTCGGCTACTTCTTTCATACCTTCGTGAAGATTGGTTTTGGCGGTGTTGGGGTCTTTGGTGAGGGAAAGGATTAGCTGGGTGTCGTCGGCGTAGGAGATGATGTTGAGGTTGTGTTGACGTGCGATGGAGGCGAGAGGACTCATGTAGACGTTGAAGAGGGTGGGACTGAGTGAGGAACCTTGAGGTACGCCGCAGATGACTTCGGTGGGCTCTGAGTAGAATGGGGGGAGTCGGACTCTCTGGGTTCTCCCAGCTAGGAAAGAGATGATCCAGTCCAAGGCTTTTCCTTGTATGCCGATGTTGTTGAGGCGTTGTATGAGGGTGCTGTGACAGACAGTGTCGAAGGCGGCGGAGAGGTCGAGTAGAATGAGGGCTACTGTTTCTCCGTTGTCTAGGAGTGCTCGGATGTCGTCGGTCGCCGCAATGAGGGCGGTTTCGGTGCTGTGTTTGGCTCGAAAGCCGTTCTGTGAGGGATCCAGGGAGTTGTTGGATTCAAGGAAGGCGGCGAGTTGGCTGTTGACGGCTTTCTCGATGACTTTGGCCGGGAAAGGGAGGAGGGATATGGGTCGGGAGTTTTTCAGTTCTGAGGGGTCTGCTGTGGGTTTTTTCAGAAGGGCGCCGAGTTCGGCGTGTTTCCAGATTTCTGGAAAGGTGGCAGAGTTGAAAGAGCAGTTGATGACATCGCGGAGTCGGGGAGCGATGATGGAGTCAGCTTTGTTGAAGATGTAGTGGGGACAGGGGTCAGAAGGCGAGCCAGAGTGGATTGAGTTCATGAGGCGAATGGTGTCTTCAGTGGTGATTGGGTTCCAGGAGCTGAGGTTGTTAGTTGGAGGGGTGGGATCTGGAGGGGGTGGGGCGGGTTGGTCACTGGGAGTATTCTTGAAGCTGTTGTGGATGTCGGCAATTTTGTTGTGGAAGAAGGAGGATAGCGCATCGCAGAGGTCTTGAGAGTTAGTGATGTCGTTGGATGCTGCGGAAGGGTTGGTGAATTCTTTGACGAAATTGAAGAGTTCCTTGCTGTTATGAGAATTGTTGTCGAGACGGTCCTTGAATGCTGATTTCTTGGCGGATCGAATTAGTTGGTGGTGTTTGCGGGTGGCTGTCTTGAGGGAGGCCATGTTGTCTGGGGTTGGTTCTTTTCTCCAATTCTTCTCCAGGGTGCGGCATGTCTTCTTGGATTTTTTAAGGTCATCATTGAACCAGGGAGCCTTTTTGCTGGATGATTTCAACTGGTGTTTTTTCAGGGGTGCTAGTTCGTCCGCACTGTGGGTAATCCATTGCCTGGGGTTGGTGGCCGCTTGGTCTGGGTCCATTGCTAGGGTGGGAGGGTTTTGGTTGAGTGATGTGAGGAGTTGGTCGGTGGTGATTTTATTCCATTTTCTCCGGGGAATGGGTTGTGGACGGTTGTGGGATAGGGTGGTTTTGTAGTTGAAGTGAACACAGCTGTGATCCGTCCAGTGGAGAGCTGTAGTGCGATCGAAGGAGATGTGCTTGCTGGAGGTGAAGATAGGGTCGAGCGTGTGTCCGGCTGTGTGAGTGGGGGTGTCAACAAGTTGTTTGAGTCCGAGAATGGACAGGTTGTCCAGAAGGGTGGTGGTGTTGTTGTCGAGTATGTTTTCAAGGTGGTAGTTGAGGTCTCCTAGAAGAATGTAGTTCTCGGAGGCGAGGGCGTGCGGGCTGACGAAGTCTGTGATGTCGTCGCTGAATTGAGATCGGGTGCCTGGAGGCCTGTATATGAGGGTGCCTCTAAGGGTGGTCCTGGGGTCGGTGTGGATCTGAAAATGGAGATGTTCGGTGGTTACAAGATTGTCGTCAGAGCTGGTTGTGATTTTGATGGTGTTTCTATGGACGATGGCGATGCCTCCTCCAGTTTGATTGATGCGGTCTTTTCGAATGATCTTGTAAGTGTCCGGTATGGCTATGGCGATGTCGGGGGCAGAAGATGCGTTCATCCATGTTTCAGTAAGGAAGGCGATGTCAGGTGACGCAGTGTCGATTAGGTCCCAGAGTTCTGTTGCATGTCTGTGGACCGAGCGGGTGTTCAGTAGGATGCATTTCAGGCTGTTGAGTTTGGAGCTGTGTGTGGAGGAAGTGTGTTTGGTGAGGGTCCTGAAGCAGGTGAACTTGCAAGAGAGGCAGGCGAATGGGCCGTGGGTACGTCCTGGGGAAGCTTCGCAGCATAGTAGGGTGCGTCCGGGGTTGAGGGCAAGGAGAGTAGCGGCATCATATGTGACTCTAGAGGGTTGGGCGCGGCGGGGGTCTGGCGCTGGGCGCGGTCCAGGCGCGGACGGGCGTAGACGGGCTTACCTTTGGCGCACCTTCGGCGCGCAAGGGGTGCGTCCGCGGCGCGTGAACGCTGCGCGGAAAGGCATCTGTCATAAATGGAAAGTAGAGGGGGAGGGGCGAGGAAGGAGCAGCTGGGGGGCGGGAGCGGGGCGGAGTTCAGGGCAGGGAGGCACAAAACAACAACAGGATACAAAATGGCAGTCAGCCAAACAGCGCTATCGGGTTGGGGCACAATATCAACAACAGAACGCAGACTGTATTCACAATCAGGCACCGAAAATTCCACCCAGGCAGCACGCTAAATTATATTGTTGCAGCGCGCTTTCTCAGACTAGCGACGCGGTAGTATGCTAATGAGCGCTTGTTAACTCGGCAGGGCAGCGAAACAATGCGGTAATAGATTTGAGCGTTCTGACTCGAACTGGCACAATGCGGTAAACAAATAGAATTAATGCAGGCACAAGTCTTGTCAGGATGTGGGCGCTACGATACCAGATACTCTCTCAGGGCAGGGAGCAGCGTGGAGGAGCGACCGCCTCCGATGAAATCAGGACGGTCACAGTGGTAGAAACGAACAGCGTGGTCTAATCAACAGTGGGAGGGAGGAGCAGCTGGGGGGCGGGAGCGGGGCGGAGTTCAGGGCAGGGAGGCACAAAACAACAACAGGATACAAAATGGCAGTCAGCCAAACAGCGCTATCGGGTTGGGGCACAATATCAACAACAGAACGCAGACTGTATTCACAATCAGGCACCGAAAATTCCACCCAGACAGCACACTAAATTATATTGTTGCAGCGCGCTTTCTCAGACTAGCGACACGGTAGTATGCTAATGAGCGCTTGTTAACTCGGCAGGGCAGCGCAACAATGCGGTAATAGATTCGAGCGTTCTGACTCGAACTGGCACAATGCGGTAAACAAATTGAATTAATGCTGTAGGCCTAGGCGTGATGCACAGATGCTGATGTGATGTATTTTCACCCTGAAATTGGAGGTTAAGGTACCAACATAGGCCCTTTTCAGATCTCTGTTGCACTCTCCTCTCCTTTTCTCCACACCATTAAGACTCCGTCTTTCATCGTCAACTGTGCATGCCTATGGCATGATAGTATAATTGGTAGATACTTACCAGAGACCTTCCTTTTACCCCCTTCCTCCTCCTTTCTTCTCGCCCAAGAGTGATAGTTTCCATTCTCCCCAACCTGGGGGATGCCCTGAGCACAGAAAGCATCTCCCAGACATCAACACCTGCCTGATTGTATGTGGCAAATAAACATTGACTCCAAAGGAGAAGTCCTACATCACTGGCCCTCCTGGTACCTGTGAACATAGACTCAACTTACCTTATGATCTTGCGTTCTGCAGTCTAAACCCAGATACCTACAAACTACTGGATGCTGCATGAGAAAGAACCGAACCCCAAAGCCCTCCAAACAGAGCAAAATAGATAAATAGACCTCATGGGTGGTCCACTGCCACCACCCTATTAAACTGGAGTCAAAGCTGCAAGCTCATTCCATCCTCCATTATCTCTGGGAAGATATTTCAAGCAATTTATGGCACACACGCAGCCCTTAAGGATAGAAGCATCTGCATCAAGACCTAATAATCCTAGTGGAACTTATAACTAAAGGCATAGCAGAATCTCCACAAAAGAAGACACATTTCAGAACTTTAATACAGAAGAAACCCAAATGACAGACAAGGCAAGACAACAAGAGAAAATAGCAGAGGATGCAGAGAGAAAGTAAAGGCAGAACTACTTGCACTTGGTGGGAGTGCCTGAGGGTCTAGAGGGGTTGCACCCTGAGAAGTTCCCATCTGACCAGCTGACATCGAGGAAGCCCCTGTACATCTGGCTGTTTCACAATCTATGCTTTATTCTAAGGGTCATTCTTAGAATTAGAGATACATTTAGATGAGCACACAGAAAACACCCCTGGCACTCATATACCAGTGATCATTTTCCATACTATAGAGGGATTAGACCAAACCATAACAATGTTTATCTCGCATGTTTTTCGATGAACTGAGAATTTTGTAATCTCTATGTCTTAAACAACTGTACTGTGATTACGAGATATTGCACACCTAGCCTGGTCATAGGAAATATTATGATCACAAATGAAAGTGAAAACAGATAGAGAACATAATGCAATGTATTATAACGTGAATATGCAAATTATAGACATGTGCCTGATAGGCAGGAGGGTTGTATTTAAAACGTGTCAAACTAATGTGAACAATAGAAATGTTAAGATTATTATATGACTTAGCAACTGGAAGCATGTGTTTGTAGTAGAATAATAATGTGGAGTTCGAGTTTATCAGCCTAATAAGTTAGCACCAGCGATGGTTATTATAAATTCGGGTCGAATTTACGGTCAGCAGCCCGTTCCAAGATGGCCGCCATCGAAAATTCGGCGGGAATTACATATATGATTACAGATACCGCTGTAAACTAAAGATAGGATGTGGATTCCGCTTCTTCTAATTTACAGAGAAAAAAGCAGATGATGTGATATCTCACAATAAATAGGAAAACAATTTAGATTTTGCGGCAACCGAGGTCGTTTACTTCCGGTTCAATTATGCCCGTTTTTTCCGAACTAAGATGAATATCGCATTTTAACAACGTATATTGACACCGAATAACAGGGTGATATCAAAAATATGAATCGTTCGATTCATTTGTAAGTATTAAACTGCGGTATTACAAATAACCGAATCTCTTCCGGTTCACTATGGGTTCTCGACCTATAAAAATGCCAGTGGCGCGCATTTGCGGTACTCTTCAAATTTCCAGGAAGACGGGTACACGGAGGAGCAGGGAGGCCGAATTCCGAATATAAGGTGAGGTTTAGCCCTAGGACCTGCGCGTAATGACAAGACAAAACCCACTTTTGGGCGGTGACGCTTACATGTCTGTAGTATCCAAACTTTGGGGCCTATTAGGATGGCGGACGGACCCGTGTCCGTCCGCCACCCCCGAGGTGGAGGGACCGTCCGCAGGGGCAGCGGCGGTCCCTCCGTGTGAATTAGGATGTGACCGACACCCTGGCGGTCACATCCTGTATATTTAACACTGCGGCGGGTGCTGCTTGAAGCAGCACCCGCCTCAAGGTTAAATATGCATCACTTCCATTTGCATGCACAAAACGGCAGGCACCGCACGGTGCCTGCCGCCTTGTACATCTAAATGCTGGGGGGTACCATAGGTACCCCCCATGTGCACCCCCTACCCCCGACACCCTAGGGGCCTGCAAGAGCCCCCCAGAAGCTATTGTCCACATGCTTTTCCATGGCGGTAAATCCGCCGCGGAAAAGCATGTTTACAATCACATCCTAATTTGGCTGACGGTGTCCTGCAGACACCGTCACCAAATAGCCCTCCACACCCCGCGGATCAGCGGCGGACGGACCTGCCGTCCGCCGCTGGTCCCACTGCAATCCCACCGCCATCCTAATCTGGCGGTGGGTGTTTTCTGTGGCCTCGGCGGTGAATCCGCATCCTCCAGGCCGGCGGTGGCTTCCGCCGGCCCGGAGGATGCGGATTCACCGCCATCCTAATCGGCCCCAAAAAGTTTTAAACGATACGCCAGAAAAATCCTTTTGATAGAGACTGTGAGATCAGCCCAGTTTTTGAGGAGAATAGGTACAAGGGGATGATACAGAAACCGGTGGTCATCGGAATTTATGGAACCGCTTTAAATCACTGTTTATCTACATATTGAGAATGACCCCTTCTTTTTTAAGCTTGCAATACTGCATATATATATGCTTTAACAGTACCATAGATTTTAGAAACAAACCCCTTGTGGTTTTTTCTATCGCAGATCAGTTTTTTCATCCAAACGAGGAGAACATTTGGACAAAGGGCAAGAAGCATAGAAACTAACATGAATAGTTTCCATTAAAGAATGGGCCAGAATCTGAAAAAGGTCAGTATATTGTATCCCTGGGTTAATAAGATAATACGTGTAAAGGCCAGTATACATAAAAGATTTTTGATAAAAGGTTTTGACTTTCCAGGCCCAAAGACTATAAGAAGTTTCCTTTATTATCAACGGTGGCTCCTCCGTGCAGTTATAAGAGTATATCTCTATAATGAGAGGTAAATCGATACTGCTTATATTTCTAGAAATGTAGAATATATTAGAATGGGTGACTGGATCGTGGCTTTTGTGTTTATGATTTATATAGCTCAAGGATACATGTAAATACCTGAGCAACGCATAGTACATGTAGCAACCATTTGAAAGGAATCAAGTTCAGAAGAAAGGTACGATGAAAAAGCTGCATCTAAAAATTTGAAAAGTGATGCATTCAGTAAAATAAAACAACGGAAGGTTTTGTTTACTTAAAATGAGAACCTCATGTAGGACCTCTATACTTGTTATCTGTTAACTGTTTTTTTTGGTATACAAAAAAAAGCTCTGGTATTCCAGGCAAGTGGTCTAGCACAATTATATTTGCATAAGTAACAAGTAGCGTAAAACCAGGCAAATGAGATGAACCTACACAACAAATATAAATACTAAAATGCTCTCATTTACTTTTAGAGAAATTGGAGTCAAATGTTTTAAGGTCCTGAAGAAGGTGTCAAAAAAGAAAAAAAGCACCGAAACGCTGCGTCGACTGTTTTTGTAACTTTGACTTGTTTATTGCATTTTTTATATGACCACGTTAGGTGGTGTTTTTAACTATATGTGTGTTATTTTTTTAGATTGTAACCCAATTGGGAGGTAAACAATAAATTCCATGATCATTTTTAACATGACATAAATCGCTTGACTGGTATATTAATCTGTGTGTTTAATTTTATTAATTTTCGGTTCAGCTGTTCACTTTGCCTAGTGTGTAGTTTAATCCTTTGTATGATGATATAGGAAATTGTCCCCCCGAAGCCAGACCAGGTCTACTAATATTAATCTAGCTATTTCCAATCTGCTACTCTAAGAGTCAGGGACGTTTACCTTTTTCTATTGTTAAGACCCCCCTCCCTGCCATAAATCACAGGGGTACCTCCAATTTGTTTGATATATGTTTCATAATCTAGCCAGCACATTCTGCTCTACCACCCAAATCATCACCTGGAGCCCCGCTAAGGACTATGATAGCCTGGATATTGAACTATCAGGAGCGAAATGTCATACTTTGTATCAGATGGAGCAGATCTGTCTTTAATATTGAATCCTTTAACTTATAGAGACAGGGATGCAATCCTCAGGGGTGCCAAAGCTGTCAAAAGCCTGTTATTTCGGTCAGTCCAGATCTTAGTTACCCAGACTACACCAAGTCAGCCCAAAAACAAAGGAAGACATTCAATGCAGTCAAACAAAAAATGCTAGAAATTAACCTCAAATTACTGCTCATGTTTCCAGTCAGGCTCAAAGTCATCCACTATTCTTGCTCCACCTTCTTTGATTCACCAAAAGACTAGACTGAGTGGCAGAGATAAAGGGACTGATGCAGTGTGCCATTCATCTTGCTGGAGAATTTGTCCGGGACAGAAGAGGGGGTAAGTTATGTGGCAGTGGGAAACCACAAATGAGGTGGCACTCTCGCCAGAGGGCGGCACTGCCCCCAAGTACCATGGACTCTTCTAAAACTGAGGGAGACCGCCCACTGAGAGAGACATCATTATAGCGACTTTTCCACTACATACTTCAGACTCCAAGGTCATACATCCAGATGGGGTTCCGTATTTGTCCAGCTGATTGAAACATAATGTATTTCCATGAGGGCACTTTGGTTGGAGCCACTGTTTACCCCTTCTTTGTCACTTGTCTGGTCAGCAACAACCTATCCTCTTTGATTGTACAGGAGAGGTTCCACTCTTACCGTAGTTCCTAGTTTCATATGATAAATGTAACTTGTGAGGGTGTCAGATGCTTCTGGGGTTGAAGTATAGGGTGGGAGTTGCTGGTGGAGTTCAAGGTTATTAGATCTGTAATTGTATGCTAACTATGCCCCCATTCAGGTCACGGGGCTCCTGTATTCAGAGGTATATGTCTCAAATGTATACCAGAGTACAGTATGTTGCAGAGTACTATGCACATTCGGTCCTGCGCCCTCTAATGGGGTGACACCACCTTGTCTGATACCATGGCCCACATTGCCTCCTTTGGGTATAGAGTCAAAATATCGAGTTTTTAATATCAACTAGACATAATATCGAGTAAAAAATATAGAAGGGACATAATATCGACTAGACATAATGTAGACTACCAAAATATCGACTCGAAAATTTTAATATCGAATAGAATGGACATAATATCGAATCAAAAATATAGAATGGACATAATATCGACTAGACATAATATAGACAACAAAAATATCGAATTTAAGATAAGTTAATATTAATTTTTATTTTTTGTGTAATATAATTCTGTAGCGGGTTGTGGGTTTATAGGGGAATAGGGTGGGAAGTAATGTAATTATAATTAATCAAATATGTTATTTTATTTATTGTTATTTATTTAGAATTAATTGTTAATTAATTATTAATTGGTAATTAATTAAAATATAATTGGTAATTAATTGTAATTGATTAATTGATAAATATGTTAATTTTAGTAATTTATTTTCTGTAGCGGGTTGTGGGTTTATAGGGGAATAGGGTGGGAAGTAATTTAATTATAGTTAATTAAATATGTTATTTTATTTATTGTTATTTATTTAGAATTAATTGTTAATTAATTATCAATTGGTAATTAATTAAAATGTAATTGGTAATTAATTGTAATTGATTAATTGATAAATATGTTAATTTTAGTAATTTATTTTCTGTAGCGGGTTGTGGGTTTATAGGGGAATAGGGTGGGAAGTAATTTAATTATAGTTAATTAAATATGTTATTTTATTTATTGTTATTTATTTAGAATTAATTGTTAATTAATTATTAATTGGTAATTAATTAAAATATAATTGGTAATTAATTGTAATTGATTAATTGATAAATATGTTAATTTTAGTAATTTATTTTCTGTAGCGGGTTGTGGGTTTATAGGGGAATAGGGTGGGAAGTAATTTAATTATAGTTAATTAAATATGTTATTTTATTTATTGTTATTTATTTAGAATTAATTGTTAATTAATTATCAATTGGTAATTAATTAAAATGTAATTGGTAATTAATTGTAATTGATTAATTGATAAATATGTTAATTTTAGTAATTTATTTTCTGTAGCGGGTTGTGGGTTTATAGGGGAATAGGGTGGGAAGTAATTTAATTATAGTTAATTAAATATGTTATTTTATTTATTGTTATTTATTTAGAATTAATTGTTAATTAATTATTAATTGGTAATTAATTAAAATGTAATTGGTAATTAATTGTAATTGATTAATTGATAAATATGTTAATTTTAGTAATTTATTTTCTGTAGCGGGTTGTGAGTTCATAGGGGAATAGGGTGGGAAGTAATTTAATTATAATTAATTAAATATGTTATTTTATTTATTGTTATTTATTTAGAATTAATTGTTAATTAATTATTAATTAGTAATTAATTAAAATGTAATTGGTAAATAATTTTAATTGATTAATTGATAAATATGTTAATTTTAGTAATTTATTTTCTGTAGCGGGTTGTGGGTTTATAGGGGAATAGGGTGGGAAGTAATTTAATTATAATTAATTAAATATGTTATTTTATTTATTGTTATTTATTTAAAATTAATTGTTAATTAATTAATAATTGGTAATTAATTAAAATATAATTTGTAATTTATTGTAATTGATTAATTGATAAATATGTTACTTCTATTACATTATTTTCTGTAGTGGGTTGTGTGTTTATAGGGGAATAGCTTGTGAAGTAATTTAATTGTAAGTAATTATATTTTTTAATTTTTTTTGTGTCTATTTTTTATTTATTTTTATATTGTATTATATTTTGGGGAGGAGGAGCCGAGACGGGACGGACGTGGGCCGTCTCGGCTCCCGGCCCGCACGCTGCTCCGGCCTGGAGCCCAGCGTCCTTGGGAGGCCCCCCGCGACGCACACACTCCCTGATTGTAGCGGAGGGTGTGGGGCATCTGCAGGGCTACCCCGATCGCTGCTGGTGCCTGTGGAGCGGCGATTGCTGAGTGCTCCCGATCCCCGCCAAGGACCCAACATGGCGGCCGCCCGTTACCAGCTCGGGCTATGGAGCAACAAGGAGGAGGAGCGGAGACCGGGGGCGAGTCGGACGGGCGGGCGCTGTTCACCCGAGCCGATGTAGGGCTCCTGCCGCGTCCCCCGCTGCCACCTCGTTGCTGGTGTCTGTGGAGCGGCGCTGGCTGGCTGTTGTCGATCCCTGCCGGGGACCCAACATGGCGGACGCCCGCTGCCGGCCCGGACTGAAGGGCATCAGGGAAGAGGAGCGGAGACCGGGGGCGAGTCGGACAGGCGCTGATCACCTGAGCGGTATGTAGAGCTCCCTCTGCGTACCCCGCTGCCACCCGCTGTCACCCGCCGAGACTCTGAGGGCATTCCAGGGGCACACCAGTAAAGGGCCGGTGATTGACGGCGGCGCCCCTGCTGATGACGGCGCCGCCCTGAGGCCTTCCCACCGACCTGCTCAGGGGGCCATACACCCCTCTCTCCGCCACAGACGAGCCTGGGCCCGAGGGCAGAGATGCGCCCCCCCCCTTCCCGGCCGCGCTGTTTGGCGCCGGCGGTGCCTGACTTCAAGATGGCGCCCTTGGGGACACACTTTCTATGACCGGCAGACGCAGGCTACGGGAATCACGAACGCAGAGGATAGTGCCCTGGTGGACTCTGGAGGACTTTTTCGTTGGACTAGTCCCTCCCTACATACCCTGCATCCTACCCACCCTTCCTCTATGCTGTGAATGCTGCTGTTTTTTCTTGGACAGTTCTCGCTGGACTCTAGCCCTTCCTTCCCTCCAGACCTCTGCATCCCACCCACCCCTCCTCTATGCTGGTACTCGTGTAGTGTTTGCAGCGGTCCTCTGTACTCTCTACCACCCCTATATTACCCCTAGAGTGTTTCCAGTCACATCCCTCCTGTCAAGATAGATGATAACTCTAATGACTAGTTTACTATTTGATTTTTAGATTGTATCCATGTGTATCCCCTCCCTGGGTTAGAATTATAGCTTTTACGACTAATCGCCTGTGGAACTGGTGGAATATAGCCAGGTGTACCCCTTCCCCCGTGTGAAGAGATAACCCTATCCACTAGAGCAAAAAGAAAGGTGTTCCTGAAATGTGTAACGTAACTGATTTTATGTAAAGTGCCTTGTAAAGGGGCAGCTGAAATTCCAGGAGCCTAGTCCCGACAGCTCGACGACTTCGGAGGGCTGGAAGTGGTCCCCCGCTACACGGCGGAGGAGGGCACTGGACATCGAATGCTGTCTTATGTAAAGCGCTCTGATAACCTAACCGGTTCAAGATCCTGAAATGTGCAACGTAATTGATTCTATGTAAACTGCTGTGATAACATGTAACGGAACTGGTGCTATGTAAAGCGCTCTGATAACCTAATCGGTTCAAGTTCGCGCTATAGAAAACTCTAAAAATAAATAAATAAATCGTAAATTAATTTATTGGTAATTGGTAAATAATTAGTATTAGTATGTAATTTGTATTATTAGTTCATTTTTATTTGTAATTTTAATTGATTAATTAATATATTATATTATAAATGTTAAAATATTTTAATTATTTTGTAATTTGTATTAATATTTATGTTATTTATATTTATATATGAAGTATTTACTTTCCCTACTATTGCACTCACTGGAGTGTGAATAGTAGTTTTTACACCTACGCTATCCAACGCTTTCCCTACTGTTGCACTCACTGGAGTGGGAATAGTAATTTTTACCCCTACGCTATCCAACGTTTTCCCTACTGTTGCACTCTCTGGAGTGGGAATGGTAATTTTTACCCCTACGCTATCCAACGCTTTCCCTACTGATGCACTCTCTGGAGTTGGAATAGTAATTTTTACCCCTACACTATCCAACGATTTCCCTACTGTTGCTCTCACTGGAGTGGGAATAGTAATTTTTACTCCTACGCTATCCAACACTTTTCCTACTGTTGCACTCACTGGAGTGGGAATGGTAATTTTTACCCCTACGCTATCCAACGCTTTCCCTACTGATGCACTCACTGGAGTGGGAATAGTAATTTTTAACCTTACGCTATCCAACGCTTTCCCTACTGTTGCGCTCACTGGAGTGGGAATAGTAATTTTTATCCCTATGCTATCCAACGCTTTCCCTACTGTTGCACTCTCTGGAGTGTGAATAGTAAATTTAACCCTCTCGCTATCCAACGCTTTCCCTACTGTTGCACTCATTGGAGTGGGAATAGTAATTTTTAACCTTACGCTATCCAACGCTTTCCCTACTGTTGCGCTCTCTGGAGTGGGAATGGTAATTTTTATCCCTACGCTATCCAACGCTTTCCCTACTGTTGCACTCTCTGGAGTGTGAATAGTAAATTTACCCTCTCACTATCCTACGGAAAAAATATTGTGTAAGTTTTGTTAATAATATGTATATATATATATATATATATATATATATATATGTTTTAAAATTAACTTTTTAATTTTTTTTAAAGTTACATTAATTATTTATTCATTTTTAAGTTTATTTAAGTATTTTAAGTATGTTTAAATTAATTATATTTATTATTATATTACTGTAAAATTACTTTTAAGATATTTAAAAAATTCGATATTTTGACTGTCTATATTTTTTCCTATCGATATTTTATAGTCGATATTTTTGTACTTACCTGTTTGTAGATAGGAAGTCGATATTCTGGCATTTTATGTTTTTACCTCGATATTTTGGCAAGTCAATATTTTGACTGTCGATATTCTGTCAGAGATCCCCTCCTTTGACGTGATGTCCTGCAAGAATGACAGCCTTAATAATGGTATTAAGAGGGAACAGTCTCCAGATTTGCCAAACACCACTTTCAAGCAGAATTTTTTTTCAGGCTCCAAATACCGCTTCCTGGGCAGATTCACTTACAACATGCTGTTCCATACTGGCCATGTCAGGTGCCCTGTGGGCACTGCCATATTAATGCACAAAACCTTCCCCCTGTCTGTATTTCAGGTCACTAATACCAGGGGTATATTTCTGGCAATAGAGAAAAGACTGGATGAGAAGCAATAGAACGTCATTAGCGCCTTCATTCTCTCACAGCTCCCCAGAATTGTTCGTACTGGCTTAAAGAAGGTAGCGAAAGGGCTGCCATGAGGTTTGCCTATTTATATGAGGAAATGCAATCATAAACCCAGAACTAGACATAACAGGGGCCCTGTGAGAGCACTGTCCTGACAGGCTGGATGGACTCCTTGTGCGTGTGCATGTACTGTGCTAAACAATACACACATCTCAGCCACCCACAAAACTATGGGGCATATGTACAAGCCCCTATTGGCACCCAACATCACTTTTACCGACCTTGTGGTGGCAATAGGGGTTGCGCCTTATGTAGAAGGCAGTGTTATGTAAGTGGCTTAACGCTGCTTGTACATAAGGCCCCTTTTCACGCTATGGTTAGCGTGAAAGGGGTGGGCAGTGGGTGTTGCGGTGGGCATTCCACCCTAACACCCATTCATTTTGACGCTGCCCCCTATGTACTAGGGTGATGTACATAGGAGGCAGCGCAAAATTAAGACCAGGTAAATCCTGGTCTTTTGTTGCCGAAATGAGGAGAAATGAATTATTTCTCCTTGTTTTGTCTTTTTCCATGTGTGCTGCCTTGGAAAATGGAAAAAGCAAAATGCCATGGTTTGTTTATTTACAGGAAGGTGTCCCTTCCTGTACATTAACAATCTTTAATAAAATGCCATTTTGTCACTTTCATGTGTGCTGCATGAAGCAGCACACATGAAAGTGTCAGAAAGGCATTTTATGATTGTTTATCTGCAGGAAGGGACACCTTCCTACACATAAACAATTCTCCCCTCAATACAGACACCCTTCCACTATGGTGCAAGGGTACCTACGTTGGAACTAAGTTGCTAAACTTAGCGTCATCGCAGGTGGAAGCGCAATGTTGCACCGCATTCTTGTAAATATGGTGCAGCCTTGCGTTTCAGAAGTGGCCGAGCGCAGCGTTAAACCAAGGAGGCTAACGCCACGCTCTGCCACTTCTTTCTACATATCCCCCTATGTTCAGAAAGGAAATATCTGAGCATTCACCTGTAGTCATTAGATTTAGAATCGGGTCCCCTAGGGAAAGGAAAGCTGCATGTGGCACCTGGTGCTCGGCAGATGTGCAGCTCACTCAATTTATTGTACAGGGAAGGAGCGGTCCAAAGGTTCGGTGGAGTCTCCTGGCATGTTGTGGGACTGAGATGGACAAAACCACATTGTGTTGCAAGGCTAAAGCATTTTGGGAGAAAAATAAAGAGAGAATTTTTTTTTATCTCTGACTAGGAGGCAAGAGTTCCTACATTGGAACTGGAATATCTCACCAAGGGTGAGGATGGGTTTCAGACAAGGCCTCTTTTCGGAAATGTTACTTGGACGAAGAACAGCAGAGCTGGATCTGACCGGCGGGTCTATGGACTGGGAGAGACATCCAGAAAACTGCTGTCCTGACTAGCCACTGGAGACACCGCCGCCAGAGGGCTTCCACGTGGAAGGGATGCGAATGGGAATGTGGCCAACGCAGCTGTAGGCCCTGCATCTGCCTTTGACTCTTACTCCCAAGCACCGCGCACACAACTGAAACTTTCTGACAGTGAGTTCCACACCCCCCTTATTGATGATCTTTTCTTGGTGACATTCTGCACCCAAGAGAGGGGAGTTTGAGCAGCCTGTCACCGTGGAGGAGACTGGAGCAGCCATTACCAAGATGCTTCCAGGCAAGGGGGCGCTAGAGGGCGCGCTTGCGGAATGGCTGCCTAGACCTGCAGCTCCCGCTCCTTGGATATTGATCCTACACTGATCTGCTGCCACGGGGTGCCGTGTTACCCCCAGAAGCCCGGTCCCTGCATCACGAGAGTGCTCCCTGCACTCGGTCGAAGTTTGGAGCGGCTGCGAGGCTCGGAGCCTGAGATACGAGCTTCCGAAGATTGCCCGACACCTGCCCTGGAGCACACTGGGGAGAGAACCCGGCCACTGCAGCTACGCGACTCCGGGGCCCGCCACGAGGCAACCAGGCCGCACAATCACCTTGCCTGCCTCACCCCTCCGAGCCGGAACACTGTGCAGGCCGAGAGGGGAAGCGGCGCCTACCATCCTATGCTTGGTTCCCTCCCGAGCGCAGCTTTGCTGACACGGCGCGCGACCTGCTCCCAACGAGACGCCTGCTGCCTTGCTGGCGGGCCTGCCTGTCCCCAGAGTCGCTGCGGACCCGGAGCTGCGTGACGCTGCCTGCCGGACCCGACCGCCGGCTTCAGCGGGAAGGAAACGGGGCTGCTGAGATTAAGCGGAGTCCCCTCGCCACTGGCGGCGCTCCTTGCCCAAGGGGTGCCACGGATCCTCTGGACATTGGCAGCGTGGATGACTGCAGTCGAGGGGCCTGACTGCCCTTCCCCCGAGGGGCTGCCTGGTGGGCTGCGTTGCGCATTATAACGGCTGGTGAGACGCACCCCCTGAAGTTGGCCCGGAGGCTTGGCACAAGGACTGGTGCTTCGACGACAACGTTGGCTGACTGGTACCTAGGGCTGCTGCTGGGAACGCGGCGGGCGACTGCTGCCATAGGACAATTGCTGGCCGCGTGGCGCTACCTGTGTCACTGCGCGCTCTATGTGTCGCTGCTGAGCTCCAGCCTTGAGTCACCCCTGGTGTGCAGCTGGTTGCTGACCGCCCGCTTGGCTACTGCTATCTTTGCTATCCTATCTGGACCCTCACCTGCTTGGAGGTACCGCCATGGGGCGTCCTGACGCTCGTCAGCCCAAACTGAGCTTTGATAGCACTCGCAAGGGCCACACATCGACGCAGACGCGCCCGGGTCCCAGTGAGCCACCCCCGCAGCCTGCCCCGCCTGATGCCCCTGCTGCGGATATTGCAAACCTGCTACTGGAAATGCGGCAGGGATTTGCTACCGTGGTGGAGAAGGTGGATGGAGTCACGGCCCGGCTGGACGCCTTGGTCCATAAAGTGGATTGCCACGAGGAACGCCTTACAACTGCGGAACAAAGGATCTCCGACAACACCGACGCCGCCGCGACCCAAGCGACACAGTTAGCGAGAATGGATAACCTCCTCCGCAGCATAATTGCGGCAAAGAATGAAGACTTAGAAGCGCGAAGCCGCCGCAATAACATTCGCATTACCAATGTGCCGGAATCCACTGCCACAGGCAGAATGGAACTCTATGTGGAGAAATTGCTCAAGGGCTCTATCGGGGAGGACGCCTTCTCCTCCCAGTTCATAGTGGAGAGGGCTCACCGATCACTGGCGCCTATGCCCCAGCCTGGCCTGCCACCGAGACCCATAATCGCTCGACTTCTGAATTACCGGGACCGCGACGCGGCCCTTCGAGCAGCCCGGACACAGAGATCGCTGAGGTATGAAGGCATCACCTTTTCCATCTATCCTGATTTTACACCGATGGTTCAGGATGAGAGGCGCAAATTCCTTCCAATAAAAAAGAAACTGCGGGAAGCCCAGATAGACTATGCACTTTTATATCCGGCAAAGCTGAGGGTTACTCACCAGGGCAAACAACGCTTCTTCACCAACCCGCAGAAAGCCGAGGATTACTTTAAATCCATCCGGAGAGCACGCAGAGACGACCAGGCACCTGAGGACGACCTAGAGATCGGTGACTTGCCTCCTGAACGCCAAGAGGATTAATTGCCTTCATGACCTTCGACCTTCGACAACAATGTCCTTATTTACTGGTCGGCGCTGACTCACCATTTGGTAGATAGGCAGAATCACGAGGATCGGACTTGCTGGACTTCGCACCCCCCGTGGTAACGTATACCAAGGACCGCTTTCTCGGCCCTAGCCTCCACCAAGGGTGGTACAGACTGGAGCTATGGGCCGGATAGTGGCAGCGCGCACCTTTAGATGATCCCTAGTTGGGTATTCCCCGCTGATCTATTGTATGTTTGGCTATTTGCCACTCTGAAGTTGGGGGGGAGGGGGATGAGGGGGGGAAGTTCTTGGGGATTTCATGGCTGCTGGCATGTTTGGGATGCTGGGGTGGGTGGGGGGGGATCGGACTTCATGAGGTTACTATTGCATGGACTGTGTATGCATATACTGATGTGGTGTGGAGCTTGGCGCTACTGGTGTGGGTGTGATTCCATGCTTTGGCCCGATTGGGCGCCTTATTCTTTAATGTCGATGTGCTCATGGCTGCGGTGAACTCGACTGCGCGATTAACAGTTCTTTCATGGAATGTTCGGGGGTTGAACGATGCTCGGAAATGCAGGAATGTAATCGCCTATTTGAATAGACATCATGTACAAGTAGCTCTACTACAAGAGACACACTTGCCCGTGCGCAGGGACGCCCCGTTTGGACTGAAATGGGCGGGTACCCGCGCTTTTTCCTCCTATTCGTCTTATGCTAGGGGTGTGGCGATTCTTGTCGCCCGTGGTGTACCTTTCCTTCACATGGGAGAGGTGGCAGACAAGGAGGGGAGATATGTTTTGTTGTGGGGGAGAGTGGGGTATGACACCTATCTATTTGTCTCAATGTACGCACCGAATATTGACTCACCTGTTTTTTTTTCCACACTGTGGGGCGAGATTGTTTCCATCGGGGCAAGACATATCATTTGGGGAGGTGATTTTAATCTGGCCTTGGTGCCCTCACTAGATAGGGCAGATGGTGTTAACTCTTACAAGCCCCGAGCTAGGGAGGTTTTGGAGGGAGTGTTGGAGGAGGGTGGACTATTCGACGCCTGGCGACAGATACATCCCCACGGGCGGGAGGGCACGCACTTTACACATCACACTGGGACCTGGGCGCGCCTGGATTATTTTTTGGTAACCCGGGGCGTCACTGGGGAACTGTTGGAGGTCGACCATCTGCCTAGAACCTATTCGGATCACAGCCCTGTTAGGCTACAGTTCCGTGCTCCTGGGTGGGATAGTCCAAGACCGCAGTGGAGGCTGAGCCCCGATACGCTCCTTGATGAGCTTTTTCGCACGGAGTTGGGTGAGGAGATCAGGGACTTCTTCCCTAGAAACAAGGGCTCAGTAGAGTCAGTGGAACACATATGGGAGGCTTTCAAAGTTACTATTCGGGGCTTCTGCATTTCTAAGAGCCATGGGGTCCTGCGGGATATTCTGCGTACCATTACCACATTGGAAAGTGAGTTGCGTGCACTAGAGCTCCGAATGGTGGCGAGTGATGACCCACACCTACGGGTGACCTTTAGGGACACACTATCCAAGTATGAGGAGGAGGCTGCCAGGGAGGCGAAATACCGGGGCAAACACTGGGTGGCCCGGAAATACTGCGAGGGGGATAGGCCTGGCAAGGTGCTAGCCTCACTCACGCGCGCGCCACGTGAACACAACACCATACTAGAACTTACTGATGAGACTGGCACTGTCACTAGAGAGTCGGATGAGATACTGACTGCATTCACGACGCACTACTCTACACTATACACCTCCAGGGCAGAAGCGGATGCTCCATACGCTGACTATATGAAAGACGTGGCGCTATGCTGGCTCAGTGATGGTGATAGGGAGTTCCTGGCGGCGCCTTTTGAACTCGAGGAGGTTCGCGAGGCCATTATGTCCCTACAGAATGGGAAGGCCCCAGGGCTCGATGGCATCCCAGCCGAATTCTACAAAGCTTATATTGATGTTATGGCACCCGTGCTTAACGAAGTCTTCACTGAATCGTTAGCTGAAGGTAGGCTGCCTCGATCTATGCGCGAAGTGGTTATCACCTCCCTTCTGAAACCTGGCAAGGCCCCTACTTCCTGTGACTCTTACCGTCCACTCTCCCTTCTAAATTGTGATGTGAAGATCCTTGCTAAGGTTCTCGCCACGAGACTCTCACTGCTAATGACTAGAATCGTCCTGCCCGACCAATCTGGCTTCGTGGCAGGCAGATCCACTTCCCATAATTTACGCACCCTGTTTTCTCTGCTACGCTCTGTCCACCCTGATATCCCAGTGGCGGCTGTGTTCCTTGACGCCACCAAGGCGTTCGACTCCATTGAGTGGCCCTACCTCTTCTCGGTTCTGGGACGCATGGGGTTCCCTAAACTGTTCTTGGCCTGGGTGTGCCTCCTCTACACGGACCCCACGGCGAAAGTACTGATTAATGGGAAGCTATCGTCACCTATCAGTCTTACAAGAGGCACTCGCCAGGGGTGCCCGCTCTCACCCCTATTGTTTGCTATTGCGGTCGAACCACTAGCGTGCCGCCTCCGCCAATTACACCGAGAGGGAGCGATTCAATGCTTGCAGCGGCAAATCGATGTGTCCCTCTATGCGGATGACATCACACTATATGTCAAGCACCCGGAGCTACACCTTAACCCCCTACTCCGTGAATTTGTCCTGTTCGGTGGACTATCAGGTGTTCATATTAACTGGACCAAATCACAATTTTTTCCCCTTACTGATGCAGTGAGTGTTTTCCCATTAGATTATCCGTTGATGTGGTGCCAAGATGATCTTCGCTACTTGGGGATCCGCGTAGCACGGGACAAAGATGAGACGCTTCGCTCCAATTATGGAGTGGCTATAACCAAACTGGCCGCTTCTGTCGACAGGTGGATCACGATGCCACTCTCCATGGCTGGCAGAGCCTCCCTTATAAAAATGGTGATATTGCCCCGCTTTCTGTACTTTTTCCTAAATATCCCCTATTACCCAGGGGCCTTTTTCTTCAGGACACTCCGCGCCGAACTGCGCAGACTATTTTGGGGTGGCAAATCTCCCCGGCTGAAGTGGTCCACGTTGACCCTTCCCTACGACCAAGGTGGCTTCGACATCCCAGATTTCGAGGCGTACTACCTGTGCGCACAAGCGCATTTTGCCTACCACTGGATGGCTCCTACCCCCTTCATGCCTCACATAGCAGTGGAGGATTGGATAGCACACCCACTTCCATTGAACGGTCTGATGCACTGTCCCGAGACTTCAATCTCTACAGCGAATACCTCGATCTCCTGCACCCTGGATGCGTGGCGGCGAATCGCCCGGCGACTCCTCTGCGCGCTGCCCTACTCTCCTAAGCTTCCTCTAGCCTATCACCCAAAACTTGCCTTGTTATCGGAAATAGGGTTTCGCCAGCTCTGTAACAAACTTCACATCTCCTTTTGGGGTGACCTGTTCCACAACGGACTTTTCAAAACAGCGGATCTCTTCTTCCAATCGCATGCCCACACGCCCCTTGAGCTGTTTTACTATATTCGATTGCGCGCGGGGATGCGAGACATCCTTCCGGATTACCCTGCTGAACCTGTGACCTTGCCTCCGCTACACCATCTCCTAGAATCTCAAGATGGGGCCCATTTGGTCTCTGGGCTCTACCGCCAATGTCGAGGAGCTGCCCCCCTATCGGTCTCTGCTGCCAGACTGCGCTGGTCAGCGGAACTTGACACAGAGGTCTCGGACGACCAATGGCAATACTGCTGCACGTTGACTTCCCGTATCTCTGCCAGCTGCAGGTTGAAAATAATACATTATAAATACCTGCAGAGGGTCTACTACACACCGGCCCGGAAATACAGATTCGGACTGGCCGATAGTGACCGCTGTGAACGATGCCGCGCAGAACACGCTGACTTTCTCCACTTAGCATGGTCCTGCCCCCAGGTTGCTGACTACTGGCGACAGGTCATCGGGGCTGTTGTGCAGATGGTGGAAGAGGAGATTCCCGCGGACCCTTTGGTGGCCATCCTTGGATACACAAAGCACATATCCAAGGAAAGCAGGAAATTCGTCGATATAGCATTCCTCCTAGCCAAGCGACGTGTCGCCTGCCGCTGGAGCAGAGGCAGAGCGCCCAAGTTCAAAGATTGGCTAACTGACTTAACATATTGCCAGGATCAGCACAACACCTTTTCTGAATTATTGCCTCTCACGAGCAGACCTAGGAATGTTTGGGACCCACTGGTACACTACCTGCTCAACCGCTCGGACAGTGACACAACGTCGGGCGATGGGCTCAATGCTTCCCAATCCCATTAGCACTCTTGATCACCTTATTGCTACCTGGCTATACACGACACACGCTGTTTTCCTCCACCTGTGGGACCCATATGCCCCTGCAGTCTCCTCATGGGATGTGGGGCACTAGCCTCCACGGTACAGCCCCCCTCGCCTCCCCTTCCTGCGTTCGTCCTCCCCTTCCGACGAGCCACTGGATGCCCCCCCCTCCCTCTGGAGGGTGCTGTCCTGCGTACCACTGGCAGCTCTGCACTGTCGCCCCACGGACTACCAATGCCTTAGGTCCTTGAACTCGGGACATTCACCGCCCCACGCACTAGCGCCTAGCAGACCCACCACACCACACCACTACCGTACATTGTAATCGCATTGTAATGCACCACCGCACACACGTAACCTCGTTGAGAAGTTGGGGTTTTCTCTTTTTCTTTTCCTTGTTCTACTCGTTACAAAAATTAGGAGTGAGATTCTCTTCTTGCTCACACAAAACCTGTTCGACTGCAGTACATCCTTCCTTGGCCTGCCCCGCCGGACAGCGCTGTGCAAAGCTTTCTCCCTGTGATGTGCCGCCGGGCCCCCGGGATGCCGGCTACAAGGCTGTGTATTGTTGCTCCACTATTGCTGCCGGCCTCCGGGTTGTAGGCACCTCAAGCTGTGTATCCTTATGTGCTCTTATCAATAAAGCAGTTTAAAAAAAAAAAAAAAAAAAAAAAAAAAAGATGCTTCCAGGCAAAACACCTGGTCCAGATGAGTTTTTACACTAATACTAAAAAAATGCAAGTCACTTCTCTCTCCCAAGTTATAGTGTGTAGGCCTACAGGCCATATGGGAAGGAACGTTTCTGCCTCATTGACCTACCCTAAGAATATAGCCCATGAGAAGTTCTTGACCTAAAGGGAAAGGGCAGTAACCTGTATATACCAATCCCTCATTAAGCTACCGGCATGTTTATGGTGGTCTCCATGGATGAATATGATTGGAGGGATGTCAAAATAGCCCTCTGAGCTTGTTATTTCCTCTCAGCTGTGCCTCTTGCAGCTAAACTATCTACACAGTAACTACTTCACTCCTGCCAGCAAGCTCTCCCCGCCCTTTTGTATTCAATGCAATCAGTCGCGGCTGGTGACATTTGAAAGTGGAGGGGCGATTGTGTGAACTTGTGTACCTGGAAAGAGACCTTTAAAGAGGTCTCAGTAACCGGCAGCTGTACCGAGTCAATTACGTAATTGTTCTTTGGCACGCACAGATCTTCAAAGTATGCAGGAATACTACATTCGTCAACATGTCGCCCCATACTTCACTCGCAGGCGCAGAAGGCAGGAGCCCACTCTTGTAATCTCCCCCTAAACGTGAGAGCAGGAAGCGAACTCTCGCTGTGAAGCGCGCACATTTACGAGGAACGGGAGTGTCTTAAGACTTCCTCTTTGCCTTATTTGAAGGACATATTGTGCAAACAATGTAGACAATGGAAGTGCCATACCCGTCAGTTCACTTCCTTACAAATATACCCCCCCCAAAAAAAACCAGGCAAAACACCTGGTCCAGATGAGTTTTTACACTAATACTAAAAAAATGTAAGTCACTTCTCTCTCCCAAGTTATAGTGTGTAGGCCTACAGGCCATATGGGAAGGAACGTTTCTGCCTCATTGACCTACCCTAAGAATATAGCCCATGAGAAGTTCTTGACCTAAAGGGAAAGGGCAGTATCCTGTATATACCAATCCCTCATTAAGCTACCGGCATGTTTATGGTGGTCTCCATGGATGAATATGATTGGAGGGATGTCAAAATAGCCCTCTGAGCTTGTTATTTCCTCTCAGCTGTGCCTCTTGCAGCTAAACTATCTACACAGTAACTACTTCACTCCTGCCAGCAAGCTCTCCCCGCCCTTTTGTATTCAATGCAATCAGTCGCGGCTGGTGACATTTGAAAGTGGAGGGGCGATTGTGTGAACTTGTGTACCTGGAAAGAGACCTTTAAAGAGGTCTCAGTAACCGGCAGCTGTACCGAGTCAATAACGTAATTGTTCTTTGGCACGCACAGATCTTCAAAGTATGCAGGAATACTACATTCGTCAACATGTCGCCCCATACTTCACTCGCAGGCGCAGAAGGCAGGAGCCCACTCTTGTAGTCTCCCCCTAAACGTGAGAGCAGGAAGCGAACTCTCGCTGTGAAGCGCGCACATTTACGAGGAACGGGAGTGTCTTAAGACTTCCTCTTTGCCTTATTTGAAGGACATATTGTGCAAACAATGTAGACAATGGAAGTGCCATACCCGTCAGTTCACTTCCTTACAAATATACCCCCCCCCAAAAAAAAACATAAATAAACTTACCGTCCGGAGACTCCGTCCCGACTCCCGCCGTCCTGGTTTGAAGTCCTGCAGCACGTCATCAGGAAGGCGGCGCGGCAGGCAGCCTCCCTCCCCTTCACCGCCGTGTTTTTGATTGGTGCGGCCGGCTGCCCCAGGCTACATCATTTTCTCTCTGTATGCTGCTGCTGCAGCATACAGAGAGAACAGGGAGAGTGAGTGGGTGGTGTTACTCAAGGGCAGGGGGGAGTGGCTTGGGGGAGTGGCTTTCCCACTGTTGCTAATACTGTCTGTTTGGGCGGCCTCAGGCTGCCCAAACAGTTAGTATTAACAACAGTGGGCACATGTAGAGCAACAACTGCATTCCCTTGCTGGTCACTGAACTTGAAACAAAGCACTCTTCAAATCCTATAATCCACTTCACTACAGGCCCAGATCTCTTTTTTAGGGCTCGCCTGGCGTTGGAGCGCGAAGCGCTCCCGCCAGCGAGTTCTATAGCCGCCTTGATCCCTGTCAAGGGAGTAGCAGCTGTGAACGAGCCCGACACAGAGCTGGGAACAAGCCGACTCAGGTCCGTGAACGCGCGGGAACGTCAACGTGCACGTTCACGCGCGTCACGCTCCTGTCCTCCCGCGTCTCTGCCGAGGCGCGCTCCAGGCCGACTTGCGGTGTGAGTCACAGCGTGTTCCAGCGGCCGGAGGTAGGTAAGTGAGGGCCGGGGGGGGGGGGCGGCGGGATTTGTTTGCTTTGTTGCTAGCTTGTTTATTGTAGCGTCCTACAATGCTACACAGTTCTATGTAATTTCAGTAATACTTAGGGAAATCCAGACAAGCGCAGACTCAGTTGCTGGGCTTTGAACACCTACTTTGTTCGGTGACCGAGAGAGAACAGTCTGTCTCTCGTACTGTCCAGGCCCTGTAAAAATAGTCGTCTTTGACAATGTACTGTCCCCAACATCTGCTTATTTGGGAGTGTCGTGTTATCTTCAACTTGTTCTGAGAGGCTAGGACATACTTTGACTAACTTTCAGAGAAGACCGGTTACTGAGTCTCCCTTCTATTCAATCTAGGATCGTCTAGATTTCCCTTTCTAGTAAAAACCTAACCCGCAGCACTCTTCTGATCCGTCTATAATAATTATCAGCACATGCAGGAATGTGTACTCAGTCACACTTCAGTTCTCACTGCTGATTCACGCGTCAGACACTGGATGGGCCAAAAGGTTGAAGTATTCTTTCAGCAACCAAGAGGCCAAGGACGGAATGGGCGTTAATACAACTGTTTTCTACATCTAGATTTTTGTTTTCCTTCACAGTGACTAAATCAACCATTTTAGTAAATGTTTCTTTGTGCCTGGTTAACTGCATGTTTGTGAGTCGGTGTTCATGAGGTAAATGCATGCGTGCTGATGTGTAACCACGTGGCCTGTCTGGAGGGCTGTTATTTGTAATTAAGGCTCTGTTTGCCTTTTTTACTGATTTTTTTTTTTTTACAATTAAATGCAGACAGAAAACAATGTGTCCGGTCTGTATTTATTTTTAAAAGCGGCAAAATAGTTTTTCTTGTGGGCGACTTTCTTGTGGTGCTGTCTTTCGTCAAAACTGGATTAATCATTAAGCAAATAAGCATGTGCTTAGGGCATCGAGGTAAGGGGGGCACCACAGAAATTTCCCATTGTCGGATTTACCATGGACCATATGGTGCAAAACTACGAATGGTGCAACTGAACCTATAATTAAAGGAGAAGTATACAAAAACACTGTTTCATGTTACTGTACGTTTTGTTTCATTAAAAAAAATATTTTCATTTTATGGCTTAATGTTTATATTTTGAATTGGATATATATCGGGGCACAAAATCTTAAGAGATTAGGACCTCTAATATCCTAATCAGGTCCGGTCTTTCGTGATTTCCTGGACAACAGCTGAATAGATAGATGGCACTGGAAGTTAAACAAGCATTTGCAATGCAATAGGTCTCGCATTTACCAGAGTTTGAGCTATTGACATTGCAAATGACAATGCCTTTTATTTTTGTTTTTTAAAACATAAAAGGCATTGTCATTTACAATTCCAATAGCTTAAACTCACTTAAATACGAGACCTATTGCATTGTAAATGCTTTTGTTGCTTTGGCGGCCCCCTACCTGGGCCGCGCAGCACTCCTCAAGCACAGCGGCGAAAACCGCACCACTGGGCACGAGCCGCAGGACACGCCGATGTGCACACTCACGGCGTGCTTAAAACGCGCGCATCGCGTTCTTCCACTTTCCCTCACTTTCCCTTTCGGCTGCGCGGAGACTAGACATTCTGGGGCAGATTTATGATAACTGGCGCATCCCCAGGGATGCGCCAGTTATCTTACGCCGCTGCTCCGCCACCCATGGTGCGCCGCATTTACAATGCGGCGCACCATGGGGCAAAAACGGCACAGATGCGTCACGCATCTGTGCCGTTAAGGTGGCGCATTGCTGAAGTTGCGTCGCAAGCGCGATGCAGCTCCAGCAAGGCTCGGGGGTGCCCCATCTTTGCAATGCTGCGTCAAGACCTACGCCTGCTTCAAGCAGGCGCAGGGTTTTGACGCAGCATTGGCCTGAAAGTGACTGAGTGAAATCTTATAGATTTCACTCAGCCACTTTTGTGAGGCGCACCTGCCCCGGAACGCCCACCCTGCGCCGAAACGCCCACAAGCGGCGCAGGGCTTTACAACGTGACGCATCTGCCTAGATGCGTCCCGTTGTAAATCGGTCGTAGGGATGCGCCACGTTTACGCCGCCTTGCGTGACGCAACAGCGGCGTAAACGTGGCGCAAGGGCCTCATAAATCTGCCCCTCTGTGCACACTACTGAGAACATCACTTTGCCTGCAGCGTAAGAAACATTCTCGCATGTGGGCTGGCTTCGGCTGCATACCGCTTTAAAAGAATAAACAACGGAGCTCTGGAAGCTGTTTTCAGCACTGCAGCCGAGAGTTCCAACAGCATGGCCATATCGCCCTGACAGGAGACCAAAAACATGTTGCGATTCCGGCCACCGAGACCCCACCAAGTGCGTCATGGGCAACACCCCAGGTAGAGGTCTCTGCGCAGTCAAGCTCGATGGCTCCTACTGCTGTTCTAAGTGTTGCTTGTCAACTCTGATGGTGTTTCCCTGAACGGGCCTTCATTGTTTGTGATGATTGAGTTAAAACTGACTCAATTACACAAAAAAAGTGTTGTTGCTCTCATAGCAAAAACTGAAGTTTTTCTTTACACGTGCAGTGTTTCTTTCCAGCAGGATGTAGACCGGCCTATAATGAATCGTAGCATTCACAGACTTTCAATATAGCCATATTTATTGTGTTGCTGTCACTATTGTGCTGCTATAATTACCAAATTCAATGTCTTCAATGCATCGACCACAGAAGTATGAAAGTCTGAGTCAGTCACCCTTCAGGCTATCCCCAGCTAACTGAAGTAGACGGAGTAGTTCAATATGTTCATGTTCTGTTAGGTAACGTTATTTTATGTCACATTATGTGACACTATTAGCACTTGTAGAACGCACTACTTGTTTTATAATTTCTTTTCAGCCCGGCGAACACTCTGGCATGTCTGGTATCATCGGCTCTTCTCTTGTGCATGTAGGCATTCTTTAATTTACACACTCTGTGATAACATTATACGTGGGCCTATCGGGTATCACTTGCTTTTCTCCGGCGCACATAGACATTCAGTGAGGCCTGTCTGATATCCCCAGCTCTTCCCTTGTAGATACAGGCATTCTAACGCCTCCAGTGCTCATTACGAGGTCTTATACAATGTTTACATCTCGTACTTATGCTTTAGTATTACACAACTGGCATTTAATTGTTTTGATTCACTAATCGCATATACCTATAATGGTGCAGCTGTGAATATCTTCTTTTTCCCACCAAAGCTCGTCGGATGCTTCCCAGGCTTCTCCCGACAAAGAACGGGCAGGGGAGCCTCGCGCCTTAATCACAGCATAAATTACTGCTTTGCGGTCTAATGCGCGAACGTGGACTCCTACAATTGCATGTAAAAAAGAGCATCCATGGCAGAGCCAGTCTAACCCTAGGTTTTGAATACTGTTGTGAAGCGCCAATCACGAGTTCGGGATGCGAATGCAAGGTGTTTACCCACAAGTGCCAGGGCGCATTCTTATTGGTCCCTTCTGTCGCCTCGTGCCACCTAATAATGCTCTGCACTTTCATATTTGTAATTATTACTGGAAGCCAGTAAACTGGACATTTTATTTTCAGTCATAACCTGAATTACGTCATAGTGTCTAAAGGAAGCCTTACTCCATTGTTGGACGTTTAACTAATCTTAATCCTACAGAAAACACGTACAACTACTTCCGCTGTGGGATAAAATACTATACTTTTCACACGCTGCCCTGTGTTTGTAGTCCATCTCTGGGTCACATTTTGTCATTCCACAGCCCAGGACCTCACCCCAAGGACTGCACCTCTTCCGTGGCCCTAAACTGCAGTCTGTATACGCTATTTTAACTGAGAAAAGCATATCTTTGTATCTATTGGCATTGTAAATGACAAAGCTATTAATTTCGCTATTTTCAAAACCAACACATAAATAAAAAATTTGTCATTTACAATACCAATAGCTCAAACTTTCGGAATGCGAGACCTATTGCATTGCAAATGCTTGTTCTTTTATGTGAGCATTCTGTGTTTTACTGGGATCCTGGCAAATGGTGAAGGTGGTCATCTCCTGAGCGTATTATGGGAATTTAAGGTAGAGGATGTGGCATAACAACTTAAGCTGCTGACTTTTGAACTGGGGAATCAGGTTTGACTCTCAGCGTTGGCTCAACATCGTGTGATTCCATGCAAATCAGTTACCCTCCCCGTGCCTACAAAAAAGGGAATGCGTTCTTGTGTAAGGTTAATGGTGCTCATGTGAAATGCTCCAATATCTTCCATATGACTTCACGTATGAAATTAACAATTGATCTACAACTGCACCTTTGTTGTCTTGAACTCTGCTCTCACACCCTTTAAGACATCTGACTACATGCACTTTAGGACAGAAAACTTATTTAGACATGTCTTGGCTCTTGTTCAAATTTCACTTAGCTGAAAATATCTTTTGCTCTACTCTAAGGCTGTCACCTCAAAGACCCTATTGAACGTTGAAGGTAGCATGTTCAAAAATTAGTCCCTGAAAATTATTTCAATTGTTCACTTCTCACATGCAACAACACTCTTTGTATCATTGTGAAAGGAGGCAAAGCAAAGCTTTTTAAACCCCCCCCCCCCAATTTTGACTGAATGCATCCACTGCCTG
Organism: Lissotriton helveticus; assembly: GCF_964261635.1. Classification (NCBI taxonomy): domain Eukaryota; kingdom Metazoa; phylum Chordata; class Amphibia; order Caudata; family Salamandridae; genus Lissotriton; species Lissotriton helveticus. Next base: position 986,384,291 of record NC_136061.1, on the reverse strand, counting down.
CGCCCCTGGATCTGGGTGCCAACTGATGAATTTATCAATCTGAAATGTTAAATGGGAAACAAACAAGTCGCCTCTGGGAAAAAAGCTATTCTCTCCCAATCCCAAAGGACCCATTGACAACCCTGTATTCTTCTTATACTGTAAAGCCTTGTAATGTAACGGACCTGGGCACACCGCTTGGGCTGAACAGGATAACAGCATGATCACCTGCGATAACGTCCCCAAACTCACATCCTTTTTTAAACAAATGAACTGCAGAAAAGTCTAACTCTCCATAACATTGAAGACTGCGAAATACACATCTGTGAGGTCTAATTTCACCAACAAATCTCTCAGTAAATGCGTGCCCTTCATCTTGAAATTATTGTAAACAACAAACCAATTCAACTGCCTTAAATTTATTATAGGTCACCAACCTTTCTTCTTCTTTTTTTACCAAAAATGTGTGCTCACAAACCCTTTTGTCCATTCTTTACCTTTACTAAGGTACATTTCTCCAACATCTTACACACTTCAGTGTTTACAATTGGCTTCAGCTCCTCCTGACAAAAACCCTATTCCCTTGGCTCCCTTGACTGTAACAGGGGAGACCAGAATTCGATTAACTAGCCTGTCACTGCTTCTAGCATCTATGGATCGCCTGTAATTTTCTGTAAATACTCTACATTTTTTCTTAACCTGTCTCCTACCTTTCCATGGGATAAAATCCAGAAATGGTCTCTTTACTCACTTTGATCTGAATTTGAATATTGACCTCAGCCTCTTGAGGTTCTAATTCTTCCACCGGTGTCTCTTTGAGAAAAGAAACCTGATGCACCCTGACTTCTTTTATATGAACCTGTTCCATGAACATATTGGAACTCATAATATCCTCAGCTGAAAGGTTATCCTCTCCTTACAGCCTTCCATATAAATTGTACCCAGCAAACACATTCTTCATGCATGTCCGTGCTTTGCTTAATTATATTTTTCTATGGACTTAACCATTCCTTAACTAAACAAGAGTCCTTTATCTTCCTTGCTAGACTCCCTTTTAACCAGATATCCCAATTTAGTGCTGATCCTTAACACAAATGACTTACACCAGTTTGTGATAAGACCTGTTTCGTGATAAGACCTGGACATGCATCACCCAAGATGCATATAACTCTGTGACATCGACCTCTTAGAAAGTTCAAATCTACTTCCTCACCCTTAATATATGTCTCCTATACCAAATCAACAATTTGGGTGGGAGCATCCAGTACACCCAATAACATGCACTTGTGCTCTTTATTAGCCCTGGTTAAGTTGTCTCTCTCCCACCTTTTCCTTTAGCCGCCTGGGTTTAAAATACAATCAGGCTCATGCCAGCCGCAGCACTCGATGATTAAATATCCTTAATTCAGTTACATCTACCCATCAGGCGACTGTCCCTTCAGTTCTGGAGTAAGTTATTAATTAATATTCAGTCAACCAGCTCTGACGTCAACCTCGCCAACTCTGAACACCTTCACTTCCAGATCCACATCGACCCCAAGACCACACTCAGAGGCACCCTCCTTTACAGACCACCAGGACCCCGCGCAAAATTCAGTGAAGACATCACGGACTTCATCACTCCACACGCGCTCCCCTCCAAAGATTACATCCTTCTGGGAGACCTCAACTTTCACCTTGAAAAGAACAACGACCGCAACACCACCACCCTCTTGGACAACCTCGCCAACCTCGGACTTAAACAACTGGTCACTTCCCCCACCCACATCGCAGGTCACACACTCAACCCCATCTTCACCTCTAGCAATCATGTCTCCTTCAACCACACTACGGATCTCCTCTGGACTGACCACAGCTGCGTTCACTTCACCTACAACAAGCCGAAACCCACCAACCACCTCCAACCAACTCTGCAAAGAAACTGGAACAAAATCACCATCGACCAGATCTCCTCATCACTCCTTCTAAACACCCCAGCCCACTCTTCTAACCCAGACCAAGCCGCCGCCAACTTCACCCTATGGTTATCCAACACCGCCGACATCCTAGCACCACTGAAAAAACGTCAACGCAAACCTAGCAGCAAGAAGGCCTCATGGTTCAACGATGATCTTAAGAAGTCCAAGAAACTCTGCCGCTCCCTTGAAAAGGCCTGGAAAAAAGACCCAACCACTAGCACCAAGGACGCCTTCAAAAACGCCACCCGCACACACCACCAACTAATCCGAAAGGCCAAGAAAACAGCATTCAAGGATCGACTAGACAACAACGCCCACAACAGCAAGGAACTTTTCAACATCGTTAAGGAATTTACCAATCCCTCGGCCAACTCCAACGACATCACCCCTTCCCAAGCCCTCTGCGACTCCCTGGCTTTATTCTTCCACAACAAAATTGCAGACATCCACAACAGCTTCGACAACCAACCCGGAGACCAACCCACCCAACCATATGCTGAACACTCTCCCCCCTTGAACGCTCTTAACGACTGGAACCCAATCTCCACTGAGGACACCATCCGCCTGATGAACTCTATCCACTCAGGATCCCCCACAGACCCATGTCCTCACCACATCTTCAACAAAGCAGACTCCGTCATAGCACCGCACCTCCGAGACGTCATCAACTGCTCCTTCAACTCCGCCACCTTCCCGGAAAGCTGGAAACACGCTGAACTCACCGCCCTTCTGAAAAAACCCACAGCGGACCCCACCGAACTCAAAAATTACCGCCCCATATCGCTTCTTCCATTCCCAGCCAAAGTCATCGAGAAAGCTGTAAACAACCAACTCGCCGCCTTCCTCGAAGCCAACAAATCCCTCGATTCCTCACAGTCTGGCTTCCGAGCAAAACACAGCACTGAGACCGCCCTCATCGCAGCAACAGACGACATTCGAACTCTACTGGACAATGGAGACACAGTCGCCCTCATCCTCCTCGACCTCTCTGCAGCCTTCGACACAGTCTGCCACAGCACCCTTTTACAACGCCTCAGAAACATCGGAATACAAGGAAAAGCACTCGAATGGATCACCTCGTTCCTCACCGGAAGAACCCAGAGAGTCCGCCTTCCACCATTCAAATCCGAAGCCACTGAAGTCATCTGTGGCGTACCACAAGGATCCTCACTCAGTCCCACCCTCTTCAACGTATACATGAGCCCCCTTGCGGCCATCGCTCGCCAACACAACCTCAACATCATCTCCTACGCGGATGACACTCAATTGATCCTTTCCCTCACCAATGACCCCAGCACCGCCAAAACAAACCTACACGAAGGAATGAAAGAAGTTGCCGAATGGATGAAACAAAGCCGTCTGAAACTGAACTCAGATAAAACAGAAGTCCTCATCTTAGGCACTTCCCCCTCTGCTTGGGACGACTCTTGGTGGCCGGAAGCCCTTGGAAAAGCACCCATCCCGACAGACCACGCACGGAACCTTGGCGTTATCCTAGACTCTTCACTCTCAATGAACAGACAAGTCAACGCCGTATCCTCATCCTGCTTCAACATTCTTCGCATGCTCAAAAAAACATTTCGCTGGATCCCCACCGAAACAAGAAAAACAGTCACCCATGCTCTGGTCACGAGCCGACTGGACTACGGAAACACTCTCTACGCAGGTACTACCGCTAAACTCCAGAAGAAACTCCAACGAATCCAAAACGCCTCAGCCAGGATCATATTAGACATCCCACGTAACGAACACATCTCTGGCCACCTGAAAGACCTCCACTGGCTACCCGTCAATAAGAGGATCACTTTCCGACTGCTAACCCACGCACACAAATCACTCTACGACATCGGCCCAGAATGCCTCAACTCACGACTGTCCTTCTACACACCCTCCCGCCAACTACGTTCTTCCAGCCAAGCCCTCGCCACTGTTCCCCGCATCAACAAGACCACCATGGGAGGCAGATCCTTCTCATACCTGGCAGCTAAAACATGTAACTCACTCCCCACCTACCTTCGCCTTACCCAGAACCACCTAGCTTTTAGAAAGCAACTTAAAACTTGGATATTTGACAAGTAAGCGTCCTCTCCTCCCTAAGCGCCTTGAAACCCTCTGGGTATGTAGTGCGCTATATAAATTCTCTGACTTGACTTGACTAGGCACCTCTTTTCTCTCTCATTTAACTGTGCGCCTCTTTCCTCTCTGATTCAACCACGCGCCCTGGAATATCTATCCCTTATCTCTTTTGTTTCAATCTACTCACTGTTTCAATAAGTATGTCACTTATCCTCAACTTAAATGATTAAATGTACTTTTGGGGAAACATCCTTTACAACGCAACTTTTACCACGCAGTGCCTTTACGACGCAACTTTTACAACGCAAACCATTACAACGCATTGCGCTGGGGGGCGCTCTAGGATAGGGAATAGGTTTAATTTGCTATCCAACACCTTCCCTACTATCCACCGGGACAGGAGTTGGAATAGTAAATTAAACAATTCACTATCCAGCGCCCCAAAGCACTATGCGTTGTAAAGGCATGCGTTGTAAAAACCGCGTTGTAAAGGCATGCGTGGTAAAAGCATGCATTGTAATGTCATACATCCGTACTTTTGACATTACGGTAATATGTCTGACTGATGCCGCATGTACTTGGATCATGTATTCTTATCTACTGTTCTACATCATGCCAAAATGTCCTGATTATACATGGTATTCTATGCCGATATAGATATAAACCAATTAACTTTCCGAAACTGTTGTTATTTAGTTCTGCTATTTCACTGGGAGCTCCAATTTCAGTCTAAACATGAATAATCAATTCTCCATGACCAGGACATCGCCCTAACACTATGTAAATCTTTCTTATAGATTCAGATTACTCACATATGCTATGTCCTGAAGATGATCTCTAAATAAAAGAGAGCGAAACACCGTCGACCCCCTGCAACCTGAACTCCATATACTTTACATAAATAAATTCATTCATAAGGAGTTTTGTATGTGTCTTGTAAAGCGATGTATATATTTTAAATAATAATAATAATAATACAGAGTTTTATAGAGCGCGAACAGCTACCTCACAAGGAGGTGTCCCGGCGCTATAGCAGCAGTGTTGTGCCCTTTTTTGGTAGAGAGCTGGAGTCTATCGTGGTGTCTAGCGTGGTTGGGCGAACAGCCAGGTTAAAGTCACTCTCACTGAGCACCTCATGCTTGTTGTCACTTTTTAATGTGAGCACCAGAACTATTACTATTCTCTGCATACTGTGGAAAATAAACAACTATTGTTATCCTGATCGATACGTGTCCCTGGTCATACACTTCCTTGCTCCCTTCAACATTAATTGTCTTCCCTGACTCAGTTGCAATTTTCAGGTGCAACTCCTGCATCACCTTTGGACCATTTTTGGCCATTTTTTGAACCATTGTTTCAATCAACACATATAAATTGTACCCAGCAAACACATTCCTCATGCATGTCCATGCTTTGCTTAATTATATTTTTCTATGGACTTTACCATTCCTTAAATAAACAAGAGTCCTTTATCTTCCTTGCTAGACTTCCTTTTAACCACATATCCCAATTTAGTGCTGATCCTTAACACAATTGACTTACAACAATTTGTGAAAACACCTGTTTTGTGAAAAGATTTGGACATGCATTTCCCAAGATGCATATAACTCTTTGACACCAACCTCTTAGAAAGTTCAAATCTGCTTCCTCACCCTTAATATATGCCCCCTCTACCAAATCAACAATTTGGGTGAGAGGATCCAGTACACCCAATACCTTGCTGGGTTTGGTGGCTTAGTGGACTAATGTGTCTGCTGTAGGGGCCTATGTTTGACCTTAAGGTCACAGGTTAAATTCTCAGTGGGTCCATTCAACCTTTCATCACTCTGATGTCTGTAAAGTGAGTACCTTTGAGTTGTGTAACCATAAACATCTGTTATTCAGCGCCAAGATACCTTTCTGGGTAAACCTGTACTTTACAAATATACAGGTTATGTTATGTCCTTGCATTGTTTGAGGGAAAGTTCCAAACCCTTTCTAGCTTTGTTTTTACTGTTGATTTCCCTGACACTAAATGTCAAGCTTAACTCAATACATAATTAATTCTGGGGATAGATAGTCTCGCAGATTTGTCTCACAGATTTGTTTTCACCAAGAACAGTTTATAAACAGACTATCCACATCACACCTTGCTCCTTTTTTTTAAAGGGCCTTCTAATCCAAAATTGTACATATTCTGCCACAAGTTCCAAAGGTCATCAATCTGAACTGTGGTGATGTCTAGTATGCCTTGAATCAAACAGTTTATGACTTAAAGGGTCTTTTACAATTCTGAGAGCCTGTGATTTTAAATTATCACTTTCACCAAATGAATTCCCCTAAAAACTATTCTGTATTCAAATCCAAAACAAACTCAACTATATCCTTATTCTGATCTTCTTGCATCAATGACCATTGAAGTGCCACATCCTGAGCAGGGATATCCTCTCTGTCAGTCACATAAGAAACCTATTTCACATTTCAATTGCTTTACTAATTAGCCGTTTAATATTATTCTCTTGTGTATCAACTGCTACAGTATTATAATCTCCTTTTGACATATTGAAAGAAAACAAAAATTGTACAAAATATCCTCTAAAATAAATTTAAACTTTAATGGTTTAAATCCATCAACTTGTAATATAACAATGTTATCCAATTTATTTTATGGCTTAACTCATCACAATGAAAAAGTATCCCAAATTCTGACATTTGTTCATGGACATAAACATGTAACCCTCTAAAGCAGGTTAAATTTAAAAAAAAATAGTTCTCCCTGAGCTAAATTCTCAAACCTATATATAATCAACCAGACACAGCTAATACGAGCATAATTGTCAACTGAAAGATTTTTCAGAGTTTAATCTGCTGTACCCACTGGCTATGAAAAACAAAGGCATCGTAACTTGCTGACACAATTTCCCGTCATATTAGTGCTGCTGGCTACACACACCCATGCCAATCGGCCGATCACCATACCAATTGGATTTTAGGGGAATTTATAAAAATATTGAACTTAAAATAGTAAAACTCTTTCTTGACCAAATATACTCTTCATTAAAAGTATTCTAAGAGGTAATGTTTAATCCTCAAAGGCATATTTTTATACTCAGAAAGCCCATACATTAGGAGAATTATTTAAACCAAACAACCTAATACAGAAAACATATTCTTTTAAAAATCACCAGTCTAAATTAAAGTCACATTTATCTGTTCAGAACATCAAACAAAAGAGAAAGCGGATGGACACCAGGGGATTATATAGGGCTACAGAATTTTCTTTCTGTGCTCATTCAGGTAACGTAAGGCAATCTTTATTCGGTATACAATAAATAGCATAACCATAAAAGCACACAATTATATATATATATATATATATATTAAAATCAATAAAAATCCATATGGAATTCAAAAAATGGGAAGTTAATTATCACATCCCAAGATTTACTTAGCATAGTCGAAGATAGATGTACAGAGTCCAAATTCATTTTTTGTGGAAAGTCAAAGTACATACAACTTCTATTAAGACCACCATAGAAAAATATGCCAGAGAAATCCCCAGGCTAAAAGAAAAATTACACGAAAAAAGTGTTTAGTGCAAATAAAGAAAAAAACATCAAAGAGTGGACTTTCCTCATTAAGCAAAGTGCAGCCTATCCTATTAAACAGCTCCAACTACAGAACATATCAGAGGCAGTTATTTACTTCCCCACTAGCTTCCTCAGATGGATGACAGTAGATCCAAATTTATAAACCTTCAGGCAAATAAACTTTGACTAAAGAAGCTGCAAATAACATGATGCGGATCTGCAACTTCTAATATTCAGGTGTCACAGTAAAGGAATCAAGAAGTATTTTTGAGGGGGGTATGTAACTTACAAAAAAAAGAAAAGATGTAAATAAGACTGGGCCGATACTGAATCACAAGGACAAAGGTCCAAATGGACATCATGATATGCTGAACTAGAGTAAGAAAACAAGAAATGAGCTATATCAAAACTAAATCTGATCAGACAAAATCTTTGTGAATGGGAAAGGGGAAATATCATGTATAGTTCCATAGAATGGTGGTCGTAAGAGGTAAAAATTCTGTTACCCACTTCTTTTTGGACTTGCACTCTAGCCTTTGTTGTGCAAATATGGCAAACAAATCATGTTTGAGCGGAAATTTTGGGATGGATGCCAGTGGATTGGAGTAAGAGTCTTCTGTCCCCAATAGTGCCACCTGCTCCTTAACATTGGATAGCCAAGGGAGGTTCTGTGCTTTTTCTCATTCAATTTTCTGAACTCTGTTATTGTTTAAAAGTGCTGCTCAGAGTGGTGAATAAAAGGGATAACGCATAATGCTGCCACGTCATCATATAATTAGATGTGATTATAATTCCATGAATTCACAGTGTTGCCCACCTCATAGCGATTTTAGTTTTTTACTCTCAGCAATGCAGCAGAGCAGGCACACTGTTGTACAACATGGCTGAAAAACATTGACAAAGCCAATAGATCTTGCATATGTGAAACCTATTGTCTTTGCCAATGCTTGTTGTAAAAGGGAAGGGTGACCAGGAGAAATGTGCAGGATGTGTCGTGGAGAATATTTGTAAAGATACAGGACACCAGGTATGGTCATTTAGTAGTGGGGAGGATGGTGGTACACAAGGTACATTTTTAAACATCTGAGTGAGTGAGGGGAGCCTAATGCCAATGGTGATTGAGTTGATTAGCAGGGCGCTAAATTATGCATGGCTCCCTGTTATATATTAATGATTACTTGTTTCTCCCAGTTCTCTCGTGCTTGCAAGCACGAGAGACCTTCAATGTGTTCTAGAGTTTCTTGTTCAGCCTTGAGGATTCCAGGAACGTCACTTCAGACGTTGGCTTCCTCAAGACTGGACGGCTCTGGTGTTGGGTGCGTTATTCAACAATCAAATACTGAATAAACTTCAGAATTGAACCTACACATGTCTCCAGGACCCTAATTATAACATATTTGGCGACGATCGGGATTTCCTCGCACCCACCGCCAACCAAGACTCACCGAGACAACTCGACCACTACTCGTCCTCAGCTGAGCCCGCCTCCAGTCCAGCCATTGCAGGTCGTATGTCTTTGGACACTTTCTCGTCCATCACCTAGCTCCCGACGCGGATTTTCGTCAATTCTGACAATTTTGTGGCGCTGCTTGTCTCTGTCGTTGCTGCCTCGCGCTCTGTCACGCGCACAACGCTTCGACTTTCTGCGCGCGCTGCTTCACGTGCACCACGCAGCAACCACCAAACAAGCCCACCGCCTGTAGAAAATCACCCTGTTTATCACCATAGCAACGACGCCGGCGGCCATTTTTATCGACCTTCACGCATCTTTCTGTGTTTAACTCAGTTTACCGATACCAATTTCATTAGCGACTGCAGCGATAGGCACGCTTCATTGCCTACCAATTGTATTTGACTTTTCATCTATCAAAATCAATTATAACACAGCGATAGGCACGCTTCACAGCCTATCATCATCATAAACCTTACATTATTACAAGTTATATAATAACTACAGCGATAGGCACGCTTTATCGCCTACCATGTTCCTTTGACATTACAAGTCTTCAAACAACTATAGACACACATTACTGTCTATCATATTTATTTCTTTTAATATTTTACATTTTTTATTTATTTCTTTTATCATTTTACATTTTGAACATTTTCAATTATCATATTAATAGACATTACTTATTGTCTCTCACAAACAATTACCATGGCTTCTTCTCAACAATTTCAAACACCAGCTCCTTTTCTACAAACTCCTGGCAAACCTACTCTTGCTTGGCGCAATTGGTTCAAAAGTTTTGAGAACTACTTAGTGGCCATTGATGCTACCAAATATGATCCTCCTCGCAAAGTCGCTATTCTCTACGGATGTTTAGGAGTTGCTGCTCAACAAGTTTTTGAAAACTTACCCCATATTTCTGCTCCCACTGGTGAAGCAGGTGACGGCTGGAATGCTTATGAAGAAGCCATTGCTCGTCTCAATAAACAATACGACGATGAACCTAGTATTGTTTTAGAACGTCACAATTTTTCAAACGTAAACAAAGTGTTGACGAAAGTGTAGAAGACTATATCGCTCAACTCAGAATCTTAGCTTCTACCTGCGAATTTGGTGCTGGTACAGATATCTACATTAGAGATCAATTCATCTTGGCTTGTTACTCAAAGAAAGTCCAAGAGCGTTTGTTAAGCTGCAAAAATCCTCCCTTATCCGAGACAGTTGATATTGCAAAAGGGATTGAACGTGCAACTTATTCATCTAAAATTCTACAAGAGAGTCTATCTCAACCCTCCGTTCATTTAGTTGATCAAGCTTCTGGTTTCACTCCCATTGACCTTGTCAACAATTCCTCAAGACAACCAAACAAGAAACCACTCATTTGCTACAGATGCGGATCCAGGAATCATCTTGGCAATTCTCCCACGTGTCCTGCTTCTGGAAAAAAATGCTCGTCCTGCAAGAAGATTGGACATTTCCCCTCTGTTTGCAGAGGTCGCAAAAGATTCACCAGAGTCAATAACATTGAGTTTCAAGAAAATGTAGAGTCTTGTTCCTCTAGACTCAATGATGTTATGTTATCCATTGAATGTGATTCTATCGAATTTACTAAAATTAAGAGTCCCTTGTGTGAATTGTTGATAGGAACAATTTCAATCCAGGTCAAAGCCGATTCTGGGTCTCCTATCACCATTCTATCCGACCTTACATTTTACACTAATTGGAGTCATGTTGTTCTTTCAAAGTCAGACGTCAATCCCAAGGCCTTTGGCGAAAAAGACATCGATATGTTAGGTTTCTTTTATTCTGATATTGCTTGCCTAGGCAGATACACATTTACCAAAGTCTATGTTGCCCTTAAGGGCAGGGATATTGTAGGTTGGTTCGATTTAGCCAGAATGGGTTTGATTCTCAAACCTGGATCTGATCAACCTATCGCCCTAGGCGACATTCCTGATGACTATTATACTAGTCATGATTCTGGGAACTTCAATATTTCGGATCTTTCCTTTCCCATAGTCAAAATGGACACCTTATTAAGTTCCTTTCCGAACTTATTTAAAAATAAGGTTGGCACAGTGCTTGGTTTTAAACATGAAATACGACTTAAACCCAATGCTCAACCCATTGTTCACAAAGTTCGTCCTCTGCCCTTGAGTGCTAGAGATGAACTTAAGGCTGTCCTGAAAAGTCTCTGCAATGAGGGAATCATTGCCCCTTGTGACTCGTCTGAATGGGTGTCTCCTATCGTTTTAGTTCGCAAAAAGTCCGGAGAGGTAAGATTGTGTGCTGATTTACGCTCACTAAATAACAATATCATAGTGGATTGCCACCCCCTTCCCAAAATTCATGACCTTTTGGCTAATTTGGGTGAGGCTAAATTTTTCTCTCTCCTTGACCTCAGGTCTGCTTATCACCAAATTCCCTTGTCCCCCTCATCTCAAGAATTAACAATGTTCATCACACCCTTTGGTGCCTACAAGTACCTCAGACTCCCCTTTGGTTTGGCTTCAGCAGCCAGTATTTTCCAAAAACTAATGGACAACCTGTTCCAAGACATCCCTGGTGTGCAGGCATACCAAGATGACATCTTGGTCTATGCCAATGACTCCTTACAGCATAATCACACTCTTAATACTGTCTTACAAGTTTTAGAAAAGGCTGGCATGACTGTTAGACATGACAAGTGTAAATTTGGTGTTCAAGAGTTAGATTACTTGGGCCACTCTCTTTCCCCTAATGGCATTAAACCCAAGTTCTCTTCAATCAAAGCCATTCGAGATGCCAAACCCCCCAAGGATCGCGATGCACTTCGCTCCTTCCTGGGCTTATCTGAATACTACGCCAGGTTTGTTCACGGTTATGCTCAGATTGTTGAACCATTAAGAGCACTCTTGAGAAAAGGTGTTAAATTCGTTTGGTCTCAAGACTTGCAGAAAGTTTTTGACCAAGTCAAAAAGATCATTGAAGATTCACCTGCCTTAAATCCTTTTTGTGATGGCTCCAAGTGTTTTATTACCGTAGATGCCAGTCTTACTGGTTTGGGTGCCGTTTTAGGACAATGGGTCGAGGGCAAAGAACACACAGTTGCTTTTGCCTCCAGAACTCTCCTTCCGGCTGAAACCAGGTACAGTACAATTGAAAGAGAAGCTCTGGCTTGTGTTTGGGCAATTCAGAAGTTCACATCTTACATTTGGGGTCGGGAGTTCGAGATTTACACAGATCACAAACCTCTTATGCACATGTTGTCTGACAGTACCTCTAATAGAGCTTCTGCCAGACTTGTTCGTCTTCTCTCCAAACTCCATGAGTTTCATTTTGTCATCAAACACATTCCCGGGGGTAAGAATTTCAGGGCCGATTGCCTTTCAAGAATGTCTTTAACTGATGATTCAATTGTTAACGATGATATTGAGTGTGTTGTTGCCACAGTTGATGCAGTTGCTGAATGTCAACCCATTTCTGTAACACAATGGAATATGGCTTATAAGAATGATCTTGTTCTTTCCAAGGTTAAAGATTTCATTATCAACAAATGGCCTGAAACTAGAACCCTTTCCCCTGAACTAAGAGGTTTCGCAAATGTTGCAGATGAACTCTCGTTAGTTAATGATATGGTCATGCGCAATGATTTATTTGTTCCTCCTCAGTCTGTTCGTGATCATATCATTCGTTCTGCTCATCAGGGTCACCTTGGTATTTTTAAAACCTGTCAACGCATCAAACAATTCTACTGGTGGCCTTCCATGGACTCTCACATTAAGAAAATGATTGAAAATTGCACACAGTGCATTCTATCTGATAAGCACTGGAAAACTCTTTCCACACCTTTATGTCCCGTTCCTTTGCCGGCTGGTCCATGGGACAAAGTAGCTTTGGACTTTTCCGGTCCATATGATGTTTTGCCTTCTGAACACAAGTTTCTTATAGTTCTTGTTGATTATTACTCCAAATGGCTGTATTATTCTTTTTGCAATTCTGCTTCTACTGACAATGCCATTAGATTTTTGCAGTCTATTTTTGATGTTGAAGGTTTCCCCAAATCTATAGTTACCGATAATGGTACTCATTTTGTCTCACTAAAAATGTGCTCTTTTCTCAAATGTCACGATATTTCTCACTTCAAAGTTGCCTTGTATTCACCATCATCGAATGGCCTAGTAGAGAGATGTAATCGCATTATCAAGGAGGGTGTTCAGACTGCTTTGTCTTCTAGGCTTGATCCTTTGGCTTTTGTTCATGACAAAGTATGGGCCTACAATACTTCTCCACATTCCACCACTGGTGTCTCACCTTTTAGCATGCTTCGTAAAAGAGGATTTCATTCTGCTCTCAATCCTAGCTGGTTACATAAAGATTGTGATTTACCTGATTCTTTTTATTCTGTTCAGGATCGTGTAAGTGCTAAACAATTGTCAATGAAATTACGCTTTGATAAAGGTAAACATTCTGTTGATCAACCTTTACAAAAAGGTGATATTGTTCTTGTTAAAAACCCCAAGAAAGTTTCTAAAGGAAGGTCAAAATTTTCTTCCCCAAATTTGGTTACACAAGTTAGTAAAACGTCAGCCCTTCTTGATGACAGTGGGTGGTGGAACAAACGAGCTCTTGTTAAGATTTCTCCATTTCAAGCCCATGTCATCATGGAACATGCCACTTCAGATTCCGAGCATTGTGATTGGTTTGATTATACACCCTCTTCCAATCCAATTGCTGAATCTTCCTCTAATCCAGTTATTGGAATCTCAGATGCCCAGCCTTCCACTTCTTCCTTACCACCGTCCTCTGTTTCCACAGAGTTACCTGGGTCACATGATTCGACTTCACAGGGAATCTCAGAAGTGGCAACAAAAAGGGCTTTTCGTCTAAAACAGTTATCCTGTAGATTGAGAGACTATGTCTTAGAATAATATTGTTTTATCTGATAATTATTCATGTTCACTTGCATGTATCTTCTTTGTTTCCCTTTGTAGTGGGGAAGATGTTATATATTAATGATTACTTGTTTCTCCCAGTTCTCTCGTGCTTGCAAGCACGAGAGACCTTCAATGTGTTCTAGAGTTTCTTGTTCAGCCTTGAGGATTCCAGGAACGTCACTTCAGACGTTGGCTTCCTCAAGACTGGACGGCTCTGGTGTTGGGTGCGTTATTCAACAATCAAATACTGAATAAACTTCAGAATTGAACCTACACATGTCTCCAGGACCCTAATTACAACACTCCCCTATGACTCCTCTATACCTGAATGACTAATGTGCGCTGGGAAATAGGGCATGGGAGTCATAATTTACATAAAACTGTAAATGGGTAACAGGGAATAAAAGGGATTTTTTACCTAAGGATTCTGAGTGACATCATAGACAACTCAAGCATTGCTCTGGTTGTCTATTTGATGTCACTCGGAACCCTGAAGTGAAAATACACTTGTTATTCATAGTTACCCTTCTAGAATTCTGTTATTTTTTCCGTCTTTTCTCTACTGGGAGAGGTCCATTCGCCTGCGAGCCAACTAGGACTGTTCTGTTCTCCTTACTACCCTAGAAATTAATTTAATCCAGCCCTTTGCAGAAGAAAGATTCTGACCATTCTCACAGCAATTGTGTAGTTTACAGTTTAACCAGAGAATAGCAAAGTGGCAGAATACAAAATAAATACTGAATTTGTTTTAAAAAACTTACTGTCTGCTTAATAAACTCTGAACTGGGGGGAGGAGCCAAGCTCGCGAGCGTAATGGTCGCCTTGTAGCTCGGCTCCGTCAGCCCTCTGGCCTGACTCGCTTATCCTGCTGCATATCCTGCCCAGAGACGACATATTTTCGAAGAAATAGAAACGCAACATTTCGTTCTTACTCACCGTTTGAACTGGGGGCTCCGGCGTGCTGCGGTTCCGAAGTTGTGCCCCCCGAGGGGACCCGGGCCTTCGTGGTGCTGAGACCGGGGCCTCGCCTATTGGATCCGGCCTGGCGTTGTGGTGACCGTCGGCCCCGGCCGAGAGAGACTGAGCCACTGGCGAGAGCCGTTGTGTGAACATCCCGGTGACCCTGATCCGGGCCTGCCTTGGCGGCCGTGAGGCTGGTGCGGGGCGCGGTGCTCCGTGGATTGATCGTGTGAAGGGGTCCCCCCGCCGCTGCTCCGTCCATCGACCCTGGACCCTCGCGCTCGGGCTCTGTCTGTGAGGAGCGCCAGCGATAATACGGGCGGCCCCCCGCCTTGGGCGGCTCTCCTTTCTGCACCAAGGCAGCCATTGCTGGGACCCCCTGGATATCTGTAAAGGCCCGCATTTGTGAACTGTCCCGGGAGTCGCGGAGGGGGGTGAAGAGGCTGAACTTACAAAATGGCTGCCGACGACTTGGGCTGTGGATTTCCTCGTGATGGCGGTCTTGGGTTACTGGACTGCACGGGGACATGGACATGTGTGCACGAGCCTACGATTGGAGACGTTCTTGATGCCCTGCGATCCTGGCACGCGGCCTTGGCCCCCGGTGCTCCTGGAGACTCGTTGCGGTCCGCCGCCATCTTGGGTGGATGCTTCTTCATGGTCCCCTCTTGTCTCAGTGATGCCACTGCCTCGCCCCCCTCGGTCGCTACGAGGGGTGCTGCCGCTGTTCATCAACGGGTCTGCAGGCCGGTGGCTTTGGAACCTCCTGCTCTTCGATGTTTGGAGTTTGGGGACTTGGATGTCGTGCGGGGGCCCGATCCTCCCCGGATGCCTGAGAAAAATGGTGAACTGCAGCGGGTTTTTGCCTTGGTGAGGTCGTGTTTCTATTTTGCTGGGAAACCCCCGCTTCTTCGAACGGCGAGACTGAACTCCTGTCTTTTACTGCCCTTGTTGCTATTACTGAGACAATTGAACTGCCTATTTGAACTTTTGTTCACTTGCCTGCCGATTGACCTCCCTGGCCTATGTCTTTATCGTAATTATTTTCATTTGTGTGCTTGCCTCGCATCGTGTTGCTCACTTCACACTGTCATGTGGTGGGTGGTAATTGTGGTTAGGAAAGGACTGGGGTGAGATGCACGGCTCCCGGTGGATTATTGGTGTACGGATTCGTGGCGCAGTTGCTCATATTCATAGTGCCGTGGGAGACCCCCCTGTAAGTTCTATGACGCTCGAAGTCGTGTCGTTCTGGTTCACACGTAATATGATTGTATGGTTGGGTGGAGGGCTGTGGCCGACCGTATTTGTTTCTGCTCTCTTGCTCCTCCCTCCCATTTATTATTTTTGTTTTCATGTTCTTCTTTTTGTCTCTTTATTCCTCTTCTCTCTTGTCTCTACTACATTTCGGGTTCTGGTTTAGGGCGACAGGCGCGCTGTTTGGAGGGTAGGCCGTAGCCTTCTGCAGGGGTGCTGGGTGGGATGGGTGGGTTGGGTCTTCTTTGATGTTTTATTTTCTTCAGTTCTATGGCCCTTTTGTGTCTCTTTATTGGAGTGCCGCGTCTGTCCTTGCCTTCCGTGGTATTGTTGGGGTGGGGTCTGTAACGTCGCTGTTCTTCTTTTCATAGTTCTGCTGCTTTCCATTGCGACTCCCATGCCCTCCTCGTTGCTAATATTCCTGTTCTTTTATGTGTTCCTCGCTACGGGGCGCTTGTTTCGGCGAGGCATTATTCTCTTTCAGTCTGTGTTTTCCTTTCCCTCTCTTCTTTCTTCTCCCCTCCCCCCCCCCTTTTTTCCTTCTCTCCTAAGGTTAGTATGACGGGTCAGTCTTGGTGATGTCGCTATTCCGGCCCCTTTGTTCTATTTCCAATGTGCTACTGGGTGGTGGGTGTGCAAAGTTGTTAGTAATTGCATATTGATTTGTGTTCACCGCACCTGTTTTTATACCGATGTATACAGTGCTGATACTCCTGCATTGCTGCCCTTTAGCCTTTTTGTTGCCAATGATTTGTTTTGGGAATCCGGATTCCTCTATGTTGTCGCTGAGCCTGTCGTACTCCTTATTGCTACGTTATAAAATTAACCTTCTTTGCTCCTGTTTGCTGGCCGTCTAGATCCTCTTTCCTCCCCCTTTTTAAGATTGTATTGAACGCGCTCCTTTACGATTGATTCTGTACCTTTCATTCTGGATTTCTTGACTGCTTTCTCGTATCGTGGCCGGCCAGTTTGGTTGTAGGCCCAGCTTAGTATGTCCTTTTTATACAAATAAAGGTTTATAAAAAAAAAATAAAAAAAATAAAAAAAACTCTGAACTGTATACATGTCTTTAAAAGTCTTCCACTCATACGGTACTTGAGAAGGAAAACAAAATACTGTGCAAAAATGAAGCTTCTATTCGTGTCTTAAAGGGACATGGGATTCAGGACGGGAAACATCCATATCAATGCAGGCATTACCCCGCACTGCTATTACAACGCTGCTATTACAACGCAAGTCGTTACAACGACTTGCGCTGGCGGGCGCTGTAGGATAGGGAATAGTTTAATTTTCTATCCAACACCTTCCCTACTGTCAACGTGGGCTGGAGTTGGAATAGAAAATTAAACTATTACACTATCCAGCGCCCTCCAACGCAAGTCGTTGTAATGACTTGCATTGTAAAAACAGCATTGTAATGGCATGCGGGGTAAAAGCCCGCGTTGTAATGCCGTACAATCTTCAGGACAGATCATTGCACTGTTGGAAAACAGCACTAATGAGCTAATTACATACCCATAAACGTCATTACCCTGATCCATAGTCGTCCCTGTCACAATCCTAACAATTTGAGGAGCACAGCCCCCTTGGGACATTTTCTTAGCAAAGTACTTTCTCTATTGTGATTAAAGGATAACCCTCCCATGAAACCATAAATGGCTACCTCCCCTCTCTCACATCCTGATGTTCTCCAAGAACAATGTTATGCTGAAGAAAATAAAGGTAGGAGGAATAGGTATGGAATGTAGGACTGTGAAGGGGGACTATGGATCAGGGTAATAACGATTACTGATAATAATTAGTTTATTACCTCTTCATCTGTCCAGTAACATTTGTTGTAAGTAGTGGTACACACATAAATACGTTTTCATTTGCACAATGTATGTATTTCATGAATCTCTCACATAAATAATGGTATTTATTTCACAACAGTTTTCAAAACATCTGAATCAAATTCCAGAAAAAAAAATTTGTAAACCTAAATGATTATGTTTCACAAAAAAGTTGACATTTGCAAATGTCTAACTGTGAAACACCACTTACTTCGGCCATGATGAATCGACGGCCCTGGTGAATCTGGTGGTTCATCCGTGTATCTTTCCAAAACTGTAAAGTTCCATAGATGAGTAAACCTAAGCAATATCTTGGGTCACCCGTCCAATTAGAGTTGCTGTAGAGGGTTTAATTTCTTTGTTTCCTGGATCACAGGAAATACAAATAAACTATGCATCTCTAAAATCAATTGTCCTAGCAAGGTAGACTAGAATGCACTTCTTAAATTTAATGCTGGAGGAGGATTAGCTTCAGTGTCTGAATGCAAAACTAAAAGGATAACTTTCTGAGAAGAATACAATTGGGAAGGAACTGTGAAAATATATTTTACCATGCTATATTATACTCTGTAAATTTGTGACGAGAAAAGGTTATATTCAGTATTTGAATAAAAAAAGTCTGAAAACATATTACACTTTTATGCACGAATATATCTGTGTGCAGCCAGAAGCAATCGTTCCATTCTGTTATAAAGCTTTATGCTGTATTGAGTTCACAGACGACGTAGCTAGGCCAGGATAGGCCCAGGAGACATCATGTTCTCGTGAAGTACATTGCACATTTTAGCAAACATGTCCTTGTTTTCAAACCTGGCAAGGAAAGCAGGGTTTTGTGAAAAGAATAAAGTCAGTATTTGTGGATATGAATGCAATCTTCTTTCCAAGGTTGTTCAAGGCTTCTTTGGAGGATAAATACCCGAACACCTGCATCTCAGATGCGTTTCTGCTGAAACTATTATACTGTGGTCACATGACCTTCTCACGTGACTGGTATTAGCTGAATATATATTTATATATGTGATGAAGGCCGCCTGTCTGGCGGCTGAAACGCGACATGTGGTCATTTGATGCTTGAATAAACCATCATTAACTTTCAACTTTGCCCACGGAGTCTGTTTCTTGATGTTGCACCGTTCCTGTGGATGGTTGTACCCCTGGGATCCTGTTGTGAAATAAATATATATAAATACATATATAAATATATATGTATATATATGTATATATATATATATATATATATTACCTACTGGCGGTCGCCAGTAGGTATATATAGTTAGGACCTAGTTACCATAGGAAATTCCAAACATTCTATTAGGAATAACTTTGGCGCCAATTGAGGGATCTGTGTGTAATTTTCCTTAAATTTGCCTCGCTGCGCTCCGCTCCTTCCCTGAAAGTTTCGGGGGGATTCGTCAAGCAGGGGTCAAGAAAAAATGGGGGTCCCAAAACGTGTTTTCCCCATGTTAATTTCCATAGGGACATTCTGACAAGGCTACTGCTCGAACGGCTGAACGGAATTGCACCAGATTTGGCAAAATGGTAGGGACTGGTATGCAGCAGTGCCTTTTGTATGTTTGGTGTAAATCCCTCCAGTAGTTTTTGAGAAAATTGAATTTGAAATTTTTCAAATAGCATTTTCTATGGGACCTTTAGACACGGCTACAGCCCGATCGGCTGAACGGAATGACACCAAACTTGGCAAAATGGTAGGGACAGGCATGCAGTAGAGCCTTTTCTATATTTGGTGAAAATCCCACAAGTAGTTGTTGAGAATTTGAATTTGAGCAAATTATATATCTATATGCGCTCAACATTCTATTGGGAATAACTTTGGCGCCAATTGAGGAATCTGTGTGTAATTTTCCAGAATTTTGGCCAGCTCCGCTCCGCTCCTTCCCTGAAAGTTTCGGGGGGATTCGTCAAGCGGGGGCCGAAAGGGGGGTCCCAAAACGTGTTTTCCCCATGTTAATTTCCATAGGGACCTTTAGACATGGCTACAGCCCGAACGGCTGAATGGAATTACACCAAACTTGGCAAAATGGTAGGGCCTGCTATGCAGATGTGCCTTTGCTATGTTTGGTGAAAATCCCTCCAGTAGTTCTTGAGAAAATGTAATTTGAAATTTTTCAAATGGCATTTTCTATGGGACCTTTAGACACGGCTACAGCCCGAACGGCTGAAAGGAATTACACCAAACTTGGGGAAATGGTAGGGACAGGTATGCAGTAGTGCCTTTTCTATATTTGGTGAAAATCCCTCCAGTAGTTGTTGGGAAAATTGAATTTGAGCAAATTATATATCTATATGCGCTCACCGTACGCGTACCTGCGTGTACCCTTACGTGCACGAGCGAGTTTCTGATTGGCTGGCAGTCGACTGTCAACATTCCAAACTGTCCAAACCAGGAAGTGTTGGCCACCATCTTGTTTTTCAGGAGAACTGAGGCACAAGAGAGCCCAAAACAAGAGTGGAAAACACGAAAAGGGGGCAGGGTAGAGACCCCCCAACCCTCTAGCCCTTCTCAGGGGGTCCCAAAAGGACCCCCAAGGGCAAAAAAAAAAAAAAGAAATCAAAAAAATCGCGGGGTACGCGCACCGTACGGTACGCATACCGTGCGCGTACCCCGCCATTAAAAAAAAAATAAAACATTTTTTGCACTTGGTGGTCCTTCTGGGACCCCCTGTGAAGGGCTAGGGGGTCAGGGGGTCTCAACCCTGCCCCCTTTTCGCGTTTTCCACTCTTGTTTTGTGCTCTCTTGTGCCTCACTTCTCCTGAGAAACAAGATGGCTGCTCAGGTGGTCCCAGAATGATAATAACATATATAAACGTTATCTGCTAATAGAATTAGCATTTACAAAACCTTTGAAATTTATTGAAAAAATATATAGGTTTCACGCCTGATATAGTTAGGAATTAGCATTTAAAAAACCTTGCAAATTCACTGAAAAAAACATGGGTTTCAAGCCTTATATAGTTAGGAATTAGCATTTAAAAAACCTTGCAAATTCACTTAAAAAAGCATAGGTTTCAGGCCTGATATAGTTAGGAATTAGCATTTAAAAAACCTTGCAAATTCACTTAAAAAACCATAGGTTTCAGGCCTTATATAGTTAGGAATTCGCATTTAAAAAACCATTGAAATTGCTCCTATATAGTTAGTTGTACTAACTATATTTCGCGCACCCGCAATCCACTGCTGATGATGTCACATATTACATCATTCATGACATGGTCAGTGACATCACTGATGACATCACTGATGACATCTCAAATGACATCACTGATGACATCACTGATGACATGTCAATTGACATCACTGATCACATCACTGATGATATTATTCATGTGATAATACGATGCACCTCTTCACACTGTAATATAACCTTTGATACACCCAGTGTTAAACACAGACTACCATTCTTGAAACCATTGACACACCAATACCAGTTACTACATACGCACACACTGATTGCTAGGTCTATACACACATCCAATCATTTATCCATAGAATCACTCATACATACAGTCACTCATCAATACAACACTATCATCTGCACTCAAACACCTATACAGACACTCACACTCTGCCACTCATCCATGGAGTTACTCACACATCTAGTCAGTCATGCAAAGAATCAATCACACTTTCATTTCCTCAACTATACAGTTATCCACACAACAACTTACTTATTCAAACATATACTAACACATACTTACTTTGTTATACAATTACAGATACAAGTACACAACGATCCATACAGCCACTCGCACAATCAGTGGCTCTTATGTATAGTCATTTATATATGCCAGCTACCCACACACACTCAGTCTCCCATACAAATACTCGGGCAACCAATCAATAACACATATAGCCACTCATATAGCTACTGGTCAACACATGCAGTTGCTTACACAACAACAGACATACTGATGCACACATTCAGACAGTTTAGTCACTAACCCATGCATTCAGTAAGACACATTTAATCACTCACTCATACATTCAGTCATGTACCTACTAAATCTTTCATCCAGACACTTATACATCCACTCATTCTTCAATATGTAAAAAATATTTAAACTTTACAGAAACACACAGTCACTGGATGATGCCATCAGTGATGTCATCAGTGATGTCATTTGAGATGTCATCAGTGATGTCACTGACCATGTCATGAATGATGTAATATGTGACATCATCAGCAGTGGACTGCGGGTGCGCGAAATATAGTTAGTACAACTAACTATAGAGGAGTAATTTCAATGGTTTTTTAAATGCTAATTCCTAACTATATAAGGCCTGAAACCTATGGTTTTTTAAGTGAATATATATATAGTTTACTTTAAAAACACAAAGAGAGTTGTTGCGCACTGGCGCGGTATGTAAACTTTCACATGTGTTGGAAAATGGGGTTGTGTGTCTTAAAAAATAAAAAATAGGAATGTGAACGCTGACAAACACACGCTTCACTTACCAGGTACACGAGGAGGAACTGTGATCACAGTAACATGTTCTGACTCTGCCACTAGGCCAGCAAACCGATTATCGGTGAAACCGAGCCGTTTTTGTAGAATTCCACTCTGTAAACCAATCCCGGCCTTAAGAGTGACACACCCTCTTCACAAGATACGCCTAAACAGCAATGACATAACCAGAGTAACACTACGTAGGGTGTAATGGCTAATAATGTGATATGTGGGTGATGCAATCAATACAACACGGGACTTAACAATGC
This sequence comes from Lissotriton helveticus, assembly GCF_964261635.1. NCBI lineage: Eukaryota > Metazoa > Chordata > Amphibia > Caudata > Salamandridae > Lissotriton > Lissotriton helveticus. Next base: position 986,361,561 of record NC_136061.1, on the reverse strand, counting down.
AAGTAAAACGTAATAACACAATGATGGCATTTAAGCTTTAGAATGCGTTCAAAACCGGAACAGTTCTAAAACATGATTGTAATGTTTATTTAAACGTAGAAAGTAATATGAATGTTGGTAATATATACTTTCGCTAATAAATGCTGTATTCTTGTGAGTGGTCACGTATACATGTTGGTGTAACTCAAATCACCATGGTAACACACCAATGCCAATTAGTGATGTTAATTATGACTCATGTGATGATGTAACATGTGTGTATATATAGCGCTAAATGCAAGGGTCAGATGTTAGTGAGCAAGGCGGGAAGAGCCGCCGAAACGCGTCTGAGCAGAAGCTGATGTAAGAAATAAAAACCCTTGAATTGAGATACACGGAGTCAGCGCCTTCTTTGATGGTGAAGTTTGGTTGGTGTCAATACAAAGGGCTTGAGTCCTGGAAGCCCAACGCTGATCCTCCTCGTTCTGGCAGCACTGTGTCGTAAAGGACAATTCTGTGGTGAAACTTTTGGAGAAAAAAGACACACAGTGCCCCCCGAAGGATCGAAATGCGAAGAGTCCCGAGGAACCTGTGAAAACATCTGAGACTGGCAACCTGGAGATCGACGATCGCTGGAGAGCAGTCGGGGATTTCTGGTAAGCCGTGACTCGATGTGATTAACGGGAACGGGCGCAAGGCAGTGATCTGATGGGAGAGTGAGCCCAAGTGTGGAAGAAACTCAAAGCCACACGGGCTGTGTATCTGTACAAGCGTTGAAAATTTATTGCAAATCGATCAGCATGGCTGCTGAATGGGAAAAGGGAAGAGAGGAGGCTGCAAAAGACATATTTACTGATACAGACACGGGGAAAGGCGATAAGACCAAACAAAGTGCTCAAACCCAACCAAAAGAAAAAGATGAAACCAAAATACTTTTAAATGAGTTGGAGAAACTACGCAAAAAAGAAGTCGCAAAGTGGTGGGAAGTAAAATCCTTATCCAGGTATCTGGATGTAAATAGAATCCCCAGAGGTCTAAGAGTATTAGTAGCACCCACTTATGAAGATCCCGACCCGGAAATGCTGCAAATGTGGGCAGAAAATAGTGCAAAATCGTCAGAAAACATGTTGAAAATACTGATCCAATTTGCAGCAAGCGACAGAGTGAAATTGATCACACGGATTGAGGAGATATTAAAAGAACTAGATTTGAAAGAGAATAAAGAAGAAATTGCAGAGAAAATGAAGGAAATCCAAACAAGACTAGATAAACATGAGGCGGAAATCAAGGAAAGAAAAGCCATCAAATTTCAGAGGGACAGAAATGATTATTTAAACGGAAGGATTTATACCTTCGCTAGAAAGTTCGACCAGATAAGAAAACAACCCCTACAAAAAACACAGAGTAATCAACCCGGGGCTACTGAACAGAGTGAAAATGAGATGAGCTCTGAGTATGAGACAGATAATGAAAGTAACCAAGGGGCAGAAATGCTTGGACCAGCACCTACTCCGGCACAGGAATTTGCTTTTTTACGCCTACAGCGCCTCAGAACATTGCGTCCAAGAAGTACGTTAAATCAAGGAGAAGGGCCAGGCAGGAGCAATCAGACCCAAAAACAAAAACAACAAGCAGGAGAAGAAAAGACAGGAGGTGGGGGACAACAAGCGCAAAAGGAAGAAAAACAAAAGAAAAAACAACAATACAGATACAACAGACGCCGATGATGGATACACACAAAGATAACACAGTCATAAACCTAACAAACATGGAGTTATCTAAAGGGGAACTAGAAATTTTATCATTAGGTTTAACTTTCTGCAGTAACACGAACTTTGATTACACCCAAACAAGGATTGATTTGTTTTTATATGTGAGAAAACTAAAACTGCAAAAATATTTCTACAATGCGAAAATGAGCACTATGGACCCAATGGCCAACAATGACACAACCGAAATGCTGAATGTAGAACACATGGAAGCACTACAAGACCTCATAGACCTAGAAATGGAAAATGAAAATGTAAACGAAGAAATCACACCAAGTGGGGCTGCCCTAAGCTCAGACATTAATATTTGGCAAACAGTGAAAACAGGTTTCAAACCTAAATCAATATTTGTGCCAATGATGCCGAAAGATGGGCTGGATTTGTTTGCAGAGTATGTGATAAAAGACCTAAAAGAACTTTCCATTATGAGCACAAAACAACGCTACAAACAGAATCAAGACCACACAAGAAAATATAATGCACTAATGGAGAAAATAAAAGCCAGGTCGGACATTGTTGTGAGATGGTCCGACAAAGGGGGAAATATAGTTCTCTGGCCGCTTGAAATGTATAACACCGAGGCACTGAGTCAACTACAAGACAGGGAGTGCTATACGAGAATCAGTCCCACTTACCTGGTAGGCATTCAAGAAAGATACCATAACGAACTGTACAAATGGAGAGGAAAAGGCCTACTTAGCAAAAGTGAATTGGAATTTCTAAAAACTGATTATCCTGTTACAGCGCCATTATATCTGATCCCCAAGATACACAAAAACGATAAAGTGCCACCTGGAAGACCAATAATCTCGGCAATAGGGAGCCTATTCGAAAATACAAGTGTGTTCATCGATCATTTTCTTCAACCTGAGGTCAAAAAATTACCAGCTTATATAAAGGACACAGGAGACTTCCTGAGAAAGATATATGATGTCAAATGGAAAGAAAACTATATATTCTTGACACTAGATGTCCAAGCGCTATATACCAGCATTAGGCATAAGGACGGTCTGAACGCCATAAAACATTTCTTGGGGAAAAGACCTATCAACCTATATGAACACACCAAAATGCTGCTGGAGATGGCTGAGTGGTGCCTTACGAATAACACATTCATATTTGATAAACTCTTTTATAAACAAATCCAAGGTTCGGCGATGGGCACTTGCTTCTCCCCCAGCTATGCGAATCTGCATATGGGCTGGTGGGAGGAGCAGGTGCTTATGACAATACATGGAGAAACAATGAACCAAAATGTTTTTATTTATAAGCGTTTTATTGATGACATCTTTATTTTGTGGGAGGGCAGTGAGGAGAGTGCGAAAACCTTTACTGAACAGCTAAATGAAAATTCGCTGAATCTCAAATTTACATGCAATGCAAACAGGGAAAGTATACAATTTTTGGATGTAGAACTATTTGTAGAAAATGACACAATACAAACACGCACCTACAGGAAGCCTACTGCGGGCAACGCAATCCTCCACGCCAATAGTTTCCACCCGACACCACTCAAAGAGTCTATCCCATACGCAGAATGCCTCAGGATGACACGCAATTGCAGCACCAAAGAAGGGTTATCTGAAGCAAAAACTAATCTCTTTACGAGATTAAAGCACAGGGGATACACTGACAAAACATGTAAAACTGCGGAAGTAAAATGTAGCGCCAAAAACAGACAGGAGTTACTATTCCCTGATATGACAAAATCTGGAACCCGAGCACAGGAAAGGCAACCCCCGAGGTTAATCACGGGTTTCAATCGCCACCAGGCAAACCTTCGAAAAATACTCAGAAGGCACTGGCCACTAATCCGTAATGACGCAATCATAGGCAATAGAATGGGTGATAAACCACTGATATCTTTCAGGAAAGCCCAATCAATGCGTCAACAATTGGTTAACAATGCTCCAGCGATACAAAAACAGAAAAGTTGGTTTCAGTCACAAAAAGGTTTTAAAAAATGTACAAAATGTAAAGCCTGTACCCATGGGAAAAATACAACAAGCGTTACTGTACCCTTTCGCAATCAGCCCTATTCCATCAGGGAACACTACACATGCAAAACGGAATACGCCGTTTATGTGCTTGTGTGTGTATGTGGCAAACAATATGTAGGGTCGACTATCCACCCAGTGCATGTAAGAATTTTACAACACCTGAGGGCTATCACAAATAAGGACCCAGCCTACCCAGTAGCAAGACATATCCATGAGACGCATGGAGGAGACGCCAAAGGTCTGACATATTTTGTCATAGACAGCATCCCAAGAAATGCAAGGGGCGGTAATCGCAGGCTTGCGTTACGCCGCCTGGAATCCAGATATATTATCTTACTGAATTCCAAGATCCCCTCAGGGCTGAACGCTGACGAAGCCCTAAGTGTGCACATCTAGAGAAGCCTACCTCTACTTTACCCAAGTACCTTTTAACAACGACCCAGATTGCGCCATCACTGTAAATATTAATTCACGAGCAGTCACATGGAGTGTATACCAGAAAACTACACCAATCACTACATCATTATCCAGTCCCCGTATATTATTAAAATGATTTACCACATCACAGGAAGGTTTACTTTAAAAACACAAAGAGAGTTGTTGCGCACTGGCGCGGTATGTAAACTTTCACATGTGTTGGAAAACGGGGTTGTGTGTCTTAAAAAATAAAAAATAGGAATGTGAACGCTGACAAACACACGCTTCACTTACCAGGTACACGAGGAGGAACTGTGATCACAGTAACATGTTCTGACTCTGCCACTAGGCCAGCAAACCGATTATCGGTGAAACCGAGCCGTTTTTGTAGAATTCCACTCTGTAAACCAATCCCGGCCTTAAGAGTGACACACCCTCTTCACAAGATACGCCTAAACAGCAATGACGTAACCAGAGTAACACTACGTAGGGTGTAATGGCTAATAATGTGATATGTGGGTGATGCAATCAATACAACACGGGACTTAACAATGCAAGTAAAACGTAATAACACAATGATGGCATTTAAGCTTTAGAATGCGTTCAAAACCGGAACAGTTCTAAAACATGATTGTAATGTTTATTTAAACGTAGAAAGTAATATGAATGTTGGTAATTTATACTTTCGCTAATAAATGCTGTATTCTTGTGATTGGTCACGTATACATGTGGGTGTAACTCAAATCACCATGGTAACAAACCAATGCCAATTAGTGATGTTAATTATGACTCATGTGATGATGTAACATGTGTGTATATATAGCGCTAAATGCAAGGGTCAGATGTTAGTGAGCAAGGCGGGAAGAGCCGCCGAAACGCGTCTGAGCAGAAGCTGATGTAAGAAATAAAAACCCTTGAATTGAGATGCACGGAGTCAGCGCCTTCTTTGATGGTGAAGTTTGGTTGGTGTCAATATATATATATATATATATATATATATATATATATATATATATATATATATATATATATATGTATGTATATATATATATATATATATATATATATATATATATATATATATATATTACCTACTGGCGGTCGCCAGTAGGTATATATAGTTAGGATTTTTTCTCTATGGGTTTTTTGAAAATTCTATGTCTAATAACTTTGGCGTTTGTGGACGGAATTGGCTGAAATTTTCAGGAAAATGGCACATTTTGTTTCTGAGCAGCCCTTGAAAATTTGGGGGGGGTTCGTCCAGTGGGGGCCGAGAAAAAAGGGGGGTCCCAAAACGTGTTTTTAACATTGAGTTTTCCATAGGGCGGTTGGCCTCACTTTTAGCCCGAACGGCTGAATGGATTTGCACGAAACTTGGCAAAATTGTAGGGACTGGTAGCCCGATGTGCCTTTTGTAGGTCTCAATATATGTGCTCCAGTGGATTTTGAGAAATTAACGTTTTAAAAAAGATATATATCTGTAACAGCGGACCGGTTAGCGCTCTGGTTCGCGGACTTTTCGCGCAACGGAGCTTTGTGAAGCGAAGCTGATTGGTTCTCCGGCGTCTGTCAACATTCCAAACAGTCCGTAGCGGCCGCCATCTTGTCTCTCGGTAGGATCGAGAGACAAGAGGAGGTCAAAACAAAGGGGGAAATAACTATAAGGGGGCATAGTAGATCCTCGCTGACCCCCTAGGTTTGATGTGGAGGTTTTAAAAGGGCCCCGCGGGGCAAAAAAAAATAATAAAAATAATAATTGAACGGCTGAATGGATTTGCACGAAACTTGGCAAAATATTAGGGACTGGTAGCCCGATGTGCCTTTGCTAGGTCTCAATATATGTGCTCCAGTGGATTTTGAGAAATTAACGTTCAAAAAAAGATATATATCTGTAACAGCGCTCCGCTTCGCGTAACGGAGGTTTGCGAAGCTGATTGGTCATTCTGTCACTGGGCTATAGTTGGGCTACATCTGGCTGATATTTGGGCTACATTTGTTTTTTTGTGTGTCTGGCGGCCATCTTTGGGCTACATTGGGCTACATTGGGCTTCATTGGGCTACATTCGGCTAATTAGCAAATAGCTCATCGCAAACTAGGAATGGTAAAGAATCGCTATTTATTCCTTAAAGTTCGCTATTTAGGAAATGCAAATAACTTTGATGATACATATGGCGGTTCATCTCTAACAAGATAAGAAGCATAGGGATAGATTTATGATGACTGGCGCATCACCAGGGATGTGTTAGTCATTCTGTGCCGCTGTTCCGTCACCTATGGTGTGCTGCATTTACAATGCGGCGCATCACGGGGCAAAAACAGCACAGATGCGTGATGTATCTGTGCCGTAAAGGTGGCGCATTGCTGGAGTTGTATCGCAAGTGTGATGAAGGTCCAGCAAGGGTCGGGGGTGCCCCTGTCGCAGGGTTTCTGTTCTCACACAGAACTGTGGACAGAGGATTGGAACCTCGGCGAATTAGGGTGTCCCAAAACTCACGTTAGTAATCAAAAACTATTTAGCAAGCTAGGTACAGTGTCACATTGGATATAACAAACTCTCAATGTTTAGACAATCCAGAATATGAACTTATAGTACCTCAGGATACGTGGAACTCATGAACAGTCGGTCGTTATATATTTCTTAGAAACCAGAACATGGAGTTAAGAAGAACACATGTGTATTTGAAATGTTTATTTACTAATGCCGTCTTCTCAGGCGTAGTACCTTAGATAATAAAAGTACACATATTATCAGTAGCAAAATTACCAGCATAGTTACTAGTACATAAAAAGTGAATGGTGATAGTATGTTAACATGCTGTAAATGAATAAGAGTTAGCAACACTTATAAGCAGCCGCGGGCCGTGGAGGGAGTTACGGTGAGGCAGGGAGGCGGGGAGGGGGAGAAGCAGGGTGGAGAATACAAGTACACATATTATCAGTAGCAAAATTACCAGCATAGTTACTAGTACATAAAAAGCGAATGGTGACAGTATGTTAACATGCTGTAAATGAATAAGAGTTAGCAACACTTATAAGCAGCCGCGGGCCGTGGAGGGAGTTACGGTGGGGCAGGGAGGCGGGGAGGGGGAGGGGCAAGGTAGAGAGGGCTCCACCCTGCTTCTCCCCCTCCCCGCCTCCCTGCCTCACCGTAACTCCCTCCACGGCCCGCGGCTGCTTATATCTCACCCTCCCTAATACACATATTATATTATTTGCTAAGAAGGTCTCTTTGTGTTGGTTTAGGGCGTGCCCATACTTTAGTGTCTTAGATTTGAAGGAATCACATCAGCATACACCAGCTCTCTCTTCATGTGAACCGCATCAACTGTTGTGTATGTGTGTTCGGCAAAGCAATATAAAACCCGCCTCATGCCCAGAATTGGCAGAAGTTGCACTTATGTTATGAGTATGAAGTCGTGGAGATCAGACCTCATAACAATTCTGTATCGTGTTGTTCTTGAAACTTTAGCACTCGCTGTACAGATATAGTTTAACAAGTAAAGCAGATAGTAGACCAATAACATATTATTCTCATGTAAACCACGATGAACTACTAGGTGGAAAGCTAAAGCAACAACTAAATGTCGTGTGCAGAAGTTGCAAAAAAGGAAAAATGGCGTTTAAACCGGTAATGAGCCCATGCTAACTTAACACGGTGTAAAGATATCCAGGACCTAGATGACACCTCCTCATGATCCGGAAACGAACTGAATAAGATAATAGAAGTGCCATCTCATGAGAGCAGATTGCAAGTTTATATGTGGACGGTCCGCAAGGTAAAGCATTAAAAACTAGGAAAATTCAATGCTAAAGAAAAATAAAACAGCCAAGTACTTTATCGAGTCTTAAGCCAATAGGCAAGGTAAATAATAAAAACTTGACAATTAAGTCAATGAATTGTCAATGAAATTCTAGTACTCAGCATATGAAACATGAAAAAGGTCTATGACATAACTGTGTATGCAAAATAAGCTGCAACAGCCTCCAACAGGAAGTCACCGTCTTCATCCGAAAACAGTTCAGCCATCCAATTTAAAAGCGGAAAAGAACATACGTGCTCTCCCAGCACCGGATCCTCTATCACCATCAGAGGACAGCTCGGTGGGTTTTCAAGAAAGCTGTGTTCCAAGAAAGACTGTGCTGCCGCCAGTAAATTCCAGGGACCAAGTAGTCCATGCATCAATGCCACAGCCATAATCCTTTCGCCAGGACAAATCAACTCGTGAGTAATGATAGGAGTCATCAGCTGATTAAAGTCGACGTCAGGAGAAACCGGTCCGCAGAGACACAAATCAATGGCCCAATCGAAATCACAGGTCAGGCAGTGAAATACAGGCTGGACACAGGTGAAGTAGGAGAACCGAAAAGATAATCCATATGCCGTGCTTAATATCGCCAACGGCATTGTGCCATAATATTCTAGCATGCGATTGCGGAACAGTGTCAGCAGCTGCAGGGTCGGAGGTTGCATAGGAGGGACATCCATATTTAAAAATGTAAAAAAGCACAAGAGCGTCCGCTGGTAATGCAAGTAAAAATGCAATCCACGAACCAGAGTGGAGAAAATGGAATGAAAGGGAGCAGGGATGACTCCAAAGATTTTCTCAAATGAAGTCACGAGACCACTGGTAACAACTTTAAAAAAGTGTGCCAGGGATTTTGTGGAGGATGCGTTAAAGATAGTCGGAAACATGTTGCTGAAATTGAAAGGCAAATCTGTGTACGGGTGTTCGCTATGTGAAGTACGAAAGTTTCACGGGCCGAACTCAAGGCCACCTCTCTCTGAGACAAAAGAGCTCTTATTCTTGTCATGCCGTTGAAACGTGTCCCAAGGTTGGTATTTGTGGCCAGATTGAAAACTCCCTATGTTCATGTGTGGGAGGAAATAGAACATTTCTGCAGCAAATAACCCGTTCACTTACTGTTACGATAAAAGGAATACTTTTAATTAACTCAGAACAATCTTCATTATTGAGCATCAAATAACTACCATTTTCCAACAACTTGAACGTGGGGATGATAGCAGGAACTGGCGTGCCTTGCAACACGCAAGCCATATTTGGTCGGTGTTTGTTGCATGAATCGTGTAACTGTATGTGCCTACACATTAGTGAATGATCTGGCGTCTCAGTGCATTCCTCTCCATTCAGATAAACTTCTTGATCATCTTTGAAACATCTGTATGTGTATGGAAGCGACCAGACCTCATGAACAAAAGCACTACCTAAAGGTTCATAAAGACCTATTGGTATATATTTCATACAATTTGAAAACTTATATAAAGCAAAAGGCAGCGTTATTAAACCGTGGATAAGGCATGTTGCCAAAAAACCCGCAATCCTCTGCTGATGATGTCACTGAGCATGTCATGAATGATGTAATATGTGACATCATCAGTAGTGGATTATGGGTAATAGTATCTCTAGTTTACTCCCCTATAGCTGTCTTTCTTTTAACATAAGTGTGTGTTTCCTTCCCTTATACTTACTGTTTTTGGTTCGCTTCCAGTTCGCGTACCAGCGAGCGAACTAGGAAGCGAACTAAGAGAAATAGAGGTTGGCACAGTTCCAAATATTGTACCAATTTTTTAATAACGGGGAGGTAGTTCTGAAAAGAACTTTTTTTTTTATTTTTCTGAACATTTTTTTAATGTTTTTGAATTTTTCGGAACAGTTTTATATTTTTTTGGGTTTTTCTTGGAGGGGGCAATGAAAACGATTCATTGTAAAGGGCTCAACAGGAGCAACAAAACAAAAAAAAGAAGTATTTATTATTTTGGGCGTTTCGGACAAACTTGCATATGATAGTCAATAGCTCTGTTGATCAGAGTGATGCTTCTTTCTCCGTAGGAAATGAATCCATCGCAAAATACGCAGGTGTGTTTTACTTCACCAAATCTCATTTGTATATTTGGCACCATCTCCCTGCCCTCTGGTCCCGTTACTTCCGGTACAACAGATCTTCTGGCCATAATAGGGAGATTATCTAGGTCGTTCCGAAACTGTGCAGCACTGTAGTTGTTAGGATGCCACCTAGTCATATGGCGATGCATTGTGTAGTTTCCGAAACTGTATTTTTTGTCGGTCCCTCTGGACAGTCTATCTTGACATATAAGGCAAGTAACGTATCTTGCATTTACTTTTTTCTGACCTTTGGGAATTTTAAAAAATTGCCAAATGAAGTTTTCTTTCCGGTGAGACGTCTTGGGCTGCTCAGGCAAAAACTGCCTCTCTTCGTGCTCGTCCTCCTGTTCCTCTTCTTCTTCTTCTTGTTGAATTACAACTTGAGCAGGTGGTCCACTCTTCCTTGGATGTGGTGGAGGTGGTGGGGAAGCACCAGCTGAAGCTACTAAAGAAGCCATTGCTCAGTGATCACAAAGGGTCTTTCTCTCACAATGATGAAAGTCAGAGTGAGGAAAGAAGGAGGGATTTTCATCATTTGGGAAAAACAAGAGTTCTCAACCAATCAAAAGTGTTCATTTTAGATTATATGACCTAGTCTTACATCATTAGGAAACCAAAAGTGAAATGAACCAATGAAAAGTGTTATTACCAAGTCACATGACTTGCTGTGTTTACGTTAAGCGCTTTGCAGGGCCTCCCGGTTTGCTTCCAGAAACCTGCGCTTTGGCACTCGCTTCGCGTACCAGTTCGCTAACGTAGCACGTCATATGACGTATCACGCGACAACGTGGAACGTCATGCGGACGGGAGGCGTCACGATGTTGTTTTCTAACGAGGTACTTGCGGTAAAGAAACGTTTACCGGCTCGCGGTCTATTTCGCGGCATCAAGGTCAGCTAACGGGAAGCTTCCCGATTCGCGAAGCGGGAACGAAGAAAAAAAAATATTTAAAAAAAAAGTTATTAATAAACATATAAAATATATTTTTGGATTTAAAGAAGAATACATTTTACAGCTACAGATATTAGCTGTTAAAAAACCAATGAAATTCACTGAAAAAACCATAGGTTATAGACCATATATAGTTAGGAATTAGCATTTACAAAACCTTGAAAATTCACTGAAAAAACCATAGGTTATAGACCATATATAGTTAGGAATTAGCATTTAAAAAACCTTATTTTACTCACACAAAACCATTGAAATTCCATATATAGTTAGTTGCACTAACTATATATCGCGCACCCGCAATCCACTGCTGATGATGTCACATATTACATCATTCATGACATGGTCAGTGACATCACTGATGACATCACTGATGACAACATCCAGTGATTATGTGTTTCTGTAAAGTTTAAATATGTTTTACATATTGAAGAATGAGTGGATGTATAAGTGTCTGAATGAAGGTTTTAGTAGGTGCGTGATTGACTGTATGAGTGAGTGATTAAATGCGTCTTACTGAATGCACGGGTTAGTGACTAAACTGTCTAAAAGTGTGCATCAGTATGTCTGTTGTTGTGCAAGCTGCTGCATGTGTTGATCAGTAGCTATATAAGTAGCTATATGGGTTATTGATTGGTTGCACAAGTATTTGTATGGGAGACTGAGTGTGTGTATGGCTGGCTGGGAGGTGTGTGACTCTGTGCAGATCAATGTGTACTTGTATCAGTGATTCTATAAGAGAGTAACTATGTGTTAGTATATGTTTCAAAAATGTAAGGTGTTCTGTGTTTAACTGTATAGATGAGAAAATGGAAGTGTGATTGATTCTTTTCAGGACTGACTAGGTGTGTGAGTAACTCCATGGATGAGTGGCAGAGTGTGAGTGTCTGTATAGGTGTATGAGTGCATATGATAGTGTTGTAAAGATGAGTGATTGTATGTATGAATGATTGTATGAGTGAATGTGTGTGTAGACATAGGAATCAGTGAGTGCGTATGTAGTAACTAGTATTGGTGTGTCAATGGTTTCAAAAATGATACTCTCTATTTAACACTGGGTGTAACGGAGGTTATATTAGAGTGTGAGGAGATGCATTGTATTATCACATGAATGATATCATCAGTGATGTGATCATTGATGTCAAGTGAGATGTCATCAGTGATGTCATCAGTGATGTCACTGACCATGTCATGAATGATGTAATATGTGACATCATCAGCAGTGGATTGCGGGTGCGCGATATATAGTTAGTGCAACTAACTATATATGGAATTTCAATGGTTTTGTGTGAGTAAAATAAGGTTTTTTAAATGCTAATTCCTAACTATATATGGTCTATAACCTATGGTTTTTTTCAGTGAATTTTCAAGGTTTTGTAAATGCTAATTCCTAACTATATATGGTCTATAACCTATGGTTTTTTCAGTGAATATATATATATACATATATATATATAACAGATCAAAATTCGCAGGTTTTAGTACTCTGCTCCGACTGACCATTTTCTAGCTTGAACCCCTGGCAGTAACAATGACAGCTGTCTTTGGTTTTTTGCTTTGTCCCAGAGAGAAGAGGAGAAATATATCCTGGGCATTAGGCCGGGCACCTAACCCGGTTCATAAATATACCTCTGAAACAAGAAATCAAGTGCTTGTTGTGTGGTACATGAGTTTATATTGAAGTAGGAGTCCTAAGCCCGCTGTTATGTCACCAGACTAAATGCATAGCTTTTACAGATAGCTGCAACTCAGTGGTCTACTGTAGGTAATGTGGTTCATTTCTTTAATGGAACCAGTAAAAGGGAAGGTAGACCCACAAAACAAGTTACCAAGAATACCTCAATATCCAAGGAAGCATGTGGCAGAGGAAGGTAACAGCAGAAGTTATTAAGCAAGGGTTTCTGGTTCCCGTCGTTAACATATTTAACACGCCGAGTCTCCAGATATGAAATGCGAGGAAGACCAACGTATATAGGTTCATGCAGGAGCTTGTGGCAAATTATAATATGGTTATCCCACACTTTTCAGTGGTCTAGAACCTTGCCAAAATCTTCTACTGTACAAAGGACTGTGTTTGGTGGTTTACTGTGGTTAACCTTTCCTTGGCTTTCTTTTTTATTCCCATAAATGAAGATATTCATACTTCTTCTCGTTCAAATTCTGCAAAACTCCGTTATCATAGACTCATCTCCAAAAAGGAGTCATCTTCAGTCTTCTCTTAGTTTCGAATGAAGATTTTAGACATGTTGATTTATCGTCAGCGGTCCATCGTAATTGAGTATGTCAATGACCTTTTATCGGTCTCTATTATGCTACACCAGTTTACGGTAGACTCAGTCTTTCTCCTTACTAAATTGGGTAATAAAGCGCACAAACCGTCTAAAGGAAAAAAAGTAATTTTGCCTTCTCAAATCAAATACTTTGGCAACTAATTGATGACAGGAGCATGTTACTTATCTCTAAAAAGAGTTGAAGCCACCCTGTCCTGTGACAGTGGCTCTAGTGCCCATTTTGTTATAAAAGACACCCTGGAGTCCTTGCGGTAGTTTAGCAAGGCTAGAAATGCATTTGTAAAGATAAAACAAGCTCTGACTACAACCCCTGCCTTTGGCCTTCCTGACAATGAGAAACCTTTAATCTTTTCTAGCATGAACTAGAACTGGGCATAGTTTGCGAAGTAGCGCTACGTGAAGCTACGCAAAGTGCCCTACGCACTACGCGAGCTAAGCGTAGCACTACGCGAACTACGTAGTACCCTGTTCGCACTGTGCAAGATGCCTCTTTCAATGATTGCACAGTGCGGACAAGCATCCAGCACTTTGCAATAATTAAAAACGGCATCTTGCACAGTGCGAGCTGTAGTTTTCTGCCGTGCGAGTAGATTTTTACTCGAGCGGCAGCTTTCTCAACACGGACTGGTAGTTTCTCATCGCGAGCGGTCGCGAGCATACGCGACCACTCGCAATGAGAAACCTGACCTCCCCACGTTGACAATCTCGCCGGGAGGTTTATTTTCCACACAGCCGATCGGGAACTTGATGTTGCTGATCGCGAACGAGGAAAAAGTCTCGCCGGGATGTCATTTTGCTTGCTCGTGGTCACCAACTTGACGTTGAGGACCGCGAGCATGCAATAAATGACCGCTGCACTACGATATGCGTGTTTGCACTGTGCTACATGTAGTTCGCATAGTGCGAAGTAGCGCAAACTTCGCAAACTACGCGAGCGTAGCATAGTGCTTTGCCCAGGGTTAGCATGAATGTGATGGATTTGCACTTGGTGTATTGGTACAAAACTATTGGGATCAGAAAGGACCCATAACCTATTACTCTTTTACAATGGACTCAGTTGCGGCTGAACTCCCTCCTTATTTGCCCTCTGTGGAGGTATGCACCTCCCTGCGTGGGGATCAATATTTAATCTGTTTCCCTGCCCGCATGACAGATTAAAACTCTGCTTCCAGCAAGTGAGAGCGGTTTGAATGCCTGCTTGCTGGAAGCAGAGTTATGTTTGATCTCGCTTGGCGGAAGCTGTCACAGTTCCCACCCAGTGAGGACAAACTGCTATGTACCGGGGCTGGGGACCTCAGGATATAGGGAGACGGCCATGGGGTTGGCAGTCCCCAGGTCCATTAATGGTTCCAGGAGGGGGGCTGTGTGGCCCCCTCCTTTTGTTTCCATGGGCTGCCCCAGGCGAAGGTGGTGGTGCTCGGGGTCGTATATGGCCCGGCCTCCCTCCTACTTTTAAACTGGCCAAGCCCCAAGCAGGTGGTGGTCAATAGGGCCTAATACAGCCCGTGAGGGGCCTGCACGCCCCCTTCCTTTTTCACTTTTCCTTTGCGCCCTGGGGAGTTGCTGGTCCCTGGGGCAATTAGGAAATAGGAGGTGAGGTCTGCATTGCCCCCGTCTTCCTATAATTACAAAGCCTCAGGACGTGGCTCACCCGGGGGTTGAAAAAAAAACATGTGCAGGACCCTTCACTTGCTTTATTTTTGATTTATCATCTGGAGTCTTGATTCTGGCCAGGAATCCCACCAAGAAAAAATGCTTTTTGGCCCTTGCAGGGTCCCAGGGAGACCCTGGGACCAGGGCTAGAGTGTCAGGGTGTTCTTACCCTGCTCCTTTTTTATTTTTTTATTTCTTTGTGGGAGTTAGCTGAAGCCGAGGCCGAAGATGACTGCCAACACTTCCTGCTTGAAGTGTTGACAGCCTATCATGTATCAGTACAGATACTGTTGATTCCTCTGAGGATTGGCTTCAGCAAAGCGGTAAAGGAAAAATAGAATAAATTGAGGAGCTTCCTCTCCTCAGACAATCTTACTAAACTATTCGAAGGGTTAATAATTCTGGCTGAGGCAAGTATGGAAAATTGCAGTTAGAGAAATTGTGGTAGAGAGCTGCCTCTGTCTGGTTAAAAAGTGTTGGTCATATAGCTAGCCCTCGTTAATTTTCATTAAACTGCCTTCCTGTATCCATGATTACCTGGTTTTGTGTTACACCAAAAGTGAAAACAATCTAACGCGGTTATAACCTTGTCCAGTGCAGCAGAAGATTTATCACCCATGATGAAAGGAACCATCCACGCTAATTGTGCCCTATAACCAGCAATGGCTCTTCAGTTGAGATTTCTTTGAAGTTGTCTTCCCTCCAGAGGGCAGTGGAAGAGGATAGATATTGCTATTTTAATACAGTTCTGAGCTGCATTTGTTACTGTCAAGTACCTTCAGGCCTATTTATCTCTAGAAGAAGAGGAGATTAGCCTAGCCAGACAGCTCCATGCTCACATCTGGATGGGCTGGATAAGCTTTAGAACACAGCTTGTAATGGAAGACCGCGTGTTCAAGTCTGCTGAATGCGTCCAGACACTCTTCTGAGTATGTCCTAGAAACCCTGCTGCGAGTGCCACTCCTGGAAATGTGTCATAGCGTTCTTCATTGCAGTGCCCTGAGACTTTTCTGTATCTGAAACTCTACTGTTTGTTTTTGCAACCCTTGGTGTTTTTTGGGAATGTGCTGCCTTGATTATACGAATATTGTCAGACTCGATTTTAGTGGCATGTTTAGACATGCGTAGCACTGGTGGGTGGGTACAAATTTTATCTGTGCAGGCAGTGGTGACACCAATGCCATTTCAATGTCATCAGAAGTTGGTGACTGAAGCACTGTCTATTTTGTCACCATGCCAGTTCCGTGGATGCCCAGGTACTCTTTGGGATTCATGCTGCTATTATTGTTACGCCACGGAACGACTCGTGACCCGCAACGCTACCTGTTTCCACTTTGACGGCCACGGTGCAACACGCGGCACCCCTCCCTCCTCTTCGGGGGCACCACGGTACAGCACGGCGGCCCGCTGTAGCCATTTCAACGGCGTCGGGGAAAGTACCTGCGATGCCTGTTGGTATTCGGGCACTCTGCATACTTGCATGGCGGCCCATCCGCTTCCTGAGGCACCTTCGGACATTACACTCACCTGGTGTGGGTGTCTGGTGATCCCCCTTCCTTGGGGCCATATTGTTTCTCTCCTCTTCACCCTGCACCCAGAAGGCAATAGGGGAGGGTTACTTACCTTCCTAACATGGTGATCTTTCTGTAATGCACTTCACTCTTTTCCCTATCCAAGATAGAAACAACTCTCCTTGCTGTTTTGTCACTTCCTGTTCCTGTATGTCACTTCCTGTTTTTCTGTATATAAGGGATCAGAACCTTTTTTTCCTTGCATTGCAACACTCCTTGTTCCTGCTGGTGTGTCCTCGCTCCTGTTGACTCCTTGACTCTTATTTTGGTGATCCCTTCCCTCTGTTGGCGTTCCTGGTTACCTTGTGACTTCTGCTTCAGCTTGACTTCCAGTTTTCTTCTGGTTCCTTTTGGGCTCCTGGTCTTCCAGTGTTTTCTGGCTCCTTGTCTTCGCCTTCATTCCTGGAGTCTCAGCATCATCAGAGGTTTTTTCCCTCCTGGGTTTTCCTCTTGGGACTCCTTCTGCAGGGCAGTGGCTGCTTAGGCTTTCATTGTGGGCAGCACCGTGGCTACCGGAAGGGGTCGCCCTTATCTCAGACAAACCATGACGTACAAGAACCGAAGCCAGGAACCGTCCCAATGCCTCAAGACTGGTAAGGAAGACCTTAAACATGACAATTATAACCTGACGCTCTTCAGTGCATCCCCCAGCACTCTTTGGTGTACGTCCAATCTCTTACTCTACTGGTCTTCAGGTCATGTACTGGCACTCATTAGCAATGGCATGCTTTACACTATGGAAAGAGGCTCAAAGCTTTGTCTATTAAAAAAGATTATAATGTTGTCGGTCACATGTTAGCATTCGGCGAGTATAATGTTCCTCAAAACTAGAAAAAACGCACCATCTTACGTATTGTTGACATCATTACATTGGGTCATGCCTTGACACTTTTCAGGTTATTTTCTGTGTACTTGCTGACACAATTTTACGTTTTTCACAGTCATTATTTTGACATATCCACAGATAGTCCCAAATACTATTGTGGCAAAAGTTGCACAACTCACTATGAGATATGTTTTTCCATTAATTCTTTGAAATGTGTCAGTTTTAGACATCTATCGTACAATGCCGGAGCTAAAAATATTTAATGTCTGCTTACCAGGGCAGTGGATCATTGTAACCTCTGGAAGTCTTATTCAGTTTTTTGTGTACACCGTCAAAGTTAATTTTGATGTGAAGGTTTTGGAACACTGCCTGGTATTAATATTTAACACAGTAACTGGAGTAAATGGATGCAATTTTTCTTGAGAGCATATTACTAATCACAATAAACAACAATAACCACTGGATTAACCACTAACCTTGGGTTCCAGAGTAGCGTGCTAGTTGCTGTAATGCGCTTCGACGCCTCATCAAGGGTAGTAAGCGCTATATAAATCCAATTACAATTACAATATATACAAATGGGTTTTTCCCTTAATTTTCCCAAAACTACGAATTTATTCCAACTAACAAAAAGGGCACTTTCTGGACCAAGAGCTACATTTTTTGCCAAATGTTCGGGCTGCAGCTGCGTCTAAAAACACTACAGGAATTAACAATTGGGAAATTTACTTTTTTTACCCCCCAGTTTTTTCTTGGTCCCTGCTTGACAGATCGCCCCAAAACAATCCATGTACAACTAGAATCAGTGGGGGACTTTTTGGGGGAAAATTTGTGAAGATTTGCCAACCGGTGCCAAAGATATAGGCAAGTCAAAAAACGCTTTTCCTATGGAAACTAGGTCCTAACTATATCTGCCTATTGGGGACTGCCAGTAGGTTTTATATATATAAACCCTTGCACAACACTCTGTTACACAGGAGTCATTATGCATGCAACCCCTTTGGTTGATGAATTATGATTTTTTTGTTGCCAGCCTCTGTACTAAAAAGGCTTTCTCTTCTTTACTCACACTGTTGCCTTGCTTTCCAATTCTACACTCTTGATTTCCTGACTCTGAAGCTTTCATTTCTTGTTGTAGTCTTTTGTTTTCTTCGTGATAGATTCTTGATAAAAACCTACTATATATATATATATATATAAAAACATATTTAATCTTTACAGAAACACACAGTCACTGGATGATGTCATTTGAGATGTCATTAGTGATGTCATCAGTGATGTCACTGACCATGTCATGAGTAATGTAATATGTGATGTCATCAGCAGTGCAATGCGTGGCGAGAGTTATCGTTAGCTCAACTAACTATAACGGCCGATGTTTCTCTAGTTTTGTATGAGTGAAACGTCAGCCTAACTATAGCGACCCTGAGATCTATATTTTTTTCAGTGAATTGCAAAGGTTTTTTAAATGCTAATTTCTAACTATAACGTCCCTGAAACCTATGTTTTTTTTCAGAGAATTTCAAAGGTTTTTCAAATGCTAATTTCTAACTATAACGTCCCTGAAACCTATGTTTTTTTCTGTGTATTTCTAAGGTTTTTTAAATTGAAATTCTTAAGTATAAAATTATTTCTAACTTTACCTTTTCTACAATATTTGTAAGTGTTTTTTAAATTGCTTTTATTTAAAAATGATTGGAACTATATTTTTGATTTTCTTTTTTAAATATACTTAGTTTTTCTAAAATCTTCTTCAACAGTTAAAATCACTCTTTTAAAATATATATATATCATATACTACTAAAAATATACTCTGTTTTTTATATGTACAACTTACATTTATATTTTCTTGAAATAATGCCTTTAATACTGTGTTGTGTACCCTATGAGAACCTACACGATGGGTGCGGGGATTCAGGGTACACAAACCCTGCTGGAGCGCATTTCCGGTGCCGCGCTGGAATCGTGACTCTGGCGTAATTTCAAAAGTATGAAATATCATTGTATACATTATAAGTATACGTTTTGGTTAAAGACTTTCACTAATGTAATTTAGAAAACAATTTATAAACAGTATTTAGGTCTCGCCTATGCAGCGCTCATGTGCTGCATAGGAGGACCTTTAGACGTCATTCTACTCTTTTTCGAAGCACATACTTGTGCTTGTGGCGGCATTCACCTGGCGGGATCGAGCAGGGGCATGCCACAAGCATGAGTATGTGCTTCCAAAAAAGAGCAAGGAGCCGCTGCTTCGCTCGCGCATGCGAGTTCGGAAGCATTCCCAGGGCGTCTCTGCTATTCTGTGCACTCCCCCCACCCATCCCACTTGTACATTCGTTTTGGGGCAGCAACACTTGCTCTTGTTTTTTTTTTCTTTAATTGTAACAAGTTTAAAGGTCCACTTAACAGACAGGCTGCCCGCTCATGTGCACTCCTCAAGACTCCGTCCAAGGCACCTCCGAGATCTGAAGGAAACCCGAGCGGGGAACATGAAGGGGCTCTCTGGAGATGTTACAAAGTGCCATAAACTGGTCAGAGGACACTTGGGCTCATCCCTTTGAAGGGAGAGGTAGCTAGGTCTGCTTCTAAGCTCAGGTCATAAAGCCAAACTCTTAATGGAAGAAAGGGCGATTGGGCTGACTTCGAAAAAAGGAATGTTTAACAGCCGAGGGCACATTCTAAACTCAAATACTTGTTACCAGCAAACGTGCAATTGCGCAGCAGCCAGGGGCATACATACCCTAAGTCAAAACACAAGGCTCGAACAATTGCCACTTACTTTTCCTTGCATCTATCAATCTAGTGTGATTAAAGCGCTCACACTACAACTGCCTCATCTCAATGCCCAAAAGGAGCCTGGACATGTGGTAAACGAGACGTCATGAAGCTTTGCACAGGATCACACTGTGCATTCATTAAATGAGGTGACGGTGCAGTATCATACAAATACTGCTCAAACGCACCGCATATACACGACTATGAACACACTCTCGCTCACACATACTCTCTTATACACGCACACCTCTCCATCACCTGGGCACAGTTTCTCACACAGACCCAAAACCAATTTCTCATGCTCATACGTTCACACGCACCTTTCTCTCACACACACAGCCTCTCCCAGACACAATCCCCCTCTCTTGTAAAGACGCAGTCTCATACACAGTCTGGCCCCTCTTGCTCTCAGTCTCACACATCCCACTCATACATACACCCCCTCTCTTACACATACCCAATCACGCACACACACCCGTCCTTTCACTCTCATACACAGACACATACAACAAATTGTTCAAGTGGACACACTGTCTAGTATATGACCCCAGGCCCTCGGTGTAAAGCTGCTGAAGGTAACCAGGTCAGAAAGCTGAGTCCAGGGTCAGTGTTGTAAACGAGGTAATGCCGGGGTCGCGCTTTCATCTGCACATGCTGGAGTCTTCCCTGCGGCATTCTAGCGATGTGGCACCGTATGTGCACAGGTGGATGCCAAGGCCATGACCTCAGCCCGAGAAACCGAGTTTCAGGTTCTTGGGAGATGACGTTAAAGCAGTCTAAGCCCCTTCCACTGGTATCTGCTACTTGGCTGTTCAAACCAAGAGCTGCTCTTTCGGGCCATGTCAGGAGGACACCCCATGTTTACTGCCGCCTTCTAATTTCACAAATCGGACTTGGTCTTTACTTCATCCAAAACAATTAGAAGAATACTCCAGAGATCCGTGTATTGTAAAAGAGAGGCCCCGAACTGGATATATGATGGCTTCCTAACATGGAGCTGTTACTAGCTGTACTGCACCCCTGTCATGCTGTGTGCGTGTCAGTGTGAGCGCGCCTCTGTTTTGCTGTAATCCGATCCATTAGCATGAAGACCCCGCTTAAACCCCATTTATTTCGCTGATCTCACTGCAGCGGGGACTTCAAAGCAACTGTTTGAGCGAGACCGTCTCGCCCAGCGTCCTCTGTGGTACGTAGACATAATATCGACATTTTAATATCGATGTGACATAATATCGATGTTTAAATATCGATGGTAAAAAATATCCGAATTATAAATATCGACAACAAAAATATCGTAATTAGTATGTGTGTTTAAATATCGGAAATAAAAATATCAAAGTCAAAATATCGTTGTGGTTAATTATCGATAATGATTTAAAATATCAATAATAAAATTTTTGTAATATGTGTTATTTTTGTTTTATAGTTTTTATATTTTTTCTAATTTAGTAATAGTAACGTGTATCTATAATAAAATTTATTTATATTTTTTTTAAAAATCATATAAAAATTTAGGAGCGGGATGTTGGGTTTATAGGGGATAAGGGTGGGGAGTGTTTTAAAAATTATATTTAATTAAAATTACATTTTAAAAAATCAAAATTTAGATTAGAATTTTAAAAATTAAATAAAAATTTAAAATTGTTTCCAATTTTTAATTAAATACAGAATTTAATGTATTTTTTTAAATCAATACATTTTAATTTTTAATTTACATTTGAAAATATTTTATAATAATGGAAAAAAATCACTCGAATATATTTAAATAAATATCCACATTTTAGATTTTATTTTTTAAAAATAAATTAAAATAATAAATTATTTCCAATATTTAATTATATTTTGAATTTAAAATTATTTTCAAAATAAATGTAAACATTTTTAAAATGTATTTTACATTTGAAAATATTTTTTAATATTGTAAAAAAAATATTTGAATATTTCAATATGTTTGGAATTTCTAAATTGAAATAAAAATTTTGAAAACAATATAAAATTTAAAAATAAATTTGAAATTTATTTCAAATAATTTACAAAAATTATTCAAATTAATGTAAAAATTATAACTATGTTGAAAAATTTATAACATTTTAAAAGATTTAAAATAATATTTATAACATGTATTTTATATTTAAAAAATATGATTGAATGGAATTGTTTATAGAGTGTAAGGAGTGAGTTACTTTGTTAAAAATCTATAATGATGTACATTTTGTACATTATACTCAATTTAAAATGTAAAATTAAAGTTTAATAATTAAAAAAATTACAATTTGATACAGTAGTATTTTTTTAATCAAAACATATATTATAGGCACCTACATGAAATTAATGTACATAGGAGTGGGATTAGAAAATTATATGTAATTAGTGTCCAGCACCTACCCATAATTAATGTAGACTGGAGTGGGAATAGTAAATTGTATTTTATTAGTGTCCAGCACCTACCCATAATTGATATAGACTGGAGTGAGAATAGTAAATTATATGTAATTAGTGTCCAGCACCTAACCATAATTAATGTAGACTGGAGTGGGAATAGTAAATTATATGTAATTAGTGTCCAGCACCTAACTCTAATTAATGTAGATTGGCGTGGGAATATTAAAATAGATTTAATTAGTGTCCAGCACCTATCCCAAATTAATGTAGACTGGAGTGGGAATAGTAAATTATATGTAATTACTGTCCCGCACCTATCACAAATTAATGTAGACTGGAGTGAGAATAGTAAATTATATTTAATTAGTGTACAGCACCTACCCATAATTGATGTAGACTGGAGTGGGAATAGTAAATTATATGTAATTAGTGTCCAGCACCTACACATAATTAATGTAGATTGGAGTGGGAATAGTAAATTATATTTAATTAGTGTCCAGCACCTACCCCAAATTAATGTAGACTGGAGTGGGAATAGTAGTTTATATGTAATTAGTGTCCAGCACCTACCCCAAATTAATGTAGACTGGAGTGGGAATAGTAAAATATATGTAATTAGTGTCCAGCACCTACCCCAAATTAATGTAGACTGGAGTGGGAATAGTACATTATATGTAATTAGTGTCCGTCACCTACCCCAAATTAATGTAGACTGGAGTGGGAATAGTTAATTATATGTAACTAGTGTCCTGCAACTACCCCAAATTAATGTAGACTGGAGTGGGAATAGGAATTTATATGTAATTAGTGTCCAGCACCTACCCCAAATTGATGTAGACTGGAGGGGGAATAGTAAATCATATGTAATTAGTGTCCAGCACCTACCCCAAATTAATGTAGACTGGAGTGGGATTAGTAAATTATATGTAATTAGTGTCCAGCAACTAACCCAAATTAATGTAGACTGGAGTGGGAATAGTAATTTATATGTAATTAGTGTCCAGCAGCTACCCCAAAATGATGTAGACCGGAGTGGAAATATTACATTAAATGTAATTAGGGTCCAGCACCTACCCCAAATTAATGTAGACTGGAGTGGGAATAGTAAATTATATGTAATTAGTGTCCAGCACCTACCCCAAAATGATGTAGACTGGAGTGGGAATATTAAATTATATGTAATTAGTGTCCAGCACCTACCCCAAATTAATGTAGACTAGATTGGGAATAGTAAATTATATTTATTTAGTGTCCAGCACCTACCCCAAATTAATGTAGACTGGAGTGGGAATAGTAATTTATATATAATTAGTGTCCAGCACCTACGCCAAATTAATGTAGACTGGAGTGGGAATAGTAAATTATATTTAATTAGTGTCCAGCACCTATCCCAAATTAATGTAGACTGGAGTGGGAATAGTAATTTATATGTAATTAGTGTCCAGCAGCTACCCCAAAATGATGTAGACTGGAGTGGGAATATTAAATTAAATGTAATTAGTGTCCAGCACCTACCCCAAATTAATGTAAACTGGAGTGGGAATAGTAAATCATATGTAATTAGTGTTCAGCACCTACCCCAAAATGATGTAGACTGGAGTGGGAATATTAAATTATATATAATTAGTGTCCAGCACATACCCAAATTAATGTAGACTGGAGTGAATAGTAAATTAAATGTAATTAGTGTCCAGCAACGACCCCACATTAATGTAGACTGGAGTTGGAATAGTAATTTATATGTAATTAGTGTTCAGCACCTACCCCAAATTAATGTAGACTGGAGTGGGAATAGTAAAATATATTTAATTAGTGTACAGCACCTACCACAAATTAATGTAGATTTGAGTGGGAAAAGTAAATTAATGTAGATTGAAATGTCATTATAAAATTATTGATGTCAATTAAAACATTCCATACAGTTTGTGTGTTTTTGAAATTTTTTATGTTTTTTATTAACATCACAAATAATAACATTAAACATTAGTATGACATTTTTATTTTTTACAAATATATTTATTTATATATTTGTATAATTATGTTATTTTTCATTTTACATTTCAAATTAGTTTTGAAATATTACTTTATTCAAAGAAAACATATTTAATAGACATAAGTATTGTTAGAAGTAAATAAAATATATTGTTTGAAAAATAAATATACAATGTATATATTGAAATACATGTTGTTTGTACACAATCGTTTTCTATTAATATTAATATAAAAATATTACTATTAATCTTTTAAACAAACATTTTAAATGAAGAAAATATTGTATTGCAGCTTTATTTATATACATTTTCTAAAACATTTTTTAAACATAATAAATATTATGTATTTTATAATATTTATTTTTATAATTCTAAAAAATGTGTACATTTTGGTAAGTAATTTAATACAAATAAAAAAAATATTTTTTAATAGTATTCCTTGGTTTATTTATTTAACTAATAATTTGTTTACATTAAATAATAAGTTTGTCATTTCTATCTTTTTATTTAGTTTTGGGTCATTTATTTTGTAACCGCTTTAGGTCGTTTTGTGTCATTTAGAGGAAGTTCAGCTCGCGGTTGGGAAACACTTCACATCTCTGAAGGTAAGGTTTATTTTATATGTTTTAAGTGTGTTTTAAATTAATTTTGAGAGTAGTTTGGTAGTATTTAGTGTTGTTAGAAGTAACTTTGTTATATTCGCCATTATGATATGTTGTATTTGCGGATGTTGATTTTACGTACTTATTAGTGTTGCATTGGCTTGTGTGTAGAGTTAGTGTTTCGATGTTTAAAGTTTAATAATAGAAATATTATATTAGTATTACTTTTAGTAGGACTTTATGTGTTATTTTATGTGGGTGGGAATATTTTTTTATGTATTTCTCTTGCAGGAGTTTGTGATGTCGGAAGGAAGCGTTTTTTTTTTGAGAAGTGTTTGTTAGTTTTATTAGCTAATGGTTTTTAGACACTTCTTCAAATTTTTTGGTTTTCCTGGAGCGTTTTTCCTATATTTTTAAATTTTTCAGGTTTTGTATGGTATTTCGAACGACCTTCGTGGAATGGATTTATCTGTTTTGGGACAGTTGTATTTTTTCATTTTATTTTGGGTAACTGTTTTTCGAAACTGGATTGTTTTGGTGGAAATGGATTCTACAGCATTTGGAATATCTTTGGTAAGTGTTTTAAATGTTACTAATTGTGGGTGGGTAATGTTTTAATGAATATTGTTTTGTTTTATCTATTTCAAAGATTATTAATGTGTGTATATATATTTTATGATATAATATATATTGCATTCATTAATTATTTTCGAGATAAAATGTATTATTGTAATTATATTGTATTTTTAAATTTTTCTAAAGTAATTGTTTGTGGCTTAGAGTAGTTTAGAGTAGTGTTTTGGCTATTATATTGAGGTATTCTATGCCTGCTGTGCTAGGGTTCAGCTTTACTTGTTGCTCTAGGTATTTGTGCATTTGCTTTGTTTGTTTGGATGTTTTTGGAGTTAGTTCAGTAATGGATTGCTCCATTCTGAATTCCTGATAACTTTGCTCTTTCTGGAGGCATTTAATACATTTTTCTAATGTTGGTTTAGTTCTGCCTGTTGATTGGAGGAAGGCATTGTGCCAACCTTCAACCGCGTTGTTGGTTTTAGATTCTCCATTTAAGGTGCTTTTGTAAACATTCCACCAGGGTATTAAGATTTTTGGATTTCTCCTGTGGCCAGATCTATGGAGTCTACCTTTCCAAGTGTCCTCAAAGTAGTCTAAGAGAGGACTTAATTTTGCTTCATTTTGTTTGTAAAATGGGCTGTCTATTAAAAGGTTGTAGTGTTCGGCCACATCTGTTTCAGGAACGTAAGCTAGTGCTATCAGTTTTTTTATTTGATATGCAAAAGATGAGCTTGTTGCATATTCTATGCTTAGCGTTGTTTTTTGTAAATGCCTCCAAAGACACTGATTAAAATGATAATAGCAGCCGTGGATACAGGTATGGGGGTGTATTTTTAAAATAGCTGAGAGCATTGCTTGTTCAAAATCCAGTATTATTTTTTCAGGGGAATAGTCATTTTTTTTTTTTTTATAATGTTTAATAATTCCATATATGTTGAATTAGTTTTATATGGAAGCAGTGCATACAGTAGAGGTATATTACAGTTTTGATATAAGCCATGTATTGTGTAAAGTTGGTAGAAAGGTCTGGGACAGATGTTAAAAGTACAGTCCATCATCCAATATTGGCATTGTTGGAGTTTTATTAGGTTTATGGCAGTACCAAAGATTATTAGTCTTTTCTCGTTGTTTTCATTGTCGTAAATTATAAAAGGTATTTTGTTTAAAGTTATAGTTTGGTCAGGAGTTAAATTTATATCGCTATATGTTTCAGGAGGTGGAGTGGTAGTAGTAGTTGTTTTTTTGGTACGTGATATTGTTCTTTTGAGAGAAATTATATTAGGCATTTGGGTAGTGGCTGTTTTAGGGATTTGTGGAATTTGTTCTTTTAAGATTAGGCTTGTTGGTTTTTGGGAACCTGTACTTGCTTCTTTAATGGTTTCTAATGCTGTTCTGACTTCTATTTCTGTTACATTTGGTGGGTGGTTGTGTTCCCTGGTGTAAAGGACAGTTGCTTCTGTAGTTGTTGCTCTTCCATAACATTTGTTGAAGTAATATTTGCAACATTTCCAATTTACTTTCATCCCAAATTGTTTCTCTTGGGTATAAGTGTAACCCATGTAGCAGAGTAATAGTTTCCCTTTTTGGCTGGTAACAAATTCAGCTCCTTCTGTCATTTGTTCTTTTTTAATCTATAAGAAATATATGTTATAGTTATTTTAATTATAGTTATATGTATTTTAAGTTGGAATTATAAACATTTATATTGTGCATGCTTACCTTTGGTTGAAGTTTAGTCTGTGATTTTGATGTTCTTTACTCTTTTAGTTGTGGTCTGTATTTTCTGTTTTTTCTTTATCTGGGAAAAAAAACATTTATTTGTGTTAATTGTTCAGTTATATTTTTTTGGGTTGCTTTCACAGGTTTTGCTATAGGTTTTAGCTTTTACTTATTTTAGCTTTTTGAAAAGTCTTTGGATATACTTACTTTGTTAGTTGTATCTTCGTTTGTTGAATTCAGTTCTTTGATATTTGTTGGTAGAGTATGTTGTAGTGGTGCTACAAAATAAAAAGGATATATGCATTAATTATTAAATTATGTTTGTAATTTTTATGTTTGTAGCAGTTAGTTTTAGTTACATCATTTTATTGACTTACTTTTTATTAGTTGCTTTTTATGCTGAGTTTCAATGTTCTTGTAGGTGTAGTCCAATTTTCAGTTGTGGCCTGTATTTTCTTTGGTTTCTTTCTCTGTAAAAAAAATAAAATTATTTATGTTCAATGTTTAGAAAAATATTTTAGGTTGCAGTTCTGTTTTATGCTTTAGGTTTTATGCTTAACTTATTTAATGTAGTTCGAAAAATATATGAACATGCTTACTTTGTTAGTTGTTTCTTAGTTTTCTTCATTGTTTTTTCTGTTCTTTAGTAGTGAAGTTTTCTGTAGTGGTAGGAGATAATATACAAAACATATGTATGAGTTATTTGTCCTTTTTAGTTATTTTTTCTATTTTAGCAGTTACTTTACTTAAGTTAATTTTAGTTACTTACTTTTAATCCTCTGATTTGTAGGTTGAATCTTGGTTTTCTTGTAGGTGTTGTCGAATGTATCCTCAGTATTCTCTCCTGTCTTCTATTTTTGTCAGGTAGTTTGTTTGTCGGATTAAATTGTTTATATAGTGTTTTGGAGTTAGTAATTAGTTAGCTATCGGTTAATTTATGTTAGTAGTGTTTTTATTGGTTCGTTTGTATTTTTGAAAAACAGTTTGTGTAATTATTTACCATATAAGGTTAACGCTAATTAATGTTTTGCATACATAATTTTATATAATATGTTTAATAATTATTTTATAAATGTCTAAATCATTTTATTTTAATTGTGAAAATAATTATATTTATAGTTTGTTGTGAAATGTTTATTTTAGTGTTTATAGTATTTTTTTAATGTTAAAAAGTGTTATAGAATGTTAATAAATATGTTCGATATTTCTCAAAATACGATATTATTGTTGCCGATATTTTTACTCTCCATATTTTTAACGTAGTGTTTATATTTTTTAATGATTGATAAATAAATATTGCGATACATATGTTGTCGATATTATTGATATCGATGTTTATGTAGTGCGATATTTATTTTCCGATATTTGTGTATGTTTTTAATTAAGTATAGGATGACGATATTTTTGATGTCGATATATTTGTGTCGATAATTTTGTACTACGATATTGTGTCTTTCGATATTATGTCATAGATTCGTCCTCTGTATCTTCGTGCTGACTGTCGTATTAAACATAGCACTGGCTAAGACAAAGACCACAGTCCGGCGGCTTCACAGACCTTGTAGAGACTCTGTAGATAGGTGTATAGGATAATGTAGAATGATTCATTGTATAGGTGCTACGGGTCATTTTCTGTTAGTTCTTCCTTAGCACGAAGTGATGACCTGTTTCTATCGGCCATAACTGTGGAAACATAAAGGAACAACACATATTGTTCCACCATTGCTCAGTATTGTCACTGCTCTCTTTAGCAAATGATAGATATAATTTAGGTACGCTCACTTTCAAAGGCATTCTCTTATAGACTTTGGCCTTAACTGTGATAACTTGTGCTTTGCGCTTTTGGTAGCAACATTCACTGGATGTACATGTGTGTATGGGACTTGTATGACGCGGCTCAAGGTCTGAAGCAGCGATCTGCAGCTTAGCACGTGGCAAACTGGATCAGTCCCTAACTTTTCTACAAACCATTGGATCCGGACTCAAAATCTGGCCAGTGCTTTACACAAATACTAAACTGATGGGTTATGCACAACAGAGGCCTTTTTAACAGTCTTGAATGTCTTAATGTGTTTTTGTGAGTGAGACTTGTTCTTCTAGCAGAGTGGAGCTTGTAGGCTTGGCAGCATCTTTTCCTGAGAGGCGCCTTTCTGAGTTTTGGGTAAGGGGTGACTTTACATGACTGAACAAGAGTTGTCTTATCCTGGTGTCAGCGACTCCTGTAAAAGTTTAAGATAGCTATCAAGGAGTGGGTGTACTCATATAAACACTGGGTTGCTGTGACCCTTTCCCCCTTTTTACAATGTTATCCAGGACCTTTTGAAAATACTAAAATTATGTATACCTGAAAGGCGTTCATTTGGCTCTTTTTATCCTCTGATCTGTTGTTGTTATTCACATTTTATTTTTGCCCATTACAGTAAGCGCTATATAAATACAGTTACAGTTCACAACCTGATGTATTGGCTCATCCCTCTTCATCCATAGGCTAATTTAATTTTAAAGGACGGCATTCTGCTATTTTGCAAGGAGTACACCAACCCACCCATCTGTCCTTTCCGCGCCAAGGACTAGTTATTGGCAATGAGTGCTCTTTGAGAGCAAGAAAATATTTTTTAGTCAGTGTTATTTTTTTGTATTGATCAGAACAGCTCCACAACAATAAGGTTTTAGAAAAAATACCTCAAAATAAGCATTCACAAAGCCGAAAGGATGGCAGGCTAATACCAGATCTATTGGCTTTGCTAGTGCTTATAGGATATTGGTAAGTAGCTTGCTTTGGCTGATGTATCTGTTAGGTGATGTTCACTTTGTTTGTTTGTGATGGGAACAAACTTCCTTGGCAAGCAGCATTGTCTGTACCAGGGGTGAGGGCACAAGACAGACCATATAAAATCTTTTACTTAGTCACAAGATCCTTGTTTTGAGTAAAATTATGAGTAAGATGTTGAGGATTCTATTTTAATTACTGGTTATTGGCATTTAAGAGTCGGGATCCGGAGCACTTACGTTTTCAGAGACCTCCTCATAATAGTAAATCTTCCTTCCTAGTTAGCAGCAATAGGCACTTTAAACAATGAGAACCTCCTTTACATGGTGCTGAAATGTTATAGTGCTGTTGACTTGCATCAAGGCACGTGTCTTTCTGTCTGTGCATTTAAAAGCTGTAGAATGTGCCCATAAATGTTTCCTGAGGCAAGCATGCATTCTAAATCAGGCTGCATAACTCAGTCTGGAGTAATTATATAGCTCTTCAATCCCTGGCAGCACAGCACTCAGGATAATGTGCTGCATGACTAAACACTTTTAAGGTCCCAAAGGCGAGACCTATTGGCTATGCCAATGCTTGTTTTTACTTTACTATGAACTGTACGAAATTTCACAAGTGCATGACGTATACGCGTAGGGTGTGCAACGCCTGCCTGCACGTATTTTTGGGGTCGCGACTTCGACATATTTTCAAAATGTGACATTTCACTGTACAAAGTTTAAATATCAGTTTTGTTTAAACACTTTCACACATACACTTTTTAAAATACTTTATAAACACCTATTTCTCCTTTATAATTATGTATACGAAAGTTTACGGGTGCGCGACTTGTGCGCAATGGTTGCGCACAACCTAAGCGACTCCATGTGACCTGAAAAGAAAGCTTCTGATTGGTTTAAAACATTTTCATTTAGTAAGAGGGAGGATCCAACACCTGTTTTATTCCTCTTATTATTTGTCTGTCTTCCTGACAAGACCTGCTTCTACTACCTTCCTTCATTTTTCTATTTGTGTTTGTTTTTTCACTTTTTATTTAAACAATGGCATCTAGTCATCCTGATGTTGACCCTCTGGAACAAGAAGAAGATGATATCTTGGAACCAGTAAAAAAGGAAAGGAAAGTGTGGTTTGGGCCTTCTTCAGTGTGCCGGAGGGAGAGAAGAAGGTCAATGCAAGGAAAGTTACCTGTAACATCTGTAAAAGAGTACTCTTGAGAGGCTCAGAAAAAAAGTACTCATGTGGAACGCCATCCATGAAAAAACATTTGGAGACAATCCACCCCTTGCATCTGGCTAGAGAAGATATGCAGAGGAAGAGGAATGAAGTGGCACAACAAGATCCAAATGCTCCTTCAACATCCTCACAAGGACTTCCACCAACACTGAGGCCAGACATTGTTCTAGAACTACTGGATGCCACCATTAGTTGTAAGAAATGTGATGAAAAACTCTGCACTGGGGAGCAATGCATTGGCGTCATTACCAATGCAATTAAAGCACATAAATGTTAATTTTTTTTATCTGCTCCCAAATGTTCTTTTTCTTTTTTTTCGAAACTGTTTTATTGGAGTCTTTAATTTTGTTTTGTTTAAAAAAAAGTCAAAAACACAAAAAAGTGAAAATTGTTAAAAAATGCATTTAAAAAACAATTCTAAAAAAAAAGAAATGGTTCTTGCGAAACCACTTATACTAGTTAAAAGTAAAAAAAATACCTGAGTGATTGCATGAGTGCAAGGATACTGCCTGAGTGATTGCAGGACTACTTGTATAGTGTCTGAATGATTGCATGAGTGCATAGGTGATGCCTGGATGATTTTGTGAGTGCAGGGGTACTGCTGGGGTGATTGTTGGAGTGCATGGATAGTGCCAGGATAATTTGAAGAGTGCAAGGGTAGTGCCTGGGTTATTGCACGAGTGCAGGGGCAATGAGTGGGTGATTGCATGAGTGCATGAGTAGTGCCTGGGTGATTGGAGGACTGCAAGGGTAGTGCCTGGGCTATTGTATGAGTGCATAGGTAGTACCTAGCGGATTGGAGGAGTGCATAAGTACTATCTGGGAAATTGCATGCATGCTGGAGTAATGTCTGGGTCATTGGAGGAGCGCATGGATACTGCCTGGGTGATTGATTGAGTGCATAGCTAATGTATTGGTGATTGCATTAGTGCTTGGGAAATGTCTGGGTGATTGGAGGAGTGTATAGCTAATGCATGGGTGGCTGCATGATGGCAGGGGTAATGTCTGGGTGATTGGAGGAGTGCATTGATAGTGCTTGGGTGATTGGAGGAGTGTATAGGTAATGCATGGGTGATTGCATGACTGCATAGGTTGTGCCTGGGTGATTGCATGAGTACAAATGTAGTGCCTGGGTGATTGGAGGAGTGCAAGGGTAGTGTCTGGTTGACTATATAAATGCAGGAGTTGTGCCTGGGTGATTAGAGGAATGCATG
Source organism: Lissotriton helveticus (assembly GCF_964261635.1). NCBI lineage: Eukaryota > Metazoa > Chordata > Amphibia > Caudata > Salamandridae > Lissotriton > Lissotriton helveticus. Next base: position 986,328,945 of record NC_136061.1, on the reverse strand, counting down.
GGTACTGCCTGAGTGATTGAGGGAGTGCATGGGTAATACCTAGGTGATTGCATGAGTGCAGGGGTAATGTCTGGGGGATTGGAGAAGTTCATAGGTAATACCTGGTTATTTCAAGAGCGTATGGGTAATGTTTGACTAATTGGAGGAGTGCATGAGTAAGGTCTGGGTGATTGCATGAGTGTAGGAGTAATGGCTGGGTGGTTGTATGAGTGTAGTGGTAGTGCCTAGGTGATTGGAGGAGTCCATAAGTATTGTCTGGGTGATTTTATAAGTGCATGGGTACTGGATGGGTGATTGGAGGAGTGCCTGGATAGTGCCTGGGTGATTGGAGCAGTGGAAGAGTAGTGCCTGGGTTATTCTATGAGTCCATAACTAGTGCCAGGGTGATTGTATGAGTGTAAGGGTAGTGCTTGGGTGATTGCATAAGTGCATAAGTAGTGCCTGGGTAATTGCATGACTGCATAGGTAGTGCCTGGGTGATTGCATGAGTACAAATGTAGTGCCTGGGTGATTGGAGGAGTGCAAGGGTAGTGCCTGGTTGATTATATAAATGCAGGAGTAGTGCCTGGGTGATTAGAGGAGTGTATAGTAAGTGCCTGGGTGATTTCATAAGTTCATGTGTACTGCCTGTGTGATTAGAGGAGTGCATGGGCAATACCTAGGTGATTGCATGAGTGCAGGGGTATTATCTGGGGGAATGGAGAAGTCCATAGCTAATACCTGGGTGATTGCAAGAGTGTATGGGTAATGTCTGGGTAATTGAAGGAGTGCATGAGTAATGTCTGGGTGATTGCATGAGTGTAGGAGTAATGGCTTGGTGGTTGCATGAGTGTAGTGGCAGTGCCTAGGTGATTGAAGGAGTCCATAAGTAGTGTCTGAGTGATTTTATAAGTGCATGGGTACTGGATGGGTGATTGGAGGAGTGCCTGGATAGTGCCTGGGTGATTGGAGCAGTGGAAGAGTAGTGCCTCGTTATTCTATGGGTCAATAGCTAGTGCCTGGGTGATTGCATGAATGTAAGGGTAGTGCTTGGGTAATTGCATGAGTGCATAGGTAGAGCCTGGGTGATTGTATGAGTGCAGTTGTAGTGCCTGGGTGATTGCATAAGTGCATAGGTAGTGCATTGGTGATTTTATAAGTGCATATCTAAGGCTTTGGTGATTGCATGAGTGCAGGGGTAATGTCTGGGGGATTAGAGGAATGCATAGGTAATGCCTGGGTGATTGCATGAGTGTAGGGGGAATGTCTAACTGATTGCATGAGTGTAGGGGTAGTGCCTGGTTGACTGGAGGAATCCATATGTAACAACTAGGTGATTGCATGAGTGCAGGGGTAGTGTCTGGGTGTTTAGAGGAGTGCATAGGTAGTGCTTGAATGATTTTATAAGTGCACTGATAGTGCCTGAGTGATTAAAGGAGTGCATGGGTAATGGTAGTGCAAGAGTAATGTCTGGGTGATGGGGGAGTGCTTGAGTAATGTTTGGGCGATTGCAAGAGTGCAAGGGTAATCGCCTAGGTGATTGGAGCAGTGCATAAGTAGTGTCTTGGTGATTTTATAGCTGCATGGGTACTGGCTGGGTGATTGGAGAAGTACAGGCGTGGTGCCTGGGTGATTGGAAGAGTGCAAAGGAAGTGCCTGAGTGATTTTATAAGTACATGGGTACTGGCTGGGTGATTGGAGGAGTACTATGGTAGTGCCTGGTTCATTGGAGGAGTGCAAGGGTAGTGCCTGGGTGAATATATAAGTGTATTGGTAGTGGTTGGGTGATTGGAGGAGTGCAAGGGTAGTTCCTGGGTGAATATTTAAGTGTATGGGTAGTGGCTGGGGGATTGAAGCAGTGCATGGGTAATGCCTGGGTGATTGTATGGGTGGAGAGATAATGGGTGGGTGATTGGAGAAGTGCATGGGTACTGCCTGATTGTTTGAAGAAGTGCACGAGTAATTATAGGTGATTGCATCCGTGCAGGGGTAATGTCTGGGTGATTGGAGGAGTGCATGGAAACTGCCTGGGTGATTGAAGGAGTGCAATGGTAGTGCCTGGGAGATTGGAAGAGGCCATAGCTAATGCATGGGTGATTGCATTAATGCAGGGGTAATGTCTGGGTGATATTATAAGGGTATGGGTACTGGCTAGGTGATTGGAGGAGTGTGAGAATAGTGCCTAATTGTATAGATGAGTGCATGGGTAGTGTTTGAAGGAATGGATGAGTGGAGTAAAAGGGACGATAAACATTATTTCACATTATCATGCTTATTACAGTGTTTCATCTTATCTTTTTTAATTAATGTAGATACAAAACTCAGTGGAACTACTTTACTGTAGTTTTGTTGTAAACTGACTTTAAAATCTTTTCAAACTTCGCCATTACCTTCTGCAAAAAAGAAGAAAAACTGTTATCAAATATATTATTATAGTTTTAAGAACACAACATAATTTTAGAATTACATACAATTTTCAGTTTCCCTTTTCTGCTGTTCTCAGATTCTACTGAATTTCACCATACACAGTGAATTCAATGTAGATCATCATTCAACAGATATTGCGCGACTCCCGCGGCGGATGCTGGCGGAGCACGCCCCATGCATTGAGTTTTAAAAACAATTTTACCGATATTTTAAAATCGGCTGTATTTTAACCTGTTATATTTCTGTGTGGCTCCTACAACTATTTTAATTGCACTACTCTTTGCTCTTTTCTCTCCTGAGGCGGAAAGCCGGGAGATCTCTCTCTGCTCTGACTGCTTTCGGATTGGGGGACTGCATGTCACATCCTTACCTCGGGGGCAGTCGAGCATCCTCCTCTCGCCCTTGATTCGCGCTGCTCTCCCCTGTCTCCCTTTTGCCGTCCTAAGATCTGGTTATGGCTGATTACGAGCTGAGGGGCACGGTGGGACAGGGAGGCTGTGCATTGGTCCGGCGGCCATCTTGGGTGAGGCAGGCTTGCAAGTGGCTGACTAGGCTTGCAGCCTCACGGGCGGGACTATAAATCTAGACGGGGATGGCTCCGCGCAGCGGACGCGTGCAGCGGGCGCGCCTGTCCCGCGCCAAAGGAGCGCCTAAGGAGAGCCCGTCTGCGCCCGTCAGCGTCCCGGAGGTGGCCGGGGGCGGACGGGGGGACAACTGTCAGCTACAGTCAATTAGGTATTCTGCATTGCAGCTGTTGAGTTTGAGAGGGGGTAGAAATTGCGCCTGTTCGGTGCAGGGCCGTGGTTTTAGAGGGCATTTTCTCTGCAAGGGGTGTGGATGGTCTCTGCATGAGGCCCGGGGTGGGCGGGCCCCGGAAAACGTAGGAGACTTGTGTATACCCAGGTTGGGTCAGGGTTCGCCTGTGTGTAACTTTTCCTGTGCTCTTCTGAATACGAGATCCGTAAGCAAACATGCGCAGGACCTTTTTGACCTTCTTTCGGACTCTAAACCTGCCTGTCTTTTCCTAACGGAAACATGGTTGGGCGAGATATCCAGTCCGAATATCGCCAATGCTCTGCCCCCTGATTACTTCATGCTGCGGAAGGATCGGGGCTCGGGCAAAGGGGGGGGGGGGGGTGTGGCTCTGGTGATCGACCGTCGCTTCGAGTGCTCTATTGTCCCCACAGATGACATCCCTGGGGCCGAAACTCTGGGTTTCTGCTTGACGATTTCACCAGCCCAATCCTGCGCTGGCTTGTTAGTGTACAGGCCCCCTGGGCCTATTGGGTCCTTTCACGAGGGGCTTCACACTGTGATATCGGCTATGAGTGTGCAGTTTAAGCACTGCATACTTCTAGGTGATTTCAATATCCACATGGACTTGCCAGACGCACCCGACACCATCAAGTTGCTAGACACCACCAAACCTCTGGCTTGCTACCTTATGTGGCTTCCCCTACTCACAACAAGGGGCATATGCTTGATCAGATCTTCTCCACATCTTCCATCACAGTTGCGCTTCCTCGACCTGTACTGTGGTCTGACCATTTCTTGGTCAATTTTGATATTCAATTTAAATCAAGCCTTTCGTCCAGAGGGACTGGTCCTATCTCCCTGCCTTCGTGTGCCTTTCACAAAGTCTCTCCTGATATGGTCGCGCAGTATCTACCGTCCCATCCGAGCCAGTCTACTGGCGACTTGGAACAGGACCTGGATCTCTTTCAAACGTGGTTAGCGCAGTGCCTTAAGGAGCTGGCCCCTCCTCAGCGGAAGCTCAGGAACTCTCAGCGCGCCTCGGCGCCTTGGTTCACGCCCATGCTTAATGCTAGTCATAGGCTTTGCAAGAAGGCCGAACGAGCTTGGCGCTTAAATTATGATGAGCCCCTCAAGGAGGCTTATAGACAGTGCCTTAAGGGCTACCACAAGGCAATTTTTGTGGAAAAGAAATCGTACTTTGCCAGGAGGATTGAGGAGGCCTCTAAAACCAGCAAAGACATTTTTCTGATTGTAAAAGAATTTACCTCTCCTGCCTCTATCACTCCTAAACGTTCCTTTTCGAAGTCCTGGGTTACTCAATTGGCAAGCTTTTTTGCTAATAAGATCATCAGTATCCAGGCAACTTTCCCTCCAGTTGCTGGGGCAGCGTCTTCCATCCTGGCTCTACCCGTCCCCCAACCTGTGTCAGGGCAGCCCATGCTTGCTAATTTCCCTCCTATTGCTCTACAAGACTCGTTTGAGATTCTATCCAAGATGCGATCGGGATCACCTCTTGATCCCTGTCCGGCCAAGCATCTCGCCAAATTGGCACACGTGATTAACCCTATGCTCAATTCAATTTTGAATCTCTCCCTTGAGACAGGAGTCGTGCCTCCATCGTGGAAGGAAGCCTTGGTCTTCCCCTTTTAAAGAAGCCGGCATTAGATCCAGCCATCCATGCCAACTACCGTCCTATTTCACTGCTTCCGGTTCTGGCTAAGGTGACCGAGAAGCATGTACAGGCGGTCCTGGCGGATTTTGTGGAATCTCACGGCATCCTCCATTCTACCCAGTCCGGTTTTCGTGCTAACATGAGCACGGAGACGGCACTGCTTGAGGTGTCGGAAGCGATCAAGGAGGTCCAGGATAAGGGAGGAAAGGCACTGCTGGTGTTATTAGATCTGTCTGCGGCCTTTGACACCGTTCCTCATGGCCGCCTCTTGGCTAGACTCTTGGAGATTGGGTTAAGGGGAACGGTGTTCAGTTGGTTTGAGTCCTTTCTTTCGAATCGACAGCAGACAGTCTGGGCCCCGCCTTTCTCAGCCGCAGTACCGCCATTGGAGGTTGGAGTCCCCCAGGGGTCGATTCTAAGTCCCACCCTCTTTAACATCTATATGTCCCCTTTGGCGGTGCTGGCAGAGGCTTGCGGTGCCCAGATTGTCTCTTACGCCGATGACACCCAGCTTCTCTTCACCTGTGGCAAGAACAGAGACTTTGATGGAGAGCTTATTAAGAACTGCTTGGGTGCGGTGTTCGGCTGGTTTCATATAAACCAGCTGAAATGCAACCCAGATAAATCTGAGGTCCTTTTTTTTGGGTGTCCTCCTGACCCCTGTTGGAGGTCCTGGTGGCCGGCCGATATTCACCCCCCTTCTGCGGAGACGGGGATGGCAAAGAATCTGGGAGTCAAGTTGGACACCGGTCTGTCCCTTAAACCACAGATCCTGGGCCTGGTAGGACAATGCTTTAGGATACTGAGAATGCTCAGGAAATTCCTTCCTCTTCTATCCATTGCCCACAGGAAAAGCACAGTGCAGGCTTTGGTAGGTTCCAGGCTTGACTACGCTAACGTACTCTACCTTGGCCTCCCTGATTATCTTCTCTCACGTCTGCAGGTGGTGCAGAACTCGGCCGCTCGTGCCATCTTCGGCCTCGGCCGGAGGTCTCACGTTGCGGGCCTGCTGAAATCCCTCCACTGGCTTCCGATACGGAAACGCATCGAGTTCAAGACGCTGACCTTGGCATTTAAGGCACTCCATGGCTCTGGTGCAGGTTACCTAAGGAAGCGGTTGGGATTTCACATCCCATCCAGAGCACTTCGCTCGGCGTCCCTTTCACTGGCTACTGTCCCGGCAGTCAGGCGCGCTCGTATCGGGGGTCGCTCTTTTTGATACCTTGCTCCCCGAGCCTGGAATGCACTGCCACTGTCACTTAGAAAATGCGTGACCCTTTTGCCCTTTAGGAAGGAGTTGAAGACGTGGTTGTTCTGCAATTAACTCCCTTCCGCCGTGATGGTTGTGTTGTGTTGGGTCTGATAGCGCCGGGACACTCGGTCCGAGTAGCTGAGCGCTTAATAAAACTTTTATAACATAACATAACAGCGGGGAAAAAAAATAATCAATGAGATTGTAAAGAACAAACTAAATCAGCGTTGAGCATTATTTAAAGCAAGTGTACCAATCTGTTTACCTATCTACAGATTCTAAATTACATTCTTCAACTACATTAAGTCTTTTATTTCTCTTGAGTAAATTTTGTACAATCTCTTTTACATCGCGTATAATATAAAGATCAAATATATAAACTACTTCTTTCAAACACAATTTTCCAAATGTAATATGAATTAGCACAAACAATATTCCAAACACTAATTGCCACATCTTCCATTTGCATTGAAAATATCCAAAATAAACTTGTAATTTCATGTTCACATCTTCCCAATAGGCCGAATGATGTTTTTAAAACTTTGGAATCAAAAATATGAGATAGGAATTTGGTAATTCGTAACGCAACCTACATTTGAATTCCAAATGAGAATCATTGCTGTGTGTCCATCCTTTAGTGCACTTTAAATCAACAGTATAGTGTCCAGATGTTGTAGTAGGTCCATCATGGAAAATAATAGGCACTGCTTTAAAAGTTCTTCCTGGAATTGATACTTGACTTGCCACAACATTTTTAATTTTAGTTTCCAATTTTGTTCCATTTGCTCTACAACGTTGTAGCATTAAAATGAAATATTTTTCATATCTTTCTATATTTAATGTTGACAAAGTTTTTGATTTACAATGAGAACATTTCATATCTTGATTAGCTGCTTTTACAAATTTCTTAAAAGACACTGATTTGAAATCTGGTATCGTCAAGTATATGAATCGTTCAGTGTCTATATCAGTAGTAGAAGAAAATGAACACTCTTCACATTTATGATCCCATCTGTAACTTAGTCCAAATAAATGTTCAATTTATATTCCTTCATCATCCAATACTCCAAGCATAAACATAAGAAATTCTGAGAGGCAAGATGGCGTCCGCACCAGTGGACATGTGAGGTGACCGCTCCTGCCTGACCTCGCAAAATTGATTGTTGAAGGGAGAAGAGAGACGGAGATGTACAGTCTGTGCACATAGCAACACTTGGCAGTTCTTTAAAAACTGCTGAAGCAACTTTCCAGGTTACTCACGGAGTTTTAATAGGCTGAGTACGAGCCGGTTAGCCGCTGATGGTCAATGCTGGAGAATCTGCTGGGACTCGCGGCGGGGCTGAGCAGGTGTCGATGGAGCCGGTGGGCATTCTCGGCATTTAGGATACGGAACACCTGGAGACAGTCCTGCGAGAGCGGAGGAGGATCGGATTGTCCGTCGGGAATGCCTCCAAAAGGAACCCGCGGGAGACCGCGTGGCTATGAAGGGGAAAACGCTGAGAGGGATACTGAGGTGAGAGAGAAAAATCATGGCAATCTGGGCAAGACTGAGAAACGCGACTCTGTTGCTGCGAGAGCCAAAGGGGACGTGATTGAAAAAAACGATTCCGGCAATTTTCTCCGCTGCAAAAGATAAGCGGAAGGGCAAAAAGGCTGCGCACACTTCTTCAGTGGGCCCTGACTCGGTAGATATGACCGATGGGGGTCCGTTGAACATGGACGGATTAAACTTAATATTAAACCCAGTAGTGGGGGAGGAAGCTATCTCCGGAAATACCACACCCCAGTTAAATGCTTGTGATGGGAGTTTACAAGGAAACTCTATTGTTTCTGAAGATCCCGGTGGTATAAGGAAAGCCACGGAAGGTATCGGAAGCATAGACAGTGGGGCCATAGATGATAGTCAACAAGCTAATTTGCAAGCTGTAAATTTGCAGGGAGATAATCAAACACAGCTACTAGATGCGGAATCGGGGGACTTTTATTCCTTGTCAGAACAATCCCTCCAGATCATGGTTAACTACCGACATCAATGAAGAAAGAAGACGGCTAAGAACTGCAGAAAGAATCTGGAGGTACAATCCCTCCGTCCTCCATCGCGATCAACTCCTAGAAGTCCGCAGGTCCTACAAAAAACGCATTAAAAACAAAAAGACAGCTTTCTTCTACTCCTCTCTAGACACCGCAAAAAAACGACCCAAAGAGCTTTTCAATATCATCAGGAACCAAACCTCAAAGCCGGTGACATCCTCAACACTGGCATCCAAAGACCGTTGTGACAACTTCGCCAACTTTTTCAATGAAAAAATTGCCACGTTAGATCTCTCGCTTGGCTCAATGCTCTCCCCCTCCATCGAGAACATAGCGTCTAAAAACCATGATAGCGACTCCGTGATTCCCCCAAAACACTGGTCCTCTTTCATTCTCATCCAGGAAGCAGAGTTAGTTAAATTAATCTCCAATGCCAAACCCTCATCACACGCCCTCGATCAGCTTCCCCCACACCTGGCCAAAGACCTGAAGCTTGTCCTAGCCCCACTATGGTGCAAGACCATTAACAGCTCTCTGAGCTCTGGAAGCGTTCCAGACTGACTCAAAGTAGGCCAAGTTACACCTCTGCTGAAAAAGCCAGTGCTAGACACCGAGGACCTGAACAACTTCAGACCCCTTTCGAATCTACCTCTCCTATCCATAATCCTGGAAAGATGTGTACTCCCTCAGCTGACCCAACACCTGGATAATATCAATCTCCTTGACCCCCATCAATCGGGCTTCAGAAAAGGCTGCAGTACCGAATCCGCAATCCTCAATGTCATAGATGACATCCTCAAATCACTCGACTCGGATCACTGCTGTCTTCTCATCCTTCTAGACTTATCGGCCGCGTTCAATACAGTTGACCACAAATTGCTCATCAAGGTTCTGCAAGAAAGGGCTGGCCCCTCAGAGACGGTCCTCCACTGGTTCTCTTCCTTTCTCCACAACCGCTCACAAAAAATAAAAATTAAAAATTTCGAGTTCAACCTCCACCCTGTCATCAGGGGTATCCCCCAAGATCAGTGTTATCCCCTCAGCTTTTCAACATTTACATGGAACCCCTCACCTTTTTACTCAGGAAATCCAACATCCCTTTTCACTTATATGCTGATGACACGCAGCTTTATGTGGAAACCACCTCTATTGACGACATCCAGAGACTTAATAACAGGCTCAAGGAGGTGCAACTATGGCTCGCAAACAATCACCTGAAACTCAACCAAGAGAAAACGGAAATACTCCTCATCTCCAACAAAAATGATAACCCCCAAATTGAAGAATGGCTCAAAGCCATTGACTTCCTCAACGGTAACCTCGCCCTGGCGAATTCGGTAAAATCTCTAGGCATCACCCTAGACCCGAAACTGGACATGAAAAAACATATTTCAATATCTGCCAAAAGTGCCTTTCTCAACCTGAAACTATTTTACAAAATCAAACTCTTCCTCCCACCCAAGGACCTTCAACAAACCACCCAAGCACTGGTACTCTCCAGAATTGACTATGGGATTGCAGCCCTAACCGGGACAGCAATATCACACCTCGCCCCCCTAAAGACAACCTTCAATGCAGCAGTTAGGATGGTCACTGGAACCAGGAAATTCGATCACATCACTTCCGCTATCAGAGATTTTAATTTTGAAATTTCACTATGCAGTTTCTTGGCGTTAGAGGATTCCTGAGCTGGAGAGGACACCGGGGACTATAAGCTGAAAGCTTGCTGAAACAAAAAAGTCTTTAGGGCTTTACGGAACTCAATATAGGAGGGGTAGGATCTGACGGGGGTGGAAGAGTGTTCCAGAAAGTGGGCGCAAGGACCGAAAATTTCTGGCCTCCCGAACGTTTTTTCTTAAAGCGGGGGATGACTAATAAGGATTTAGTGGAGGAACGTAGGTCTCTAGAAGGGCTGTAGTTGGTGATGGCAGAATTAATGAAAGCAGGAGCAGTGCCCGCCCGGGCTTGAAAGGTGAGGCAGCCGAGTTTGAAAAGGGCTCGTTGTTTGATGGGGAGCCAATGAAGGGCCGTGAGGAGGGGTGAGGAGTGATGATATTTGGATAGGCCATGCACCAGGCGGGCTGCCTGGTTCTGCACCAGCTGAAGGCGTTGAAGTGCATAGGCGGGGGCACCATTATAGATAATGTTCCCATAATCGATCTTAGATAAAACCATGGCCATTACAATCAGTTTGAGTGCAGAGGGAGAGAAAAACCGGGATACTTTCCTAATAATGCGCAGGGTAAAGAAACAAGAAGAAACGACAGAACTGATATGGGTGTGAAGTGTCAAATGATGATTGAGAGTGATACCGAGGGTCTTAACTGAATGAGAGGGGATGGGAGGAGGGCCAAGAGAGGGGGGCCAGAATGATGGTGACCAGGGGTTGCCACTGCCTCCAGTAAAAATCAGCTCTGTTTTATCCGGGTTGAGTTTGAGATGATTTGCATTCATCCAATCCCGGATAAACAGCATGACGGACTGGAAGCTAGTGGTGCCTGGCGAAGGGGAAGAAAAATTAAAAATAAGTTGGAGGTCATCAGCATAGTTATAAACTGTGACCTCCATTTTTTGGAGTGCAAAAATAAGAGGAAAAATGTAAAGGTTAAATAAAAGGGGAGAGAGAGAGGAGCCCTGAGGGACACCACATTTCACCCTGCGGGGCGGGGCCGAGAATTCAGCAAGGTGGACCGCCTGAGTGCGGTCATCCAGGAAGGAGCCTATCCAGGTCAGAACCTGTTCTCCTATGCCCGCCGCCTTGACACGGGACAAGAGGATGGAGTGGTCCACCGTGTCAAAAGCGGCGGACAAGTCCAGGAGAACCAGGGCCTGAGGGGTGTTGGTATCAAGTCCCTCCCTGAGTTGGTCCATGACAGAAATAACCACCTTCTCAGTAGAGTGGCGGGGGCGGAAGCCCGCCTGGCAGGGTGCAAGGTAGTTACTGTTCTCTATAAAGGAGCTGAGCACCTGGGTGACATGGGACTCAGCTACCTTTCCCAAATAAGGGAGAAGAGATATAGGGCGGTAGTTTGCCGGGGAGGAAGGGTCAGCGCCCGTTTTTTTTAGTATAGGGAGAATTATAGCAGTCTTAAAAGGGGCCGGGACGAAACCATAGGTGAAACAATTATTCAGGAGGGTAAGGGCAGGAGATGGGCATTCAGTAAAGATCTGACGGAGAATGCGTGCCGGGCAGATGTCGACTGGGGAGCCCGACTTGACATGCCTAAGTAAAGGGGGCAAAGATTCTCTAGTAAGTGGGGGAATAGAGGTGAGGGACCGATTATTGCCTGGTGGTTGGGGGTGAGTGAAAGTGGGCGGAGGGGGGGGATGTTGGCTTTGATGAGGGCTATTTTTTCAATAAAGAACTCGTTAAGCGAGTCGCATAGTGCCTGGGAGGGGGGGATCTTGGGTAGAGTTCTGTCCGATGATGCCAGCTCGTGGACGGTGGAAAAAATCTCACGAGGCTGGCTTTCTGCAGCTAGGATGCGCCCAGAGAAATATTCGGTCTTAGCTGTCAGAATGGCTTGTTTATATTCACTGCGTAAGGTGATGAAGTGTTGTCTTCGGGTGGGGCAGTATGCTCTTCTCCAAGCTCGTTCGACCTGCCGTAACTCTAGTTTCTTGGCTTTAAGGCCGGGGCTAAACCACTTGTTGGCATTGTGGGTGCGGTTGATGGTAACCCGCTTCCGGGGGGCCACTGGGTCGCAGGCTTTGGTAAGCCAGCGATCTAGGATGGTAGCTTGGGAGTGTGGGAGCGAGCCCGATAGGTCTGGGCAGGTGGCAGCTAACGAGTTACAGAGAGATGGAATGTCGACTTTATGCCAGTTCCTTGCCCAGGTGTTTTTGGGGAGGGAAGCTGATGTTTTATGACTCAAATCCAAGGAAAAGGCGAGCAGGGAATGATCCGACCAAGGACTGGGCGAAATAGTAGGAGTGGAAGTCGGGATGTTTAGTGTCCAAATCTGATCAAGGATATGGCCCCGGATGTGAGTGGGAACTTGAACGAGCTGAGTGAAGTTAAGGCTGAGAAGCAACTGAGTGAAATCTTTGGAGGTGGTGTCCTCGGCGCGGTCAGTAGGCCAAAAATTAAAGTCTCCCAGAACGAGGACAGAGGCACTATTGACTACTAAGGTGGCCAGTAAGTTCTGGAAGGCAGAGAGAAAGCCAGGTGATGGCTGAGGTGGCCGATACGTTAATACGCAGGTGATTGGGATCTTGAAAGAGGTGGAGCGTACTACGAGGCAGTCAGCTGCTGGTAGTGTGGGCGATGCAAGTGTCTGAAAATGAAATCCCTTGCGAGCAATCAGGGCTACCCCGCCACCTGCTCTATTCTCGGATCGATCAGCACGGAGCATAGAGTAGTGGGGCGGGAGGGTGGCCAGGACGCTTGGCAGGGAGTCAGATCTATACCATGTTTCGGTTAAAAACAGAAGGTCTGGGGAATTGGAATCTAAAAGATCAAATATTTCGGTCTGGTGCTTGACGGCTGATCTCGTGTTCAGAAGGAGGACAGCAGTGGGGGGGGGACGGGTGTGATAGACATGGGTAAAGCAATGCCGAGATTTTGAGCATAAGACAATGTGGCTGGATTTAGCGGCCAATTTTTATTAAAGGAGCACAGTTGTTCAGAGGTATATGTTAGAGATCGCGCATGATGGTGTGCCCCTTGCCCCGGTCGGTCGCCGACGGGCGCAGACGGGCTTGCCTTAGGCGCGCCTTCGGCCTTAAATGGCTCCCAATAGAGCTGCGAGCCAGCTTCAGACCAGCCTGCCTCACACATAGAGCCCTGCACACAGGCAAACCTGAATACTTAGCCGCCAAACTTAAAAGGGCCGGCCAGTCCAGAAGCCTCAGGAGCTCCAACACTATGCTACTCATCCCGCTGAAAACACGTAAGCAAAAAAACGCAGCCAAATCATTTGCTGGAAACGCCTCTAAAATCTGGAACTCCATTTCCCCCCCACATCAGAACGACCCCCTCGTTTCCAAAATTCAAGAACCTACTCAAAGTCCTCTTCCTCGAACGATCTCGAGGGAGCCGATAACAATCCCCAAAAAATTATATATTGCTGCAGCTATGGGGACTCAGGCAGATTCCCGCTGTTTCTTGGACCTACGTTCAACCCACCTCACCTGGAGCTGGCTGCAACCTACAGTTACCCCGCCTCCCCACGCCACCAGCCTCGCAGCGCCGGGACAGTGCCTGCTGGGACTTGGAGTCCATTGAATTTTGACATGTGCTCCTATTGGTGTGACGACATCATTAGGGGGAGGGGATACAGCACTAGCAAGTATTTTACACAGGATGAGCGCTATGGGGTCGTTACTCAACAGCATAAGGCACTGAAGAAGGAGAGTGTTCCGAAATGCATCTGCCGTTGCTGGGGTGTTTGAAATAAAGGGTTCCTGCACTGCTTTCCCCTGTGGCCTCTGATCTTTTCCTCGTGAAGGGATTCTTTTGGACATGTTATTGCGCTTGCCAGTTGCGCAATTAGATGGCCCTGCAGCGTCAAGAGCCACGGAATAAAGATTGGCAAGCTGCTTGCAGCAGTTGGAACACTGAGGAATCAGTAATTCCGTTGGCCGCCAAGAACGACAGGACGTCGTGTGTGGACAGAAGTATTTGACTTCAAGGGGGCACACAGTCTCGCATTTGACCGCCCTCACACATGAACTCACCTGAAGGGACGGGCTGCTGCAGCTATGGGGACTCAGGCAGATTCCCGCTGTTTCTTGGACCTACGTTCAACCCACCTCACCTGGAGCTGGCTGCAACCTACAGTTACCCCGCCTCCCCACGCCACCAGCCTCGCAGCGCCGGGACAGTGCCTGCTGGGACTTGGAGTCCATTGAATTTTGACATGTGCTCCTATTGGTGTGACGACATCATTAGGGGGAGGGGATACAGCACTAGCAAGTATTTTACACAGGATGAGCGCTATGGGGTCGTTACTCAACAGCATAAGGCACTGAAGAAGGAGAGTGTTCCGAAATGCATCTGCCGTTGCTGGGGTGTTTGAAATAAAGGGTTCCTGCACTGCTTTCCCCTGTGGCCTCTGATCTTTTCCTCGTGAAGGGATTCTTTTGGACATGTTATTGCGCTTGCCAGTTGCGCAATTAGATGGCCCTGCAGCGTCAAGAGCCACGGAATAAAGATTGGCAAGCTGCTTGCAGCAGTTGGAACACTGAGGAATCAGTAATTCCGTTGGCCGCCAAGAACGACAGGACGTCGTGTGTGGACAGAAGTATTTGACTTCAAGGGGGCACACAGTCTCGCATTTGACCGCCCTCACACATGAACTCACCTGAAGGGACGGGCTGCTGCAGCTATGGGGACTCAGGCAGATTCCCGCTGTTTCTTGGACCTACGTTCAACCCACCTCACCTGGAGCTGGCTGCAACCTACAGTTACCCCGCCTCCCCACGCCACCAGCCTCGCAGCGCCGGGACAGTGCCTGCTGGGACTTGGAGTCCATTGAATTTTGACATGTGCTCCTATTGGTGTGACGACATCATTAGGGGGAGGGGATACAGCACTAGCAAGTATTTTACACAGGATGAGCGCTATGGGGTCGTTACTCAACAGCATAAGGCACTGAAGAAGGAGAGTGTTCCGAAATGCATCTGCCGTTGCTGGGGTGTTTGAAATAAAGGGTTCCTGCACTGCTTTCCCCTGTGGCCTCTGATCTTTTCCTCGTGAAGGGATTCTTTTGGACATGTTATTGCGCTTGCCAGTTGCGCAATTAGATGGCCCTGCAGCGTCAAGAGCCACGGAATAAAGATTGGCAAGCTGCTTGCAGCAGTTGGAACACTGAGGAATCAGTAATTCCGTTGGCCGCCAAGAACGACAGGACGTCGTGTGTGGACAGAAGTATTTGACTTCAAGGGGGCACACAGTCTCGCATTTGACCGCCCTCACACATGAACTCACCTGAAGGGACGGGCTGCTGCAGCTATGGGGACTCAGGCAGATTCCCGCTGTTTCTTGGACCTACGTTCAACCCACCTCACCTGGAGCTGGCTGCAACCTACAGTTACCCCGCCTCCCCACGCCACCAGCCTCGCAGCGCCGGGACAGTGCCTGCTGGGACTTGGAGTCCATTGAATTTTGACATGTGCTCCTATTGGTGTGACGACATCATTAGGGGGAGGGGATACAGCACTAGCAAGTATTTTACACAGGATGAGCGCTATGGGGTCGTTACTCAACAGCATAAGGCACTGAAGAAGGAGAGTGTTCCGAAATGCATCTGCCGTTGCTGGGGTGTTTGAAATAAAGGGTTCCTGCACTGCTTTCCCCTGTGGCCTCTGATCTTTTCCTCGTGAAGGGATTCTTTTGGACATGTTATTGCGCTTGCCAGTTGCGCAATTAGATGGCCCTGCAGCGTCAAGAGCCACGGAATAAAGATTGGCAAGCTGCTTGCAGCAGTTGGAACACTGAGGAATCAGTAATTCCGTTGGCCGCCAAGAACGACAGGACGTCGTGTGTGGACAGAAGTATTTGACTTCAAGGGGGCACACAGTCTCGCATTTGACCGCCCTCACACATGAACTCACCTGAAGGGACGGGCTGCTGCAGCTATGGGGACTCAGGCAGATTCCCGCTGTTTCTTGGACCTACGTTCAACCCACCTCACCTGGAGCTGGCTGCAACCTACAGTTACCCCGCCTCCCCACGCCACCAGCCTCGCAGCGCCGGGACAGTGCCTGCTGGGACTTGGAGTCCATTGAATTTTGACATGTGCTCCTATTGGTGTGACGACATCATTAGGGGGAGGGGATACAGCACTAGCAAGTATTTTACACAGGATGAGCGCTATGGGGTCGTTACTCAACAGCATAAGGCACTGAAGAAGGAGAGTGTTCCGAAATGCATCTGCCGTTGCTGGGGTGTTTGAAATAAAGGGTTCCTGCACTGCTTTCCCCTGTGGCCTCTGATCTTTTCCTCGTGAAGGGATTCTTTTGGACATGTTATTGCGCTTGCCAGTTGCGCAATTAGATGGCCCTGCAGCGTCAAGAGCCACGGAATAAAGATTGGCAAGCTGCTTGCAGCAGTTGGAACACTGAGGAATCAGTAATTCCGTTGGCCGCCAAGAACGACAGGACGTCGTGTGTGGACAGAAGTATTTGACTTCAAGGGGGCACACAGTCTCGCATTTGACCGCCCTCACACATGAACTCACCTGAAGGGACGGGCTGCTGCAGCTATGGGGACTCAGGCAGATTCCCGCTGTTTCTTGGACCTACGTTCAACCCACCTCACCTGGAGCTGGCTGCAACCTACAGTTACCCCGCCTCCCCACGCCACCAGCCTCGCAGCGCCGGGACAGTGCCTGCTGGGACTTGGAGTCCATTGAATTTTGACATGTGCTCCTATTGGTGTGACGACATCATTAGGGGGAGGGGATACAGCACTAGCAAGTATTTTACACAGGATGAGCGCTATGGGGTCGTTACTCAACAGCATAAGGCACTGAAGAAGGAGAGTGTTCCGAAAGGCATCTGCCGTTGCTGGGGTGTTTGAAATAAAGGGTTCCTGCACTGCTTTCCCCTGTGGCCTCTGATCTTTTCCTCGTGAAGGGATTCTTTTGGACATGTTATTGCGCTTGCCAGTTGCGCAATTAGATGGCCCTGCAGCGTCAAGAGCCACGGAATAAAGATTGGCAAGCTGCTTGCAGCAGTTGGAACACTGAGGAATCAGTAATTCCGTTGGCCGCCAAGAACGACAGGACGTCGTGTGTGGACAGAAGTATTTGACTTCAAGGGGGCACACAGTCTCGCATTTGACCGCCCTCACACATGAACTCACCTGAAGGGACGGGCTGCTGCAGCTATGGGGACTCAGGCAGATTCCCGCTGTTTCTTGGACCTACGTTCAACCCACCTCACCTGGAGCTGGCTGCAACCTACAGTTACCCCGCCTCCCCACGCCACCAGCCTCGCAGCGCCGGGACAGTGCCTGCTGGGACTTGGAGTCCATTGAATTTTGACATGTGCTCCTATTGGTGTGACGACATCATTAGGGGGAGGGGATACAGCACTAGCAAGTATTTTACACAGGATGAGCGCTATGGGGTCGTTACTCAACAGCATAAGGCACTGAAGAAGGAGAGTGTTCCGAAATGCATCTGCCGTTGCTGGGGTGTTTGAAATAAAGGGTTCCTGCACTGCTTTCCCCTGTGGCCTCTGATCTTTTCCTCGTGAAGGGATTCTTTTGGACATGTTATTGCGCTTGCCAGTTGCGCAATTAGATGGCCCTGCAGCGTCAAGAGCCACGGAATAAAGATTGGCAAGCTGCTTGCAGCAGTTGGAACACTGAGGAATCAGTAATTCCGTTGGCCGCCAAGAACGACAGGACGTCGTGTGTGGACAGAAGTATTTGACTTCAAGGGGGCACACAGTCTCGCATTTGACCGCCCTCACACATGAACTCACCTGAAGGGACGGGCTGCTGCAGCTATGGGGACTCAGGCAGATTCCCGCTGTTTCTTGGACCTACGTTCAACCCACCTCACCTGGAGCTGGCTGCAACCTACAGTTACCCCGCCTCCCCACGCCACCAGCCTCGCAGCGCCGGGACAGTGCCTGCTGGGACTTGGAGTCCATTGAATTTTGACATGTGCTCCTATTGGTGTGACGACATCATTAGGGGGAGGGGATACAGCACTAGCAAGTATTTTACACAGGATGAGCGCTATGGGGTCGTTACTCAACAGCATAAGGCACTGAAGAAGGAGAGTGTTCCGAAATGCATCTGCCGTTGCTGGGGTGTTTGAAATAAAGGGTTCCTGCACTGCTTTCCCCTGTGGCCTCTGATCTTTTCCTCGTGAAGGGATTCTTTTGGATATATATATATATATATATATATATATATGTTATACAATGGCTCTGCGATAGGAAAGCACACGACAGCAGTAAGGTGAAAAACCTTCTTTTAATTCATGGCGATGATGATCAAACGTCCGTTATTTCGCTTGTCTGCCCGACGCGTTTCTGAGCTGTCCGCTCCTTCCTCATGGGCAATCTGGCATCGCGGTATGTGGCTCAAGAATCCCAGTCCTATGCTGCCTTTAGTAGTAACAGTCTCAGGTGTGGTCGCTTTAGTAGCGCACTGATTTCTGGGATCTGTAGTTTTGAATGTCACTTATCATTCCCACAGTGGGTCCTGCAATGTCAGATATATTGTTCAAGATCACAGTGGAAAGTACAGACCCACTGCAATATTTCAAGCACTTCAATGTGCCCCGATACATGTAATCACCTCCGCTTGGTGTCTGAATCTGCTGTGCTGTTTTCCGGCTCTGAGCAGTCTCGAGTCAGTCAGCCCCTTCCTCCAGCGGCTCCCTCCTCCTTTCCAAAGGTGGTGCTCTCCCCACGACGAAGCTGTCGTGTGAATTTTTGTTATACAATGGCTCTGCGATAGGAAAGCACACGACAGCAGTAAGGTGAAAAACCTTCTTTTAATTCATGGCGATGATGATCAAACGTCCGTTATTTCGCTTGTCTGCCCGACGCGTTTCTGAGCTGTCCGCTCCTTCCTCATGGGCAATCTGGCATCGCGGTATGTGGCTCAAGAATCCCAGTCCTATGCTGCCTTTAGTAGTAACAGTCTCAGGTGTGGTCGCTTTAGTAGCGCACTGATTTCTGGGATCTGTAGTTTTGAATGTCACTTATCATTCCCACAGTGGGTCCTGCAATGTCAGATATATTGTTCAAGATCACAGTGGAAAGTACAGACCCACTGCAATATTTCAAGCACTTCAATGTGCCCCGATACATGTAATCACCTCCGCTTGGTGTCTGAATCTGCTGTGCTGTTTTCCGGCTCTGAGCAGTCTCGAGTCAGTCAGCCCCTTCCTCCAGCGGCTCCCTCCTCCTTTCCAAAGGTGGTGCTCTCCCCACGACGAAGCTGTCGTGTGAATTTTTGTTATACAATGGCTCTGCGATAGGAAAGCACACGACAGCAGTAAGGTGAAAAACCTTCTTTTAATTCATGGCGATGATGATCAAACGTCCGTTATTTCGCTTGTCTGCCCGACGCGTTTCTGAGCTGTCCGCTCCTTCCTCATGGGCAATCTGGCATCGCGGTATGTGGCTCAAGAATCCCAGTCCTATGCTGCCTTTAGTAGTAACAGTCTCAGGTGTGGTCGCTTTAGTAGCGCACTGATTTCTGGGATCTGTAGTTTTGAATGTCACTTATCATTCCCACAGTGGGTCCTGCAATGTCAGATATATTGTTCAAGATCACAGTGGAAAGTACAGACCCACTGCAATATTTCAAGCACTTCAATGTGCCCCGATACATGTAATCACCTCCGCTTGGTGTCTGAATCTGCTGTGCTGTTTTCCGGCTCTGAGCAGTCTCGAGTCAGTCAGCCCCTTCCTCCAGCGGCTCCCTCCTCCTTTCCAAAGGTGGTGCTCTCCCCACGACGAAGCTGTCGTGTGAATTTTTGTTATACAATGGCTCTGCGATAGGAAAGCACACGACAGCAGTAAGGTGAAAAACCTTCTTTTAATTCATGGCGATGATGATCAAACGTCCGTTATTTCGCTTGTCTGCCCGACGCGTTTCTGAGCTGTCCGCTCCTTCCTCATGGGCAATCTGGCATCGCGGTATGTGGCTCAAGAATCCCAGTCCTATGCTGCCTTTAGTAGTAACAGTCTCAGGTGTGGTCGCTTTAGTAGCGCACTGATTTCTGGGATCTGTAGTTTTGAATGTCACTTATCATTCCCACAGTGGGTCCTGCAATGTCAGATATATTGTTCAAGATCACAGTGGAAAGTACAGACCCACTGCAATATTTCAAGCACTTCAATGTGCCCCGATACATGTAATCACCTCCGCTTGGTGTCTGAATCTGCTGTGCTGTTTTCCGGCTCTGAGCAGTCTCGAGTCAGTCAGCCCCTTCCTCCAGCGGCTCCCTCCTCCTTTCCAAAGGTGGTGCTCTCCCCACGACGAAGCTGTCGTGTGAATTTTTGTTATACAATGGCTCTGCGATAGGAAAGCACACGACAGCAGTAAGGTGAAAAACCTACTACTAAAGGCAGCATAGGACTGGGATTCTTGAGCCACATACCGCGATGCCAGATTGCCCATGAGGAAGGAGCGGACAGCTCAGAAACGCGTCGGGCAGACAAGCGAAATAACGGACGTTTGATCATCATCGCCATGAATTAAAAGAAGGTTTTTCACCTTACTGCTGTCGTGTGCTTTCCTATCGCAGAGCCATTGTATAACAAAAATTCACACGACAGCTTCGTCGTGGGGAGAGCACCACCTTTGGAAAGGAGGAGGGAGCCGCTGGAGGAAGGGGCTGACTGACTCGAGACTGCTCAGAGCCGGAAAACAGCACAGCAGATTCAGACACCAAGCGGAGGTGATTACATGTATCGGGGCACATTGAAGTGCTTGAAATATTGCAGTGGGTCTGTACTTTCCACTGTGATCTTGAACAATATATCTGACATTGCAGGACCCACTGTGGGAATGATAAGTGACATTCAAAACTACAGATCCCAGAAATCAGTGCGCTACTAAAGCGACCACACCTGAGACTGTTACTACTAAAGGCAGCATAGGACTGGGATTCTTGAGCCACATACCGCGATGCCAGATTGCCCATGAGGAAGGAGCGGACAGCTCAGAAACGCGTCGGGCAGACAAGCGAAATAACGGACGTTTGATCATCATCGCCATGAATTAAAAGAAGGTTTTTCACCTTACTGCTGTCGTGTGCTTTCCTATCGCAGAGCCATTGTATAACAAAAATTCACACGACAGCTTCGTCGTGGGGAGAGCACCACCTTTGGAAAGGAGGAGGGAGCCGCTGGAGGAAGGGGCTGACTGACTCGAGACTGCTCAGAGCCGGAAAACAGCACAGCAGATTCAGACACCAAGCGGAGGTGATTACATGTATCGGGGCACATTGAAGTGCTTGAAATATTGCAGTGGGTCTGTACTTTCCACTGTGATCTTGAACAATATATCTGACATTGCAGGACCCACTGTGGGAATGATAAGTGACATTCAAAACTACAGATCCCAGAAATCAGTGCGCTACTAAAGCGACCACACCTGAGACTGTTACTACTAAAGGCAGCATAGGACTGGGATTCTTGAGCCACATACCGCGATGCCAGATTGCCCATGAGGAAGGAGCGGACAGCTCAGAAACGCGTCGGGCAGACAAGCGAAATAACGGACGTTTGATCATCATCGCCATGAATTAAAAGAAGGTTTTTCACCTTACTGCTGTCGTGTGCTTTCCTATCGCAGAGCCATTGTATAACAAAAATTCACACGACAGCTTCGTCGTGGGGAGAGCACCACCTTTGGAAAGGAGGAGGGAGCCGCTGGAGGAAGGGGCTGACTGACTCGAGACTGCTCAGAGCCGGAAAACAGCACAGCAGATTCAGACACCAAGCGGAGGTGATTACATGTATCGGGGCACATTGAAGTGCTTGAAATATTGCAGTGGGTCTGTACTTTCCACTGTGATCTTGAACAATATATCTGACATTGCAGGACCCACTGTGGGAATGATAAGTGACATTCAAAACTACAGATCCCAGAAATCAGTGCGCTACTAAAGCGACCACACCTGAGACTGTTACTACTAAAGGCAGCATAGGACTGGGATTCTTGAGCCACATACCGCGATGCCAGATTGCCCATGAGGAAGGAGCGGACAGCTCAGAAACGCGTCGGGCAGACAAGCGAAATAACGGACGTTTGATCATCATCGCCATGAATTAAAAGAAGGTTTTTCACCTTACTGCTGTCGTGTGCTTTCCTATCGCAGAGCCATTGTATAACAAAAATTCACACAACAGCTTCGTCGTGGGGAGAGCACCACCTTTGGAAAGGAGGAGGGAGCCGCTGGAGGAAGGGGCTGACTGACTCGAGACTGCTCAGAGCCGGAAAACAGCACAGCAGATTCAGACACCAAGCGGAGGTGATTACATGTATCGGGGCACATTGAAGTGCTTGAAATATTGCAGTGGGTCTGTACTTTCCACTGTGATCTTGAACAATATATCTGACATTGCAGGACCCACTGTGGGAATGATAAGTGACATTCAAAACTACAGATCCCAGAAATCAGTGCGCTACTAAAGCGACCACACCTGAGACTGTTACTACTAAAGGCAGCATAGGACTGGGATTCTTGAGCCACATACCGCGATGCCAGATTGCCCATGAGGAAGGAGCGGACAGCTCAGAAACGCGTCGGGCAGACAAGCGAAATAACGGACGTTTGATCATCATCGCCATGAATTAAAAGAAGGTTTTTCACCTTACTGCTGTCGTGTGCTTTCCTATCGCAGAGCCATTGTATAACAAAAATTCACACGACAGCTTCGTCGTGGGGAGAGCACCACCTTTGGAAAGGAGGAGGGAGCCGCTGGAGGAAGGGGCTGACTGACTCGAGACTGCTCAGAGCCGGAAAACAGCACAGCAGATTCAGACACCAAGCGGAGGTGATTACATGTATCGGGGCACATTGAAGTGCTTGAAATATTGCAGTGGGTCTGTACTTTCCACTGTGATCTTGAACAATATATCTGACATTGCAGGACCCACTGTGGGAATGATAAGTGACATTCAAAACTACAGATCCCAGAAATCAGTGCGCTACTAAAGCGACCACACCTGAGACTGTTACTACTAAAGGCAGCATAGGACTGGGATTCTTGAGCCACATACCGCGATGCCAGATTGCCCATGAGGAAGGAGCGGACAGCTCAGAAACGCGTCGGGCAGACAAGCGAAATAACGGACGTTTGATCATCATCGCCATGAATTAAAAGAAGGTTTTTCACCTTACTGCTGTCGTGTGCTTTCCTATCGCAGAGCCATTGTATAACATATATATATATATATATATACTTTAGCCGGCTCTCCTCTTCTCCTTAGCTTAAAGACTGACAACACCGTCCCGAATCAACAAACTTTTTTTTTTTTTTAGACTCCCGTCATAACTGAATAATGAATTCGCTCAGATGCTCCTCTGATCTGTCCTGCACCCTCCTGCCTCCCCTTTTCCCCTTCCCTTCTGTGTGCGTTTGTTTCCCGGCCCAAACTCTCATGTTATATCAAAATTATCTATACCGTCTATTTGCTCATAAGTGTACATGTTGTGAAGCGCTCTGATACCCTCGGGTCCAGCTAGCACTATATAAACCCCCTAAAAAAAAAATACAAAAACAAATCTACGTCATCTTGTAAGGATTTGGCGCTACAATACACTGAGCAGATGAATGGGGCTGGTGGTAGCGACCACAGCAGTATTTGTTTGGAGGAGTCTGGGGAATTTACAGATGGTAGTCCCCACACAGCATGGAAAAAACTTGAGCTGAATGCTGGCAAGGGGGATGTGGCAAAGGAGCAGCAGTCGGCTGCCCAGGTACAAAACACTGGTGAAGACATTTCTCTTTCGTTAATATATCAATCGATCATGTCCCATCGGGATGAAACTCGCGAGGAGAGCAAGAGAGTTCAAAATCTGTGTCGCAAACTACAAAATTCAGTGAGACGGCTGGCTAAATCTCATGCTGATTTTATTACAAGATTTAACGAAGCAGAAATGCAAATTTCCAATTTAGAGGATTAGCTGGTGCAACAAAAGGCAGCGACTGACTCAATCCGTTCTATCAAGGAGGACACCCAATGTAAAATACCGTATATAGAAAACCGGGCACGTAGGAATAATCTGAGAGTGTTGCAGATTCCAGAGGGGAAGGAAGGGCAGGAACCGCGCAAATTCATAGTAGAAATGTTTAAAAAAGCATTCTCCGAACTGACTAGATGGGACTGGGACAGGGAGCTTGTACGAACTCGTAGGTTTCCTTTTAATATTCCCAAAATATTTGGGAATCAACAATTTTGAACCTGCAAAAAAATTTTAATAACACGACGCTCCTTCAGCTGTAATAGTGACTTTCTAGATTGTTTGGGGTCCTAGCGGTGGGTCCTAGCGGTAGATCCTTTGTGGTTGAGCATACGGACTTTGTGAATTGGTGGACAATTACTAATATATACATTTATTTCTCTGTGCTTATCCTTTCACCTATACCGTTTTTCTTATATTGCATTCCTTTTAATATTCGTCTTCGAGAGGGTCAGGTTGATGATAAACCTAGATCTTTTTTAATCTCACTCAACAGTTTTTTGGCTCGAGAGGAGTTTTTCAGCTGGCACGCCCTGATAAGAAAAGAGCAGGAGAAGACTTTGAATTTTTTGTGAGACCGGATTTCTGTCGACACACAGTTGAGATCCGCTGGCAGCTCCGGCAGCTTATCACACAATTTCAAGCTAAAGGGGCTCAAGCATATTTAATGAACCCGGCAAAGCTAAAAGTGATTTTTCATGAGCGTTCCCGATTTTTCACTAACGAAGGGCGTGCCAAGGAGTTTTTGAACTCTATGTAGGGATGTTTTCTTCTAACTGGTTAGCAATATAAGGGTATAGCAGATTTTTTTTTCTTCCCTTTAGGTTTTTGTCAGTATGAGGTTACACTCCTTCTACCCCTTCTATCCTTTATATTGTATATAGAAGTATATGTTTGTATTCCCCTCCAACTCCGGGAGGGGATGTTTTTCCCCTCTCCCCTCTGAGTAGAGGGGTTCGCGAGCAAAGGCAGGGGAAGCACGGAAGCTTCGCATCTATAGGACCATGGGTCCTAAAGCCTTGTTACAGGTGGGTGTGGGAAGAGGGACACTTGGGGGAGCAAGGGGTTAGTGGGGGGAGACTTAGGGAAAGGGAAAACAATCCACAGGAACAAAAATGAAGAATATTAATAAAGTATTGATACAGCCTCGAAGGGGTTGCCTCTGTTGTGTTAAGGTAACATATTTGCCATAGTATTCATCAGGGGTCTTTTTTTGGTGTAATAATGGTTCCTAAAGGAATTAAAATTTGTTCAGTAAACATCTCAGGTCTCAATAACTGGAATAAGAGGAAGAGGGTAGCTGCTGAACTGCAAAATATTCAACCAGACTTGGTATGTCTCCAGGAGACGCATATACCCTGGAGTAAACGTCACATTCTCAAAGAGTTAGGGTTTTTACTGGTTGTGGCTTCTCAGCAATCTTCAATGACTCGTGGAGTCGCAATCTTAGCTATATCAAATGTGCAGATTTCCGGCTGCTGCCTGGTGGATAAGTTAGGCCGATGGGCTATAGCTGAGTGCAGGTTTGGGGATAGTAAATATACAGTTTGTACTATCTACGGGTCTAATTTAGATGGGGCAGCAAGTTTGGAGGATTTAAATTTAGAGCTAGCATCTTGGGTAACTCCGTTGTTAGTATGTGGGGATATAAATATTAATTTAACTAATCAGGAGCTGCAGGATGGACCACGAAGATATAAAGGTCGCAAACCACAGGTTTTTAATGCCATATACAACTTGTTGAATGATCATGATATGGTTGATGCATGGGGTAAGCTAAATCCTACCGACCTGGGGTTTACGTTTTACTCCTTTCCCCATAAAAAATTGGTACGGCTGGATTATTTTTCCGTATCTACTGCTACCTTAGCAGGGGCCTCGGTTCAAATATTTCCTAGGATCTCATCTGACCATGCCCCAATTGTCCTAGAAGCTGTGGTATTTGGTTTTAATGTTAAACCCAAAGTTTTCTCTTTTGATCGGAAACTCTGCCTAAATGATGACTTTAGAGAGCATATGTCTAGCTGGATCAAGGAATTCTTTGATAATAATAGTCTGCTCATATTATAATTATATGGGATACTTTTAAAGCTTGTTTTATCGCGCTGAAGGTAAGCGCTGTTTGAACGCTTTGGAGTTGGCAAAGCACTCCCAGCTTGGAGGAGGAGCGAGAGCGAGGAGCGAGGAGTGAGAGCAGAGCTACGGAACGCTGCGGAGCCGCAGAGCTACAGGACGGCTGCGAACCGAAAAAACCCTTGGAAGGAAAGCGGAGGGCGGAGGGCGTCTGCCTCGGTGTGGTGGATTTGCTCCGTGCAATTCAGGCTTCAGGTCACCGTTCTCGCCGTACCAGCACCGGCGGTGCGAGCTGGGGTCACGGTATCTGGCGCTGGGAGGACGCTGGGAGAAAGGCACCTGGAGGAGGCAAGGCGAGGCGAGGCGAGGCCAGGTGCTTCGTGAGGAGTCAAGACCTGTGAGTCACCGTGCAGGAGCGCCCACCAGGAGAGCAGGGGAAACCGAGCCGAGGTGAGCCTTCTATCAAAACTTCCTTCCTCCCCCTGCACAATTCCACTCAACCTCGCCTCAGAAAAGTGCAGAAGCGCCCTCTCTGCTCTCTGCTCTCACTGCCATCTGCCATCTGCTCCCTGCTATCTGCTAGGGACAGCGAGGAGCAAGAGCACTCGTGAGCTTCGAGCACATAGTAAAGGCGCCGGAATAATAATAATAATAATGCTGATTTATTGAAATCACCACCGAAAAGCCTCACTGAATTCACAGACAGTGACCCTCCCTCCCGGGTCCCACTTGGCCCCCTTTTAACTGGCAGAGGCGTGGCGACCGGACTGCACAGTAGCGGAGCCATCACCCTCGGACCCCGCGCAGGCAGCTTCGGGGCATTGGAGGGCTGCAGGCGCTGGCAGCGGAAGGCGGTAGGAGAACTGAGAACTAAGAACAGAGGCCGCAAGGGCAAAGGCTGGAGGCAGGCATCTAGGACCCAGCCAAGCCCCCAACTACCCCACCGCTAGGTCAGCCTATACTGCCTCCCATTGTATGTGGATACCATTCGCCAGGAGGGAGGCATAACGCTGCACACCGAGCGTAAAGGGGGCAATTAACCGCTGGATAAGCGCCATATCGCACCAACAGTGGAAAATCACTTAAAGCGACGCTGCAACTTCCCACTAACTACAAACCACTAACTAACTGCTGCATCTTGTATGGTTCCTTCTCCACTACCCCAGCTACACCATAACCTCATCAAATTTTCCAGGCCATTACCATCGTAGAGGCACTGTGTTCCAACAGGCTCTAGAACACAGGCTCTAGCACACTTCCGGCAATTTAGACTTCATATTGCAGTCACATCTCACCATCCTCCCGGACGGCAGCTGCTCCTATTTAGTGGGGGCAGACAGGCTTGGGAGGGGAAGGGGAGTGGAAAGCAGCAGAGTCGGAGGCAAAGGCTGGTGTGGTGCAGGTGATACAGGTGGCACAGACACCGGGCTGCAAGGATACCAGAAAATCATCCAGGCAGCCCTTAAAGGATGAGATCAGGTAGGGTAAGGAGGACACCAAAGCAGAAAAAACGGACCCCAAAGGCAAAGAAATCCCCATCACTCGATCAGTGCAAAGCAAATCAAGAAAAACCATCACCAAAGGAAACGGACACAAAAAAAGGGCCACCAAGAGTGCTATCCACCCAGCTTATCTCTCCAATCGCATCAATGTTCAGAAAAAAGCAGGGCGAGAGAGAGAGACTAGAGGCGAACAAAGCTTTCTTCTTTTTGAAAAATCCAGGAGCCACTCTCCTTACGACCCAACAATCTCTTCCGGGTCTACCTACACCTTTATCCCCTGAGAAGGTCTCTTGCAACAAAGGCCCAACACCAATACTCATGAAACTAACTGCCCAGGTACCTTGGACGAACTCAACTAGCTCACCTGGCCGAAATAGTTACCAGGACGAATTTATAGTAATGGCCCATACGCAGGACGAACTTGGAGAAGGTCTCGATCAGGAAACCCCCCAGCAGCAAAAACGCACAACAAGATATATTTCTGCTCCAGATTTGAGTAAAACACAAGCAACCAGAACCGCAACAGAGATCACCTCATATAGTAAGAGGACGAAGGAAGTATTGACGTGCACAGAAAAATCAGCATCCAATGCAGAACTGAAAACACCAACAGTAGCATTAACTTTTTTTGAAAAATTCTCAGAAATCAATTCCCAAAGTCCCCCAACAGTACCATATACACAGAAATTACTTAACAAAGAGCCCCAGATATCCAAAGCCCAGATTCACAGGGAACAAAATACAACCCAAAAGGAATTGACTAGTCAGAACACTTCAGAAACATCTTGGCTGAAGCTATTAAACTTTACATCAAGTCCAACACCAAATAACGAATTAACACAAGACACAAGCAAAAACAAAGGGAAGAACAATATGGGGGAAACAAAATCATCAAGCCCCACGGCAAGCCCCACATCAAGCCCAATAATAAACAAGGAAAAGCGGCAAAACACAAGTATAACCAACTATAAAAGGGAAGAAATCTCAGAAAAGAAACTAGGCAATACAAACGAGGAAGGGCAATTTACCCAACTGCAACGCAAAGGAAAAACAGTGGAAAATCCCAGAGATGGAAGAACTGCTACCCCAAAACCGGGCAATTCCTTACTTCCCCAAGAACTAGCTGATTTGCCATTGAATCAGAATTACGAACAGAGCACTAGAGTAAGCAACTCAGGGTTGTTTCTCTCTACAATAGAAACACTTCAATCAACAGTAAAGGCTTTAAACTGGCAATCTGACAAAATGGACATCCAAGTCGACTTAATGAACACCATAGCCCACTACATTGCGGGGATCGACAATAAATTGGATAAACTAAATAACCTAATAATAACAGCTCAATCAAAGTATACGGTGGAACAGAGTCCCTGCACCTGCGGTCCGATCATAGACAAATTAAGTCTCCTTCCCAATCAACTAGAACAAATACTGGCAGTAAGAAAATCAGATCCACATTTCTCCAATGAAAATTCAATCAGGAAAATTATCGATCACAACCATGCTAACAGTCCGGAAACAGTAAATTTAACCAAAAAAATTACTGACCATAATATCCTTAAGATCCCAGAAACGGATACTTCTAAAGGAAAGAACAGGGCAGAAATAAGCCCAGCAGTGAACACAACAACTCTAAACAAAACAACTTCCTTAACAAGGCGACAAAAAAAACGGGAAAGGAAAGCAAGGAATAAACAACCAACAGGACACGCGGAAGAAGGTATCAGAATATTCCCCATATTCACCTCAGCCATAAACAAGGATGAAACACCAAATACGACGATTCAATCCAACGTTTCATTTGATCAAACACATAACTCATCAGGACAAGAGCTCCTAGTAAAAAAAGAAAGGCAGGTCCTTCGCACAGAGACGATAAGCAACGCTGGCACATGCACAGTATTAACGGCTATAGGTGAAACAAACAACAGAGACGCACAGCCGAGGTCAGTCTTGGGCAACGGAACACAGACAACTGAAGCAGTGGAAAAAGGAAGCTGCATAGAAAACGGCAGCACATTACAATCAACCGGCCCCCCAGGTCTACCTACAACCTCGGAGATTCCGGGAAAACGGCAAGAGGCGACAGAGAATAAAAAACGAACACCAGCCAGACAAAGGAGCGAAGTCTTCCAAGAAAAACGACAAGAAGGAACGAAACACTGCCTACAAGGCAGAGAAGAAACAATCTTAAGACAAAGCAGGCCTCAAGGCACGTCACAAGATTTCACAACAGAGGGCATACCTACTAACATAAATAATAACCAGGAGGTACCACGAAAAATAAATGAAAGAGCCGTAAATAGCAAAAGCCAAGTCTGGGGTGGAAAAAATCTACCCCCCACTGCGGGTATAAAAATATTACTAAGGCACGGAGTCCGTCACATAAACTTGAACCGCAACGAGGATGTCACTCCAGGGAAAGGAACAGAGTCTGATTACATCAGAGCCCCCCAGATAAACACTGCCACAAACGGAGGCTCAACAAAAGAGAATAACCAGACCATAATGACCACGATATCCCAGCGCGCACAAGGGATCAATACGCACGGAACACAAACATCTGCCGGGACCGGGCCATACTGCAAAATCAGCCCAGACAACACACCAGAGTTAGGGAAAGGCCCTGAGAACTGGTCTAGCAATGACAACTTACATCTTAAACAACTATTTTTTACCCCGGAATACGAAACTCAGGGGAAGCATGACATTCTCAACAGGGGAAATTTGTTTAAACTTTTTGCCAACATTGAAGGGCTTCAACACCTAACTAACACGGACCTACTATCAGTCAAATTCTGCAAGCAAGATACAACTAGCTCATTGGAACAAACGCTAACAACATGGCGAACAGCAGAAACCGCCCAGCTAATACTATCCTACAGAGAGAGATTCGATTTATGGGGCATAAGACTTTCAAGGCCGGTAAAACCACGCTACCCAGGCCCTCTTGAAGCTCGTCCTGCGATAAAAGTGAAAACAGAAAATCGGATAGAAAGAAAGGAGCAGGAAATTTCAGTACTACGGAACGCTAGAGGGAACAGCCCCTCGTCAACAACCCATCCCCTAACTATAACAGGCAATCAAATAAACTCCAAGGATGACGCCGCCTACTGGCGCTGGTTAACAGACACATTAAACAAACAGAACAATAATTGACCTCCCAAAAAACCTCACAAGGATAGCACCCAGGAAATCTTCCACCTATTGTCCTGGAATATAGCCGGAGCGAGGAAATGGATGGAAGAAGGCTTGCCCCCTCACAATTGGACAGCATGTGATATCATCGCCCTCCAAGAAACATGGGCATTGGAGGAGTTACATCTTGTTGGGTACACCCACTTCAATATACCAGCAAGGAAAAATTTCCTCTACGGTCGACCGAAAGGGGGATTATCGGTTTATATTGCGTCAGACATCAAGATTAACTCAGAACAAATAGCCCCTCACGGGCCAAACATGCAATTAATAAAACTAACTATACCAGGCAGACCAACTCCGACACTACTGGTTAACCTTTATGCGCCTCCAAAGGCAAAAGAGAAACAAGCCACATTGGATCAGCTAGTATCCATAATCAGGGATACTCGAAATAATAATCCACCCTGGGACATCATTGTAACAGGCGACTTTAATTCAAATCTAATCTACACGCCTGAGGATGATGAGATTATAGCAGCTGACAACGAATTTTGGAATGTCAAACCTCAAACTCAGTTGCAAACAGAGCGATTCGACCCAATTGGTCGAAAACTGGTAACTAGCTTGGAATTCCTAGGGCTGCGATTCCTTAACGGAAGAACCAAAGGTGACAATCCACCACAGTACACCCATCTAGGAACCTCGTCGGCATCAAGGCTCGATTACACAGCAGTCTCTCTTTCACTATTGCCATTCGTCCAGCAATTTTCAATAGAACACACCTCAAAAAGTGATCATTCATATCAACATATTTATTTCAACTTAAAACTGACCAAATATCACAGTTGTAATACAGTGGGAGATAACCTCACGACCACTAACTTAAAACGACTTAACTGGACAACGGCCAACATTGATGAGCTGCAGGCAAATGTGCAGAGACTAAAAATAGAGGGTGAGGGAACAACAGGTACCCAAATACAAAAATGGGAGAGTTTTACAGAAAATTTACCAGCAAGTACGTCCGTCCCAAATAAAGCACAACCTCGGAATAAGAAAATTACTTTGCCAAAGAACCTGGCAAAACTCAAAATAGAGATAAGGAGAAATGCCAGAGCATTAAAAAAGACAACTACGTCATCCAAAGACTGGGCCCAAAGACAAAACCTCAAGAAAGAATATAAAAAGAAAATGTGGGAACACAAAAGATCTCTGAAAGATGACTTCTGGGCAAAACTACTCTGCACCGCCAAGAACACCAACTCAAACGCATTTTGGAGGATTATCAACAGCTTAAATCACCCTTCAAATCCAACATCATTGAATGTCCAAGAAGCAGACTGGGCCGCGTTTTTAACAGAGAGGTTCGCAGAGATAACACCAGATCAGTCTAACTCGGGGGCAATCCAACAAACTACCAACAAAGTGGCCCAAAAAAGAAAAGGGAGTATCACTCCCAGCGGTGGAATTAGAACCGCTTGTATGCAAACATCAAACAATAAGGATGAACGCAGAGAAAATCCATCACCAGACGGGGATCTCTTGGTAACCAGGCTTTACTGTGACGTGGCTAGCCCACAGGAGAAGAAGGATGTATCAAACAAGGTCAAACAAGCAAGGTACAGCGAAGAGGACATAAGTAGAATCATAAGGAAGTCACGTGGCAACGGTGCTCCAGGGCCGAATGGGATCCCCCCAATAGTCTACAAAACTGATCAGGACTTTTGGAGTAGGAAATTAAAACAATTATTTGAAGAGATAACAACTGTAAATAAAATACCGTCAAGCTGGCAGGGCTCCATAATATCACCAATTTTTAAAGGAGGAGACAGAACATCCCCAGCCAACTATAGACTGATCGCACTCCTAGACGTAGAGACGAAGTACTTTGCATCCCTCATCTTGGAAGATCTAATAAACTGGTCCGACGACACAAAGAGAATTCCGTTGAACCAAACAGGCTTCAGGAAAGGAACCGGGACACTGACAAATATTATGTCTCTCTCAGTGCTAGCCGATAAATATCTTCGAAGAAAACAGCCCCTTCACCTGTGTTTTATTGACCTAAAGGCAGCATTCGACAGTGTAGATCGGAATATCTTATGGAGGAAATTGCGCAGTTGGAACATCCCGGATAAAATCCTGAGAGGGATCCTACTCCTTTATTCCAACACTTGGATGGTAGTTAAATTGGGGAATGGAACACGGCTCTCAAGGAAAATTAACACCAGTAAAGGTCTAAAGCAGGGCTGTGTCCTAGCCCCCCACCTCTTTAATCTTTTTATGGCAGACCTAACATCAAGTCTGAATAAGATCCCATCCCATCCACCTAAACTTGGCTCCTTTCCGCTAACTCATCTATCTTATGCGGACGATGTGGTACTGTTGAATCTAACAAAGATTGGCATTCAAAGGTTATTAGCAGGGCTGGCAGAATTCATAAAAAACAACAACCTGGAGATAAACACAACAAAAACAAAAACAATGCTGATCACCAGGCGGCGGACAGCCAGCGCATACATCTACCTGGATGGGACAAAGCTAGAGGCCGTGTCCAACTTCAAGTACTTGGGTTTCCACTTTGATAACCGACAAAGCCACCAGCAGCAAATGTCCTACATCTCTCAGAGATCAAACTCACTCTCATTTGCTTTTAGATCTTTGGCTAAAAAGCTCTCGGGGCCATCATATAAACCTTTACTGGCAACAATAAAAGCAAAAGTCCTTCCAACCCTGTCATATGGCAGTGTAGGATTGCATGGGAAAGACGCAGATCTGCTCAACAAAATGCAGACAGCCATCTTCAAATCCACCTTCCACATACATCAGGGAGCCTCACCAGCTCAGACGAGGTTAGAATTCGGAATAATAAACGAGACACTGGGAAGAAAGTACGCAAGCATTAAGTACTGGTATACACTGAAACACAACACGTCAGCCTCGGAATTGCACCAAGCATTATGGGAAGAAATAAGATCTGATGTTAACTCCCCATACAATCAGTATCTCGAAAAGGCTATAACTGAGACCGGAACAAGAAAACTTTGGGAACTCAACCTGCCCTACCCGGCGTTCAAACAAGCTATAAACAAGTCGACAAAATTTCACTCCCTATTACTCGATAAAGCCACGTTTAGCACCAGGAAACACGCATGGATGGTCATATCAAACTACAAAACACTCGTGGCAGCCCCATATCTAACAATCACATTCCCAGCTCACAGAAAACAGAAATTGATGGAACTCCGCTTGGGGAAATTTCCATCGACTATGGACCAACCAATCTGGGTGCACGACGGACCCAAAATCTGTAGATTATGTGGGAGGAGTAATGAGGACTTCATCCATCTTGTCTGTATCTGCCCGAATCTTGCTCAAGCTCGAATATCTCTTTTAAAAAAGTCTATGAACGAGCGGGGCATAAGAACGTGCAGATCTGCAATTATGGCAACTTTGAACCCAGTAGACACGCGATTGAACTGCCTACTACTAAAGTTCCTTGCAGCCCACACCCAAGCGCTAAAGTACTCCCTGGCACCCAGTCAATAAAAGGATAACATAACTGTGGTAGCTCGGGGAGAGAGCTCTCTGGAACATTAAAAGTGATAAAAACCAAGACCTTCTGCACTGAATCAGACAGATTGTATTTTAATTACGTTTTATTCTATTTAAATAACAAATTTGGTATTAGACTGGAATGCTCTAGAACATACCAACAGAGATCGCACTTATATATTAAGAAATGTTAAACACATTAGTCGACTCTTTTTAAATGTATTGTTGTGGTTTTAACTAACTGAAACAATAAAAGTTTTTCTACATCATTTTCTTTCTTTCTACATCATTGTTTTAGGGGTGAAGTACTAGGTTTTTGCTTATTTCATCAAAGAAAAACTAAACTAGAGATGCAGAAATTATATTCTGCTATGAGAGCGGCAGAGGGAAAACTAACTCAGGGATAGCACAGAGAGGGAATATCTCGGATTTAGAAAATGCAGTTGCTAGATGCTGGGCTAAAATCAATGTGGTGTGGAATACAGAGAATGCGAGAAAATACCTGGTTTATAAAAAGCAATGCCATGAGTACGGGGAAATAGCTGGTAGGTGTCTTGCACTATGGCTGCGTATGAAAGAAGCCTCTCGCTGTATTGTGGCGCTGAAGGATAACTCTGGGACACTTTGTCATGACCCTCAAGGGATCTTGGCAATTTTGCATCAGTTTTATACGGAACTGTATTCACATCAGGAAGGTGTGGGTATGGATAATAATGTATTTTTGGAGGGGGCTATACCACAACTAGATCCTATTGAGATGGAACAATTAGATAGTCCAATTACCATGGAGGAGTTAGAAATGGCAGTTAATAGCCTCACATTAGGGAAAGCCGCGGGATCTGACAAGCTTCCGGGGGAGTTTTATAAGATATTTTATGATAAGATTAAGGATGAAATGTTGGCTACTTTTAGGGCTGCACAGGAGGGATATGCTCCCAAATCATGGGCAGTAGCCACTATTGTGTTTTTTAGTAAGTAGGGCAAAGATCCGGAACAGGCCGGATCGTATCGTCCGATTTCTTTGCTGAACTGTGATGGCAAAATATACTCAAAGATCTTGGCTAATCGTTTATCAAAGATTATCAGCTCACTAGTGTCAGAAAATCAACATGGGTTTATACCATTTCGCGGGGCAGTACCTCATGTGAACAAAGTAGTGAAGCTTTTTGATGTAGCCCATGCTGAGAAACGGGAACTAGGGCTAATTCTATTGGATGCGGAAAAAGCATTCGACCGCGTGGAGTGGGACTACTTGTGGAAATTGATGTTTTGGGCGGGTTTTGGGAAGGGGTTTATGACTGCCTTACAGGTATTGTACACTTCGCCGGTTGCCAAGATTGCCGCAATGGGCTTACTATCAGATGCAGTGAGAATTACAAGAGGCACTAGACAAGGCTGCCCTTGCTCGCCACTTTTGTTTGCTATATACATTAGTCCGTTTGTTGAGAAGTTGGGTAATAGTTCCTCGATTAAGCCCTTTTTGGTATAAGAAATTCTACATTCTGTTTTTGCTTACGCAGATGACGTAGCTGTGACTTCGGTTGATTCATCTTCTGCACTTCAAGAGATCGAGCGTTTAGCAATAGAATTTGGTCAGGTATCTGGCTACAAACTTAATGTTACCAAAACACAAATGTTATGCACTGATAATGTTGTGCTGAATGACGTTAGAGTGTTAAAAGAAGTGACATATTTGAGCATTAAAATTAGAACATCAATGTCTGAATTGGTTGATGCCAACTGGACAGTCACATTACTTAGTATTAAGGATTCGTTAGATGGATGGGGACGACTACATCTCACACTAATAGGGAGAGGCAATATAATAAAAGTGAATATCTTACCTAAGGTGTTATACTTATTCAGATCTATTCCCCTGGAAGTGTGAGGGGTTCTACTCCAATATTTACAATCATTGTGCGCTAAGTTTCTCTGGGCCCCTGGCAAACCTAGGCGGGCTACTAGATTTATGACGCTACCAATTGCAATGCCAGATTTTGCACTTTATTTTTATGTATGTTTTTTGTTATTTCAGATTTTGTTGGGGTGTGAGGCAAGACAATGTTTATTTAAGGAAATTGACGGCAGCTACTTTAAAAGGACAAGGTTCAAAGTACTGGAAGCTGCTTTTAAAATTTGGAGGAGAATATGTAAATTATGTTCATTGGAGAGTTTATCTTATTACACACACACGAATGCTCTGAAGATTCTCTCCCCCATATTTTGGGATAGGGTTGCACTTGGCTGGAGGAACAAAGGTGTAGCACAGATAGGAGATTTCTATGAAGCTGGGGGGCTCTTTCCGTCGTATGAAGATCTATTGAGACAATATAACTTGCCTAAATCCCAATTTCTTAAATTCTCCAAATTCGTGATTTTCTCTGTCGGAAAAATTCGGCATTGACACCAAATCTACTTGTCGAGGCTGTAAGGCGACAGGAGAAAATTGGGGTGCCTTATAAGATACTATTGTCTTACAGAACGGATGATTTAGAGAAACATAATGATCAATGGTCTACCATTTTGGGGAACATAATATATCCATTGAGAATGCTATTGGTAGATCTAGGGATGTTTTTCTATCTGCTAATTAGAAAGCTCAATTTTTTTAAAACTGTCTTCAATCTGTATTATACTCCTGCACATATGCTTAAGTGGGGGGTGGGTACGGTGGTAACTGTTTTCATTGTGGGGGGGATAATTCGGACAGTCTTCATATATTTTTTAGTTGTAGTAAATTGTTTAAGTATTTGACGGATATCGAAAAATTTCTGTCTATGATTATTGGGACCCGATTATTATCACTCCTGCTATAATGTTATTAGGGATTGGGCAAGATGTAGAAATGGGGACCCCGATGTACAAACATCGGTATTTGACTCTTATTGCAATGACAGTGGCTCGGCTGTGTATTGCCACTGATTGGCTGCACCCTGAGCCCCCCTCGTTAGAGTGCTGGCATGCCAAAATGTATAATTTATTTAATTTAGAATAGAGTTTGTATTCGGTAAAGGGGGCAAGGAAACAGAAGATTGGTATGTGTATCTGGGGGCATTTTGTGATCATATGAATTTGTGAAACAACTAATTTACAATGCTTGTTTTTGTTACTGTGGAGCAATATAATAAAAAACAAAAATTAATTTAGAAAAATAAATTCTGTGCATCTTAATGTATATTCAATATAAATTTCAATGAAGCAGTGCATATATCCTAAAGATGCCGAATGCCAGAATCAGTAAGGATTTTAGTTCTGTTAGTTACCAACTTTTGAAAAATATAATGCAATAAAGAATAGAGGGGCATATTACCAACCAATAGAGATAATTTTTGTCTCTAACTTGTTTAGAGACAAAATTATCGCCGCACATCGGCGATTTTTATCGCAGATAAACCTTGCTATTAGCAAGGTTTATCGCAAATGCGATAAAAAACGGCCGCAATGCATGAATATCGCTGAAAAGTCAGCGATATTCATGCATTATCGAGCAAATGCTCTTAGCCATGTTATCCACCTCCCATTGGTTAACATGGCTAAGAACTGCTCAGGGCAGGTGTTAGCTTTTGGAGATATTCGCGCTTAGCGCGAATATCTCCAAAAGTTGGTAATAGGAGATAGCGATGGTAGCGACTGTTTCCAGTCGCTAACATCTTGGCACGCCCACTTTGCATGTCATTAGTGATAAATATCACTGACATGCAAAGCGGGGCCCAAGATGGTCGCTATCTCCTATTAGCTGTCGCTAACTGGTGTTAGCGACAGCTTGGTAATAGGGAGATAATTTTATCTCCGCTTTCTTGGCTTTTAAAGCCAAAAAAGCGGAGATAAACCCCCTTGATAATATGCCCCAGAATCTTTTTTCTCGATCTTCCATAATTTCATGATGAAGATCCTAAAGATAAAATACAACATTTACAATTACATTAGCGTAGCAGTTGATACCTGAACTATTTTCTAACTGGTATCCTACAATATCATCAACAGTGCCTATTTTCATTTTCCTTGCAGTCCAACCAATGTTTTCTTTTTTTGAACCTCCCCAGAATCTTTTTTCTCGATCTTCCATAATTTCATGATGAAGATCCTAAAGATAAAATACAACATTTACAATTACATTAGCGTAGCAGTTGATACCTGAACTATTTTCTAACTGGTATCCTACAATATCATCAACAGTGCCTATTTTCATTTTCCTTGCAGTCCAACCAATGTTTTCTTTTTTTGAACCTCGGAAGAATATTTGTCATATTTTAATTTTGGACACACTACATGTTTCTCATACACTGGATATTTACCTAAGTTAGGAGCATAAAGTCTTCTTAACCGAATGTACTCTTTTACACAATTTACATCAGCACAATCTTTTTCTCATAAAAATCAAACAAATACAAACCAGATAATGTTCTTTCTCGAAACAATGCAACGTATGCCATACCCTATTTAAACACTGTAATTCCAATATTTACCAAAGCACTGTCTACACTAAACCTTGAGATTTATGAATGGTTACTGCATATGCTAAAGAAAGAGGAAACGGTTTTCTATGAACATACAAGTCTTTTACAAGCAAAAGACGAACAGCACAACGTCCAATCTGTTTTACCTATTCAATCTGATCAAATTTAACCTTCAAAAATTCAATTCCATCTCTGTTCTGAAAATTTACAAAATCAACTTCTCCTATTGCACCATTTACAAAACCTACTTCTACATTTAAATTACACAATAAAATTACCCGACAGTTTACACATACATATGAAGTCTTTTCTAAACCTGCAGTCGCAGACACTGACTTTTCCAAAGAATCCAATTTTGACTGTAATTTCTCTGAGATAAGAATACTAACTCCTCAGTGTTCCATTTTATCAATAGCTTCCATTTTCACTATTGGTTGTTTTTCTAATTTCAAAAGTTCTTGATTGAATGTAGAACACTCTTCCAGTGTTGGCATTAGGCAAATTATAGACTTCTTTTCTCCAATTTTCTTGTATATTTTTCAGGTGCTATAATTTTGTTTGCGTTCGTTAAAAGCCAACTTTGTAAAGCTTCTTTGCCTTGTTTGGTCAAAACACCAATTCTTATTTCTTGAAGAATTTTTCCATAATGTTCATCACTTGCTTCTCACATGGTCTTAATAAGTTCTTTATAATCAAAATGAGACCAAATGTTGACATTTCCAATACTTCCCAAAGATTTCATAATGTCTTCATGACAAGTGTCTTAAAAACAGGTTGCTCTTTCACAGGAGTAAGTTGTAGTAGGTCGCCAAATACAATTACATATTTTCCTCCAAATAGAACATCATAATCTGTTTTTAAAATCTGTTGCATTTTTAAATGTACAAAGGCAAGCAGTAAGTTTGAGACCATACTCACCTCATCAATGATTAGAAGTTTCATTTTCTTCAGTACTCTTGACACTTCATAAAAAACCCCTCCAGATAGCTTGTGATATTCCAATTTATTTTCATGTTCAGCTGGTAGCATGAGTAATCGATGTAAAGTAATCCCTTTAATGTTTGGGTGCTGCTAATCCAGTTGGAGCTGTTACAACACAAGATAAATAGTTTTGTGTAGATAACTGGTGAAAACTTTAATTAAGAAACTTTTTTCTGTTCCAGCTTGACCACTGATGTACATTCGAATAGGTTTAAATGATATGCAATAACATTATTTTTTCATGTAGCAAACCATGCTGTATCTGTAGTGTCACTGGCTCATATATTTCTTTTTGTTCAATATTTAGTTGTTCTTCCAACTTTCTCAAATCAATAATATCCTGTTGTGCTTGTGGCATTGTCATTTCTACTTCATTCATGGCTATTGCTGTTCATTTTCAATAATTGGTTGTCCTAGTGGATCTTGACTTAGGGGAGCAGAACTCTGACTATCTTGAGAACTGTCTCTAGCTATTTCAGCTCCAATTGTAGTTTATTGTTCAATCTCTTCATTTAACATTCATAGATAAGTAGAGAAAATGGTGCATTGAATGTTATCTTTACATGCATTAAAAGAATATTCATAGCAGTCCAATCTCTATGTAACTCCGCTTCACTACGCCAAAGCTTGAAGAGTTGCAGCAGTGCTAAATAGAAAAATGCCCTTTTTTATGGAGTTTCACTACTCAGTTTTCTGTGGTTAATAAGATTTCCTTTGGCATGTTTTACCATACCAAACATCCATTACATCCAATTAGTGCATATTTGTCTTCATTTATATTTCCAGTAACATTTTTCTTCAAGCTGTAATGTTGCAGTACTTCATAGAGATATACGTTTTCCAGATGTGGACTCCATTTGGGAAAGTACGTATGTAACATATTAGTTTTAATAATATTTGTACTATCTGGTTCATTCAATGCTAAGTATTCAATTTCTTGTAGAGATTTTAAAACTCTATTTCGTGTAGCCGCAAGACCTAGACTTACCCAAATGATACCTCTTGACTTTGATTATAAACTGGTAGAGCTCAACCGATCCGAACATTCATAGGATCCAATCTCTGGATGGGAAAGCATTTTCAAACTAAAGCTGTAGAATTTGTCACTAAGACTCTTCTCTTGTTAAATTTCTTCCCACATTTCCTTCAACTCTGTCTTTTCAGATTTTGTTATATATGACGTAACGTAGCGAGCAACAGCAATTGAATTATCTGCAACATACTGGATATCCATGTTTGCATTCCACATTGTCAAAATCACTGGATTGTTGTCATTAACCCTTTTACTGTGGTGCAAATTCTGCCATGGTGTGGGTGAAATAAAGAGTGGGCGTGGTTCAGACAGCCCCCAGCCGTCCTCCGTAAACGCCCACTGTGACGTCGGATGGCCAGTGGCCGTCAGACTCATTGAACAGGTTATTATACTTTGAATCTTCAGTGCTTTTTATGTTGTGTATATTCTTCAGAGATTTTCGAGTTATAGCATGTCTTACTGCTGACATAAAACTGTTGACTCTTCCTTTTGAAATTACTGGATGTGCGAATCCAAAATGAAATTTTGTAAAAATGTTCCCTTTGACTTGTATTTTCGTCGACAATATTTTCCACATCACTGACTTTGAAAATATAACACTTGTTCTCTTAAGCTCTCTTCTCCTCCTGTTTTTTGGAATGGCACAAGTAACATATTCTTCGATAAAAGACAAAACAGTTTCATTAGACTCGGTTCCAAATTTAGGTGCACCCTTGATCCATAATAGCATGTGTATATGAGGATCACCTCTGGCTTTGTTCTCCTTTCTCCAAAAGAAATCAGTAACTTCTCCAAGAGGTGGATTATTTTTATTGCAGATAAAAGACATAATAGCTTGAAACTTATGATTAAAATATCTGCACACATTCACAGGATCCAAAGACCACACTTCTCCAGCTGTCTTCAATTCAATATTCTTGACATTTGAATTTGCTTGTCAGAGAAATTCAAGTAAATCATTCCAAGCATATTCAGCAGAGCTAAGTGTTAAAAACCCCGTAGGTGTACCTAAATTTCTTAACATACATTTAAGTTCACTGTGACGATACCAATATTCATTAGTATCACGTTGCCACGCCATCAAATTAATTAACTGAGATTCCAAATGATCGTCTCTTTGTTGAACTTTGTCCATAAATTCCTTGGCAGAAACATGTGTTAGAACAACTCCTGTTTTTAATATGTAATTCACTACATATGAACGTCCAGACGAGTCACTTTCATATAGAAGATGAAATATATATGGAATGCACTGTCGAAATCTTGAATCTTCTGAGTACAATCTTGTCGTTCCGTATTCTGAAGCTGGAATATGTACTGCTTGTTCGTCATATCGTCCACCTTCTCCAGTGGGGAACAGCTGTGGAAAACAATGAGCTTCTAAACTTTTTTCCCATACACTAATGGGAGTTCACTTTGCTTTCTTCATTTGAAATAATTCAATAGTGTTTCCAATCACTTCTTTTGAATGTAGAGGATGTATTCTGTAATGTTTATAAATCTCTTCACTCCTGGACCTGTCCACTTTTTCTATTTGGACAGTTGAAATTTCTGTATCTTCTTCTAAACATATTTCCTGTTCTTTCACATTTACAGTTTTATAATAAATATTGTACTGTACAAGATATGATGTAGCCTTTTGAAGTTTGGTGACATCTACTAACTCTTGCCATATTTTTCCACTCTTTGTTGGTACATCATTTTTTTTGTTAAATATTTTTTTATTGCAGACTTATATATTGTACAACCATTCCGTGCAAGTTTCCGGCTGCCAGCATTAGCAACCCATAGGTTTCAAAAGAAAGCATCACACGGCCATATAGCCCACACCCCGGAGGTCGAGCGGCATCAGTCAGACAAGTGCTAGATGCTTAAAAACAAAGAAAAAACAGTTGTACCCGTTCAGCAGGAAGTCCTTATAACTGCCTTTCTGTTTCTCCCGCCAACCCACCCCCCACATACAAAAGAAAAATGTTTAACATGTAACAGCAAAACAGGTCCCCCCCACAATTGGCATCACTAATAAAACATGTGTATACAGTTCGTTCACCTCAGTATGGCCCACTCAAGTACAGACATCACAGTTGTAAGCAAACATCTGGGAAGCAAAGTAAATCACATTAATAACAGGGAACATACGCGCGTTGCCGGCAGGGCGCTACTCCAAGGCAATTCCTCCCTCCCCGCATCCAGCATCGTCCCCCTCAGATCCCGACTCCTCGGGGGTAAATAGTTCAGCACTGGTGGCATCCGTGTCCCCGTTGGACGACCCCATAGCACACATCACTCTCCATGCAAACAAGTCCTCCTGTAACTTCTCATCCCTGCGCGTGCGCTGCATGTGTGTCTCCTCAGCCAAGGACCACTCCCCGACATCCCGAAGCCACATTGACATCTCAGGGGCCCTTTGTCCCATCCAGGTGATAGCCACCCGTCGCCTCGCTAACACCAGTAACAACTGCAACATCTTATAGGATAAGTTTCTCTTCCTGGGTTTGGGGACCAGGGCCAATAAACAATGAAGAGGGGTCAAGGCAATTCGGAGGCCCGTGACACTCCGAATGTGTTCCACCACCGCCCTCCAGAAGTCCTCGAGCAGCGGGCAATCCCAGGCCATATGCAGAAATCCAGCTCCCTCCATCCCACATCTAGGGCAGTTGTCCCGTCTGTCTTCAGAAATACGCCGCAGTGCTACCGGGGTCATGTAAGTGCGATGTACAAAATTGAAATGGATCAGCTTAAATCGCGCATTGCACGACACTTTACGAGTTAGAGTTCCTATACGTTTGCCCTGCCCTGGCTCCAGGGCCACCCCCAGGTCCGCCTCCCAGGCCGCCCAGGACGGTGAGACCGGCGGGGTGGAGTACCGCCGCATGGCCGAGTACAACAATGTGATCAGCCGTCGTCCTCTGCCACAGGAAAGAAGGATGTTGAGGGTGTGGGACAACGGGGGCACCTCTGGGAACTGTGGCCAGGTCACCCTCGCCATCTCCTGGAGTCCCCTGTAGTGCAGGTATTGCCCCCATGCAGTTCGAAGGCCTCCGCAGCTCGTTCGAAGGACACAAAGGAGTCGTCCGGGTGAAGGTCCGCGAAAGTCTCGCAGCCGCCTTCCCGCCAGTCCCGGAAGGACATATGTTCCTCCATAAGTGTTTGTTGGTACATCATTAACTAGAATATCTACAGGCTCACTTTCCTCTCTCTCTTTATTAACAGTTTCTATATTTTTTCTTAAAATCTAATGGTAAGTACACAACTCTTCCTTTCAGAGCTCTTTGTAAATCTGTTGGAGGCAGCTTACCTGTTTTAGGCTCCATACGAACTATAGTCTGATACGGGTGCAGAGACTGAATAATGTATTTAAAACTGCCAGTCCCGGAGGTATAGCTACCAACTCTAAGTTGTTATGTACTGCTCTAGCTGCCATTGTGTTCTCTTCTAATTTGTTGTAACAATATTTACAAATACGTTGATCAGTACCCAACTCAAAACGACCGTCCACCAACAAATAAGCACCAGATTGCTCCCACTTATCATTATTTTTCTTTTCACTTTTTAAATACACATCAAATTTCTTAGTTTGACTTCTATAGTGAGTACGTCAACAACAAATACAAACATAGTTTGGTTTCACATGAAAGTATCTTAAACTTCGTAATTTCTTCTGCAACCTTCTCAGTACTGATATCTTCCACCTGTTCTTCAACACCTACTCTTATCAAGCTCTCACTTTATCTACTCTCCTTTTGTGAACCAAAGAAACGGAACTGTATATCATCACAAACTTTTCTTACATCTGATACCC
The DNA here is from genome assembly GCF_964261635.1 of Lissotriton helveticus. Classification (NCBI taxonomy): domain Eukaryota; kingdom Metazoa; phylum Chordata; class Amphibia; order Caudata; family Salamandridae; genus Lissotriton; species Lissotriton helveticus. Next base: position 986,284,613 of record NC_136061.1, on the reverse strand, counting down.
AACCATGCAAAAGAGCTGTGTTCATTTCACTTAAAGATAATGCAGGACTTTTTATGTAGTACAATCTCCTTACTAACTTCTACATTTCCAAGTGATGTACTGCTAACATTATTAAATGATGAAAAGTACTTAAACACACTTTTCTAGAAAGACAGGCCAAAGAATGACCTTGCAACTTATTTTTACCTACTTTACCAGGATCTAGTCCTTGCAACATATGAATCTTTTTTTTCACTTTTTTTGGCATTTGCTCATAAGAAAATGTGTAATATATATATATGAAGTATGCGAGGACTGCAGAGTGACGTTGCAGTCTTTGTTAAAGGGCGTAGCATCAAGGCCACGCCTGCATAATTATCCAGAGGCTCACCTGTGGTCAAGGCTTCATTAGCTGAAACGCGTCAGGAACCTATCTGCTGCCATGCTGGTGTATTCGCAATAAAGCTCCTGTATTTTGAATTTGGTGCACGGCGCTCTTCTTTTGTTGTCAAAGGGAGGTATGCTTTGGATGTTAAGCGAGGCACTCCGGTCCCCGCGCGCCGAGGCCACCCTGTGAGAGGTCGGGGCTCAAGATCGGAGAATGTGAGGTGGATTGAATAGTGAAGAGCCTGACCCGCCTGCGTGAGTCACCACATGGAAGGTATGAAGAATTTCAGCCGGTATCAGGAAAGGTGCAGCAGAGCAAGGGGATACGAGCAGACACTGGTCTGTTTGTTACAGATTTTCTAATGCAGGCGCTGAAACATGGCATGAATTTGGCAGTATGACATTTTGGGCCAGCAATAGGTGCACGTGGAAACTAAAATACTACGAGTGCAGAGTCTGCAATTTCCCTGAAACACTTTAATAATTTGGAAAATGCAATTGCTGACTTTGTTGATAAAAGACTTACCCAGTGCATCTTGGATGTTGAAGTATGCGAGGACTACAGAGTGACGTTGCAGTCTTTGTTAAAGGGCGTAGCATCAAGGCCACGCCCGCATAATTATCCAGAGGCTCACCTGTGATCAAGGCTTCATTAGCTGAAACGCGTCAGGAACCTATCTGCTGCCATGCTGGTGTATTCGCAATAAAGCTCCTGTATTTTGAATTTGGTGCACGGCGCTCTTCTTTTGTTGTCAAAGGGAGGTATGCTTTGGATGTTAAGCGAGGCACTCCGGTCCCCGCGCGCCGAGGCCACCCTGTGAGAGGTCGGGGCTCAAGATCGGAGAATGTGAGGTGGATTGTATAGTGAAGAGCCTGACCCGCCTGCGTGAGTCACCACATGGAAGGTATGAAGAATTTCAGCCGGTATCAGGAAAGGTGCAGCAGAGCAAGGGGATACGAGCAGACACTGGTCTGTTTGTTACAGATTTTCTAATGCAGGCGCTGAAACATGGCATGAATTTGGCAGTATGACATTTTGGGCCAGCAATAGGTGCACGTGGAAACTAAAATACTACGAGTGCAGAGTCTGCAATTTCCCTGAAACACTTTAATAATTTGGAAAATGCAATTGCTGACTTTGTTGATAAAAGACTTACCCAGTGCATCTTGGATGTTGAAGTATGCGAGGACTGCAGAGTGACGTTGCAGTCTTTGTTAAAGGGCGTAGCATCAAGGCCACGCCCGCATAATTATCCAGAGGCTCACCTGTGATCAAGGCTTCATTAGCTGAAACGCGTCAGGAACCTATCTGCTGCCATGCTGGTGTATTCGCAATAAAGCTCCTGTATTTTGAATTTGGTGCACGGCGCTCTTCTTTTGTTGTCAAAGGGAGGTATGCTTTGGATGTTAAGCGAGGCACTCCGGTCCCCGCGCGCCGAGGCCACCCTGTGGGAGGTCGGGGCTCAAGATCGGAGAATGTGAGGTGGATTGAATAGTGAAGAGCCTGACCCGCCTGCGTGAGTCACCACATGGAAGGTATGAAGAATTTCAGCCGGTATCAGGAAAGGTGCAGCAGAGCAAGGGGATACGAGCAGACACTGGTCTGTTTGTTACAGATTTTCTAATGCAGGCGCTGAAACATGGCATGAATTTGGCAGTATGACATTTTGGGCCAGCAATAGGTGCACGTGGAAACTAAAATACTACGAGTGCAGAGTCTGCAATTTCCCTGAAACACTTTAATAATTTGGAAAATGCAATTGCTGACTTTGTTGATAAAAGACTTACCCAGTGCATCTTGGATGTTGAAGTATGCGAGGACTGCAGAGTGACGTTGCAGTCTTTGTTAAAGGGCGTAGCATCAAGGCCACGCCCGCATAATTATCCAGAGGCTCACCTGTGATCAAGGCTTCATTAGCTGAAACGCGTCAGGAACCTATCTGCTGCCATGCTGGTGTATTCGCAATAAAGCTCCTGTATTTTGAATTTGGTGCACGGCGCTCTTCTTTTGTTGTCAAAGGGAGGTATGCTTTGGATGTTAAGCGAGGCACTCCGGTCCCCGCGCGCCGAGGCCACCCTGTGAGAGGTCGGGGCTCAAGATCGGAGAATGTGAGGTGGATAAATATATATATATATATATATATATATATATATATATATATATATATATATATATATATATATATATATATGGATTCCTGTCAAATACTACTACAATCCCACTTATACACTTGTGTAACGTCTCCCTTGAACTTTTTCAGCTATTACTTCTTCTACATTTTTAGGAACCATCCATTCTTTTTCAATTGGACAACCATCGTTTAACTCATAACAACAACCACTGGTATCAACTGCATGAACTAATGAATTGTGTTGAAAATAGCTTTCTTCATTAAAGAAGGGCTCAGTACTAGAAGTGTGCTTCCATTCACCAGTAAAAGTTTTGCAAAAGTCACTTCTATTCAGCAGTCTTTTTCTTTTCTCTTTCATAAAGTGCATTGTTTTATTCAATGTTTTCATTCTCTTCAATACCAATATAAATATTTCCGTTTCAATTCAAAAGCAGTATCTTCTACAGTTTCAATCTGTTGCTTCTTCGTATATGCTGCAGATCTTTTTATATACTTTTACAATCTTTTAATACATTTCAAAGTATTCTATTATGAAACATATGTACATGTATGTTCTTAAATTGTTTCTGTCTTTTTGTCACTTGTGCATCTTTTCCATTGTGTTTATGTATTTGCTTCTCCTTTGTTCAAAAAATGTCTTCCCTGCTTTGGTTAGTATTTTAATTGTTCAATCTCTCCACAACGCCCTTAATAAATTGTTTAGTTCTCTTGCCAGAAGCCACTTTATCCTCAGCATTCTTTTGTTTTTTTTCTACACCACTCGTTTTAGTTATCATTAAGCACTTCTGTTTCCTTCGTTCCCTTCTCTTTTTATGTTTTCTTGCCATATTTTATTTCTAATCCAAATAAAATATCTTCCTGAAGAACAAATGACATAATTATTTTAGTACATTAATTAAAATTTCAAAATTAATAACATTACAATTTTGAAAATAACAACTAAGCGCAAAATTACAATTAAATCTCATTTGCATTTATACCTCATAAGAAGATACAAGTTTAAAATGAGCAAAACATCAGCAAAAACACAAGAATAGTTAGTCACACAGACAAAAGGAGAAAGGAAAAAAAACCAAAAGGTTTATAAACAGCAAAATGAAATACTAAAACAACACAACTACTGAAAAATGTAAAAAATTCAGAAAGCAACGGATGTACAGAAAGAGGCAAGATAGGTGCAGAAAGGGGTTAAAAAAGTGCAGGAGGAAAAAGTTGTAGAAAAACGCAATTAAGGTACAGAAACAAATAAAAGGGGTGCAGAAAGAGGCAAAATGAGTTGAAAAAGAAATAAGACACATGCAGAAAGAAGGAAGAGAAGTGCAGAAAGAAGCAACAGAGGTTCAGAAAAAGGCAAAAGAAGTGCACAAAGATGCCAAGAGATACAGAAAATGACAACAGAGATGCACAAAGGGACAAGAATGGTGCACAAACAGGGAAGATGAGTACAAAAAGAGGCAACTTGGGTACAGAAAGAAGCACGAGAAGAGCAGAAAGAAGCAGGACAAGTACAGAAAGAAGCAACAGAGATACAGAAAGAGGCAATATGCTTGCAGAAAGAGGCAAGAGAAGTCCAAAAACAAGCAAGATAAATGAAGAAACAGGCAAGAGAAGTGCAGAAAAAGCAAGAGAAGTGCCCAAAGAAACAAGAGAAGTGCAGAAAGAAGCAACAGATATGCAGAAAAAGGCAAGACGGGTGCAGAAAGAGGCAAGAGAAGTTGAGCAAGAGGGAACAGCGATGTAGAAAGAGGGAAGAGAGGTACAGAAACAGGGAAAAGGGGTTCAGAAACACACAAGATGGGTGCAAAAGAGACAAGAGGGATGCAGAAAGAAGCATGTGAGGTGGAGAAAGAAGCAACAGAAGTATAGAAAGAAGCAATAAACATTCACAATGAGACAACAGTGGTGCATAAAGAGGCGACTGTTATGAAGAAAGAAGCAAGAGAGGTCCAGAAAAAAGCAAGAAAAGTACAGAAGAAAACAACAACGGTGCAGAAAGCGGCAAGAAAGATACAGAAAGATGCAAAAGAGTTGCAGAAACAGGCAAAAGAGGTACAGAAAGAGGGAACAGGGGTGCAGACAGAAGCAAGAGAGGTGCAGAAAAAGTAAACAAGGATACAGAAAGAGGCAAGAGAAGTGCAGAAAGAACAACAGAAATGGAAAAAGAGGCTGTCTCTCACCCTACCCTCCTCTTTCCCGCCTTCATTATCTGTCTACTTCCCCTGCTCCAACCCCCCCTCCCCTGAATCTCTCACCTTGCCTCCTTTTCCCCTTACTTATTTGTGCTTATTGTTTATCTCGACCTTACCAGTAACTATGTGGCCATGCTCTAAGAACTATGTAACCTGTGTTATGATGTAACCTGTAACTATGATCTGATGCACATGTAAAGCGCTCTGATACCTCCGGGTCTAGCCAGCGCTATATAAAACTCTTGAAAATAAAATAAAATAAAATAAAAGAGAAGTACAGAAGGAGGGAAGTGGGGTGTAGAAAGAGCCAAGAGGAGTGCAGAAAGAAACAAGTGAGGTGCAGAAAGAGGCGACAGGGGTGCAGAAAGAGGGAAGAGTGGTGCTGATAGAGGCAAGAGGGGTGCAGAAAAAAGCAAGAGAGGTGCATAAAGAAGCACTTTTGGGCTGCAGCTTCACTATTCAGCAACTACTCAGAGTGTTGGGCCTACCACATACAAAGCTGCATTGCTCAGTGGTACATCTGTAGTTAGTACATTTTGATCCATGAGCATGAGTATTTCAGAAAGGATGGTCTACGTTACGACCCCTACAGAAGAGAGGGTTTATTGATGGCCTCACAATGGGGTCTTCATCAGGAGAAATGAGCACTTGTCAATAGGATGAACCAACAAAGTTCAATCCTTAGCCGGCTTGCATGGAGCTCCTGGTTCAATGAAATCTTGTTAGAGATGTGCATGGGGAATCAATCTCCCATTGCCAGCGTTGAAAAATCCGAAGTTATAGAGTCTGAGTCAGGCTTGTGCTCATTTGTCCTGATGAAGACCCCGTTGTGAGGCCATCAATAAACCCTCTCTTCTGTAGGGGTTGAAACGTAGACCATCCTTTCTGAAATCCTCATGCTCATGGATCAACATGTACTAACTAAAGATGTACCACTGAGCAATGTTTATTTGGAACTGATTGACCTTGACAGGCTGGAAAGGCCTATTTGTATATAGTGTGTATTGTATTTATATCACAAACACATTTACCCTGTCCTTAACCACCACTTCCCCATTCTTCTCTGTTCCACTCCCTAAACCCAAGATCACCACCTAAAAAAGAAATGCACAGTAACCCAATCAATGCTTTGAATGACAATTGCATAAAATGCGGCCTGACTGTGAATTAAATTCTTACTTTTGAATTGCTTTCTTGACTTATGGTGATCTGTTCTCTTTATGTTCCTTTCACATTATTGATGCATATTTGATAGTTTTCCAACTACTCCGACCACCAATATAAACGTACTGTACCATTGACCCAGGCCGGGTAGTTTTTACTTGGGCATTACCCCGTAAAAACACAACACATACCAAATACAAAGCGGCACGCATTTCAATGTGTCTATTAAAAGACTTACAATATACCAGAAAGCATGCATGCATGTGTCTGTATCTTTTAAAAGTGCCATCATATATCAAAGAAACATGCAAATAGATTGGTAGTGGGCAGTGCTTGAGAAAATAGATGACAAGATGGGTAGTGCCTGAGTGAACAGTTCACTGCAAGAGTACTGCTTGGGTGATTGCATGAGAGCAGAAGTACTAAATGGGTGATTAGATCATTGCAAGGGCAATAACTTAGACAAACCATGAGCGCAAGACTAACACATGGTTGAAGACATGAATGTATGAGTATTGCTTGAAAGAATAAAAAACTGCTGGGGTACTGTCTGACTGATGCTATGACAGCAGTGGTAGCAACTAGATGAGTGTATGACTGTATAGGAAGCACCTGAGAGAAAATAAGACTGTAACGGTAATCAGTGCATCAGTAGTACAACATTGAGTTGATGAGAGCATCAGTATTGCGTAACTGAATCTTTGAGTGGGATAGTAGTGCCTGCATGATTGCACAAATCTATGGTCAATATCTAAAAACTTACATAGCATGTAAGTATCTGTGCCTATTCCTACTGCCATCATATGTAAACGAAACATACAGATACATGTGTACCAAAGTTTTACACCTCTACCATCTCTTCACCATAACATATGAGACAGTACATGGGCACGCAGACACATACCTCAGTCATAAGACTAAAAAGTCCCTTAAACTTGAAGGACTACACTTCTTATTTTAAAGAGACACTTACAATTCTGCAGCATACTTGAAGTGTACATCTCCATAGACCAATACAACGTAACCTAATCACTAATTCCTCTGCCAACATATTTTAAACCTCACATTTGGGCTGCGCCTTCACTAGTCACCAACTACTAAGAGTCTTGGGCCTAGCCAAATGCAAAGCACCAAGTTTTCCAATGTGTCTGTTAAAACTCTCACCATATTCCAGAGAGTATGCATGCATGTGTCTGTACCTTTTAAAAGTGGCATCATATATCAAAGAAACGTGAGCAGTGCCTGAGAAATTAGATGACTAGATGGCTACTGCCTGAGTGAATAGCTCAGTGCAAGAGTACTGCCTGGATAATTGCATGAGAGCAATAGTACCAAATGGGTGATTAGAACAGTGCAGCGAGGATACCTTAGACAAACCATGAGTGCAAGGATAATGCATGGTTGAAGACAAGAGTATATGAGTAGTGCCTGAAAGGAAAAAAAAGTGCATGGGTACTGCATGAGTGATTCTGTGACTGTGGTGGTAGTAGCTGGATGATTCTATGATGATTCTATGACTGTATGAGAAATACATCAGAGAAAATAGTTGTGTAAAGGTATTTTTTGGGACATTATATCAGGGCATCAGTAGTACCTGAGTGAGTAGAGGAGAGCATGGGTAGTGCTTGACTGAATCTTAGAGTGGGATAGTAGTGCCTGCATGATTGCACAAATCTATGGTTAAAGTCTGAGGGATTTCATGGCAGTCATATGTCTGTGCCTTTTTCTTAGTGGCATTATATGTAAAAGAAACATACAAATACATGTGTACCGGAGTTTTATTCATACCGCTATCATATATTTAGTCATAACACATGAGACACTACATGTGCACACAGACATATACTTCAGTCATAAGACTAAACTTAAAAGAGTGCACTTTCCGTTTTAAAAAGACAGCTAAAATGATGCTTCATATTTGAAGTATACTCCACAGACCAATACAAGCTAAACTAATCACTAATCCCTCTGCTAACTTCAGGTTTGGACTGCACCTTCACTATTCAGTAACTACCTAAGCAAATACAAAGCAGCAACCTTTTAATCCATCTGTTAAAAGTCTCACAATATTCCAGAAAGCACGCATGCATGTGTCTGTACCTTTTAAAAGTGGCATCATATATCAAAGAAACACACAAATAGATGGGTAGTAAGTAGTGCTTGAGAGAATGAATGACGGGATGAGTAGTGCCTGACTGAATAGTTCAGTACAACAGTACTGCCTGGGTGATTGCATGAGAGCAGCAGTACTGAATGGGAGATTAGAACAGTGCAGGGGAAATACCTTAGACAAACCATGAGTACAAGACTAACGCATTGTTGAAGACAAGAGTGTATGAGTAGTGCTTGAAAGATTAAAAACATGCATAAGTACTACCTGAGTGATTCTATGACTGCAGTGGTAGTAACTGGATAATTGTATGAGTGTATGGGAAGTACCTAAGAGAAAATATGAGTGTTAGAGTAATGCTGGGCCATTCCATGAGTGCATCAGTGGTACCTGAGTGAGTAGATAAGAGCATGGGTAGTGCCTGATTGAATGTTTGAGTGGGATAGTAGTGCCTGGAAGAATGCACAAATCTTTAGTTAATGTCTGAGGGATTACATGGTATGCATGTGTCTGTACCTTTTAAAAGAGGCTTCATATATCAAAGAAACATACAAATAGATGGGTAGTGCCTGAGAGAATGCATGACGAGATGAGTAGTACCTCAGTGAAAAGTTCAGTACAAGAGTACTGCCTGGATAATTTCAGAAAGCCAACACTAATCCTTCTATAATACAATACAATACAACAACATTTATAAAGCGCATCAGCTACCTCAAGCAGAGGTGTCCCAGCACAAGCGTATTCCAGCAAAACATCTGAGGTGGGGGGTAAACAAAGTAGAGCGTGGTTTCAAACTAACCACAGCTAAAGAGCCATGTCTTTAAAGCTTTCCTGAACTCCCCTTCAGACGGTATAAACCAGATTCTGTCAGGAAGGGAGTTCCATAATCTGGTAGATACTATTGAGAAGGCTCTACCTCCAATGCGAGATTTTGCAAATTGGGGAACGCACAGCAAATTCTGTGAGTAAGACCATGTTACTATCTACAAACTATTTCAAAACTCTTTTCATCACAATAATACAAAGTACATTAGAGAGCTGGACATTTCAATACATATTCGATACAACACATTTGTCTTACAATTTCAACACTTGGATCTCTTTCTTTTTTTTAAGTAAAAATATCACAAGAAACAATACAGCAGAGCTGAATAATATATAATACACCTTACAAATTGATTACTCACATTTGAGGAAGTATTGCAGAATACCAAATATCAGAAAGTCTTAACAGATTTTCTTATCCACACAGGAAATGTAATGCACCTCTCTTAGAAAGGTGAAACCAGAAATGGCAAACTTTCTCTCTCTTTTTTGCACTCAAATAAATGTAAGTATCAAATCACATTGCTTCCATCATTATTTCAAATTGTAAAACACATTTCTATTGGTTAGACTTATTAACACTTTCTAACTGTCTTCAAATGGTGCCCAAACTGTTTCTGTAATTTTCTGATGTCGCGACTCCACTGCGGTGGAGCCGCAAATCCACAAGGGAGTTCAAAATCCTATTTTTAATAATACTATTATAGATTTTCAGCAACTCACTACTTCTCCACATACTACTGTCTTAGAAAACCTTAATTTACTAACTTTTCATTTGTGTATCCATTTCACATTTTAAGTCCACAGTTACATTTCAACCCCTCCCCCATTCCACTTAATGCCAGTTTCCATAGCAACACTTCATGGAACATTGATCTGTACTGTCAGGTCACATGTTCACCAAAGTTTCAAGTTCAGAACACAAGCTTACTAATGCAAACAGCAGGTGTGGTTGACTTTTGCAAAATATTACTTTATGGCATTAACTGTCCCTTTCAAACATTTTCTAATAACGAATCATAAACATGATACCTCAGCAAAGTAAAATGTATCCTGTTTTTGAGTGCACAATCTTGATGAACAGCCAGTCACGTATCATCTTTTTAAAAAACAACATGTTCTCCACCATTTTAGTTCTACCAACTGACTTCCTCAGCTACAGACATCTTTTCGTTCCCTTTAGACATCCCTTCAAGATGCTCACAGTGTGGATTGTAGGGCACAGCTATGTTTTCTGATGCAACCAGTATACTGAACTCAGAGTTATTGCCAAAGACCGAGGTTTGTAAATTTGAACATTAAATGGACTGCACAGAGAGGATTAAAGTGGCACCAATTGATGCCTTTGGTTAAAACCTTTTTGCATCTCCAACCCCCTGACCTCATGATTGTGCACTGTGGTGACAATGACCTAGGCACATTGACTGGGGTAGGTATTGAAATGCACAATTCATGTTACTTTTGCCTCAAACTGTCTTTGTAAACTCTAAAATATGCCAAAGACAGAAATGGAACTGGTCAAATCAATTATGTCCACAGGTTGAAAAAGCTAGGAAGAATTTCAATAAAGCTGTTTCTGCATACCACAAAGATCATAGAATGGGGTCAATCTACAACAACAATCTACGTTTTGATATGGACGACATCTACAGAAGTGATGGAGTGCACTTCACAGATCAAGGGAATAGAGCCTTCCTCAAAAACCTAAAGCTGTGTGTCCGCACTTACATGTAGCTTCAACAAAGTCAGAATGAAAACAAGAGCTCTTTTTTAGAGCCACCCTATAACCCACATATAATCTTACTTTTTTTAAAACATAGATAGTCTTTTTTTATTTTGCCTGGTGTCGCGAACCCATTGCGGTTACACTGGGGGATTCGTGCTGAGAGCCGCAATGGATCCGCGACTCCAAGCATGCGAGAAAAAAAAAATGCCACCCATTCTTATTACTCAAACTCTGCCTCAGGCAACCCATCCCCAAGGCACAGCCATTTTATATGCTAAAAAAACAATTAGACCTCCAGGGCTTTTTTTATGCCCCAGGGACCCCATCCCCTGGGGCACGCCCACATGTTGGGTGAAGGGGAGCTGATGACATGTAGCTCCCCTTGTCCAAAAGCAATATGCTTCAATTCATGGAAGCAAGAGCAGATTTTCTGCTTTCACTTCCATGAAGCTAAGCATAGTTTGCAATGACAGGGTGGGAGCGGTCAACCTCGAATCTAGGGAACTGGGTTTGAGTCTCGGCAATGACGCTGAACATCCTGTGATTCTGGGCAAATCACTTAATCTCCCAGTGCCTAACAAAAAAGAAAATGAATGGGTATCCTCATGTAATGCAACTGGTGCTATGTAAAAAGCTTTGATACCCAATTCGGGTCAAGTTTGCGCTATATAAAACTCTGTAAAAAAAAACATGGCAATGTCTATGGGGTGGGCACCCCGGGAAATTGCTGGAGCCGGCCCTGGAGGATGGCAGTCTCCAGGGCCAAGGAGAGCTCCAGGAGGGGGGCTGCGCTGTCCCCCTCCCAACTTGTAAATAGCCTGGGGAGGTGGTGGTCCCCGGGGCAGTGGGTGCACAATGGGCCTCCACATTACAATAAGTAGAGCCCCAGGGAGGTGGTGGTCCCCAGGGCTTGGGGGGGGCCGCAAGGCCCCCAATAATTAAGTAAAGCCCTGGGGAGGTGGTGGTCCCTGGGGCTTGGGGGGACAGTGAGGGCCCCCACCCATAACTATGACAAGCCCCGGGGGGCTGGCAGTCCCCGGGGCTGCAGATGCCCCCGCGGCCCCCGCATATATTTTTCATTTTGCCCCCGGGACCTGGCCCACCCGGGGGCTCATTAAAATGAAGCGCGTCATACCCCACTTGGTTTTTTTTCAGTGGGATTTGCTCACCCAACGGTACTTCTGCCGAAAAATAACAAATAAATGTATATGTTTTGGCCCTGGAGGTCCCTGTGGGGCCCCCTGACCTGGCCTAGGGAGACAGGATGTTTCTACCCTGCCCCCTTATCTTTTTTTTATCATTTAATACCCTTTTTTCTTGTGTCTCGGTTTTACTGAGTCACAAAATGGCTGCCAACACTTCTTGGTTTGTAGTGTTGATAGCCAATCAAAATGAAGCTCTTGCTCTGGAGGGTTCGCGAATCCACTGCGTTCACCAGATATCAATATTTTTTATTTTTTAATTTCTCAGGAACTACGTTACAGATTTACACAATTTAAAGTAAAGAGTGCACTCTGGAACAACAGCTACCTCTCTGCCAAATTTGATTTAATTCCGTTCAGCAGTTCGGGCTGTAGCTGCAACAAAAGTTCCTACGGAAATTAAAATGGAGAAAATGTGTTTCCCAGGCCCCCCCGCTTGACGAATCACCCTGAAACCTTCAAGACAGGAGCTGACCGGAGCGCACCATTAGTTTTTTAAATTTTGCGAGGATTCGTCAAATGGCGTCAAAGATATTGGCAAATCAAAAAACCCCTTTCCTATGGAAACTAGGTCCTAACTATAACTTCCTACTGGTGACCGCCATGTATATATATAATTATGTTTGCGCATGTGTCCTTGCACAACACTCTGTTAGACAGGAGTTGCTATGCATGTAACCTCTTTGATTGATGAATTATGATTTATTGTTGCTAGTCTCTGTACTAACAAGGCTTTCTCTTTACTCACACTGTTGCCTTGCCTTCCAATTCTACTCTCTTGATTTCTTGACTCTGAAGTTTTCATTTCTTGTTGTAGTCTTTTGATCTCTTCATGATAGATTCTTGATAAAAACCTACTTTATGGATGCAGTGCCAGTTATCACTTAGATCATAGTGTCTCTTTGGCATCACCTCCTGCCTTTCCTTTTAGCTCAAAATGGATTTATTGATATTGTGCTGCTTAGTATATTGTTGTATATTATGTTTGTTTTCACTGACATTAAATTGCTCTAACAAAGGGTTGGTGAGCAGGAAAGGGTCTTACATAGTCTAGAGAGAGGATTTAGCGAATATGAATAGTCTGTTTTGTTTGAAAAACTTTAAAGACTTCTTTATGCCATTTCATTTATACTACCTTTATTTTTTCTAAATATTTGGTTCTTTTTGGCAACAGTATCAGTGGGCCACTTGGCCGAAATGTATGCTCTCATTGAATTGCAGTAAGAAGGTTCACCTAAAATGTTTATTTTCCTTGCGCAGATCAGTGATTCATAAGTCTTCAATCAATTTCCTTCTTATATGACATTTATGATTTTTCAACCATTTGGCAATTATGTCACCTGATTCTGCATCTTGACGCAATGAGTATTCATTTGCATATTGGTTGCCTTAACTTGCACAATTTTTGCTGTGTTGATTTGACATTTGTTTTTTTGTATGCAGATTTGAATTTCCAGAAAGTGAATTGTACAAATGAATTATTGATGTAAAATTGTGTTTTGCTTACACTTCCTCTCTCATGAAACACAACTGGTGAAAGTGTTTTCTAAGTCTCACAAACTTGTAAAGTTATGGGTGATTGGGCACAATATGGAAACAAGACTATGACGAAGACTGTTGAAGTTGAAATGCATTGCCGAATAAATTGCATCTTTAATTGAAGCGCTAAGTGCGGACTCTCCTTGCCTCTGTGACTCGTGAGGTTTTGGCTTTGTGAGGAGAAATATTGAAATATATATATATATCCATTTATAGATAATCCAGCGGGCATGCTGGTTCCGGGGATCCCAGTCGGTGTGCTCAATTATGTGTCAAGTTTAATCCGCCTCGTCCCACCAGCCTGCCGACTCGCGTTCCCGCCTCGGCATCAGTTCCAAGCAGGATTATCTATGAATGGATATTAGATGACTATGTTTTTTCGGCCAATTTTCTTGAGAAATTTTCTTACATACCGGCAGATTATCCATTTGAACTGAGTTTATGAGTTTACCCGTGCTCGATGCACATCTCATGTTGATACGCTCCTCATGACGACTGAGACGTTTTTATTGAAATACAGTGGACGCTCCTACACGTGACGCCTTGTCCAGATGATGACCCTCCATTGATCTATGGGTTGAATCGCTGTCGACGCCAAAAGCTTGGCCCTAATTAATGAGGACACAAATTGTTTTGTTGTGTATTTTTGTTTTGTTTTGATACCTGCTTTTGTATTTTTCCTCAGCCACAACTTGTCTGTTTACACCTGTCATTTTTTTACATTTATAATACTGTTTGTGTAACTGTATGAGCGCCATCATTAATGCATGTATATTTTTAATAAGCTTTTTTTGATAATATTTTTTGTACATGATATGGTTGTTTTTATAGTCAGGTAGCACTTTTTCTTCTTCTCTTATTTGGTGAGGTTTTCTCTTTAGTTTGTTTCTCAAACATTGTCTGTTAGAACTGGGATTTCTGGTAGGCTAAGGCTGACGCCAAAGCCAGGCAGAAACCACCATTCTAGTCAGGGCAAGGGAGTCACACGCCAAGATAACCCCTGCTCACCCCTTTGGTAGCTTGGCACGAGCAGACAGGCTTATCCCAGAGGCAATGTGTAAAGCATTTGCGCAAGCACACAACAGCAACAACATCCTAGGCACACCACAAAAGGAACTCCACACAAGGTTATATAAATATAACTTCTGTATTGTCAAAACACATCAGATAGAAGTCACACATGTACATTGTGCCAACTGGTACGGTCAATATTCACAAGGGATTATTTACAGGACAGGGCCACATGGGCCACTGTCAGAATCAACACTTTTAGAAATAGAAATACTGTCAGAAATAGCACTTTGTAGATCATAGAATAAGTGTAGCACAAAAGAACAATTATAGGTCACAACCAGTAACTACTGGTAAAGGTAGGTACACACTACGCAACCCTAATAACCATAGGCCTAGATCACGCATGGACACATAACCTCTCTAGTAAATGTAAATGTAAATGTAAATGTGTTGGACTTGTAAAGCGCACAGCTGCCCGTAAGCGTCCCGGCGCTGAAGACCGCTGGGGAACCCGTCCTGGCTTTCCCTGTGAGATGGTCCCTTCTGGGTATCTCCAAGGTGAAACCAGGCATCCCCGGCGTCTGTGGGGGGCCGTTGTAGAGATGAGGCAAGCTTAATGCCCAGAGTTGCCGAGTGTGATCCCTGGTTAGAGTAGGCACCAGGGCGAGAATTGTCGAGTCCGCTGACCCTGGTCCACGACCCTGCCGCGTCGGGAATTGAACCCTGGTCCCGGGCCGTTCTCTGCTTCCGGGTCTGCCGCCTCTAACCAGTGAGCCACACCACTATACTAGGCTAAACACTACCACCTAAGAATAAAATACATTTAAGGGTATAAGCAAGAACACATTACACATGATGCATCACAACATTCAGAGGTGTAGGGAAGGAATACACATGATGCCTAAAACATTCAGAGGTGCAAGAAAACACAATTGCGCAAAACATCACCTTAGGCAATTACTATCATAAACATAGCAAAATCACATTGCACAGAAATCACATTAGGGCCTTGCGCCCTACTCACATACCAGCCCCCTGGCCAACTGGCCATCTCAAGAAGGGGACTCAACAGCCCTGTGTCCAGAATGTCAGGGCGTGCTGCCAATGCAGCGCCAGTCAGGGGTGCGCCACCGGCGCAACATGAGCAGTCAGGGAGCGCATTAGCGCTTTAGAATGAAATATGCCCCCAAACACTAGCGCCTAAAAAAAGGCCAGGGGACAGCCACACATGCTCTTTGGACAATGATGCCCCCTTGGTCGTGGGAGCCTCGAGGCCCTAAACACAAATGCCCCCAGGGAGCCTTGTGGGCTCTAGACAACGTTGGGCGACCCACTGCCATCCGGGGCCGCCCTAAACAAGGGCACTGAACACAGTGGGACGGCCCACTGACATCTGGGGCCGCCCTAAATGCCCCCGGGCGCTGCGTCTACACCGGCACCAAAACAATCCATAGGCTCACTCGTGTAGCAGAAATGGAACTACCCACAGGAGCCTCTCGGGGCTCTAAAACCATTCTGCTCCTCATTGGAGTCCCTCTCTGGGGGACTCAAAATATCAAACATGCCCCCGGAGCCTCGTGGCTCCAAACCAGAAGGCTCTCAGACGTCAGAGCCTCTCTCCGGCACGCTGAACCTGCCCAGTGCTCTGCCCCGCCCTTTGCTCTCCCGGTGTGGCGGCTGCTCCTCTCGGCGGCTGGGCTGCGGGGTTCCTTCCCGCTCCGTGGCTGCAGACGGGCGGGCAGGCAGGCATCTCCGGTCTCCCTCTCCATACGGGAGACCGGAAAAACAGTAAACACCAAAGGCTTCCCCCAGGCAGGGGGAAGCAGTACAAAGGCTCACCAGGCCCCGCCCTCTTTCACTACTTCCGGGTCGCGCTAGGCAGCGCCAGCGGCCCGGGGGAAGACTGCACAGGCGGCTCGGGCCGCGTCGGTGATTTCTTCACGGGCACAATGAGGGGTGGGCACCCTCGGTATAAAAAATATAAAAGTAGAAACGGGGTGCACGAGGTCCTGCACAAAGAAAATAAGCGAGGTGGGCACTCGCATCAAAAATGAGCCAAAGGGGGGCGATCCCCACGCCGGGTAATCCCTTTGGGGGAAAGGGCAGCATCGCGCTGCCACCAGGCTCTCCCTTTTCTAGGGACGGCAAATTTCAGTAAAATAAAGCGCTCAGCCTACAAATAGAGCGCAGGGAGGCTGCAACTAAGCCTTGGCAAAATCAAAGCAATCCAAAAAGGTACCAGCAGTCCTGGAGATCAAAGAATGGAGCAACAGAGCTCCCAGCAAGGAAAATCCTCCAGGCATCCAGGGGCTGGGCAGGGTCCAGGGAGGCTAGCCTTCCCCTGGGCCCAAGCAGCAGCACACCCCTGGCAGGATTCAAGTCAGAAACAAGAACATTTTGTAAGGGGACACAGCCCCTTTTTATACTATAAAATCCTTTGTCTAGCAGGGTGCAGGCAGTGTGAGAACCAGCTACAACTGGTTATAGGGAACTCCTTTCAGTGTGAGGGGCAGAGGCGAAAGCCGCCCAGTGGGAGGTGGAGCCAGCATTGTGGCAGGCAGGCACAGCCCTATTCACTCCCAGGTGCTACCTCCTCCCACTTCCCTAGTAGCAAATGCAGTCATTCAACCAGGGGCTGACTCAGACAACCTCCTGGGGGCTCCCCAGCCCCTGTCACCCTCAAACCAGACAGCCAATCCACAAGCAGGCCCAGGCACTCCTGGAGCCAGGCACCAGCCAATCACGTGCCAGCAGACTCACTACACACGCACACCCATGTCTAGAAGTGGCACTTCCACACTAGACACATTCATGCCACATACATCATTACGCAGCATTCAATTTCACGAGTTTGCACATACCAAACTTGACCCTGCACTGCCCACACATCAGGAACTACCATGGTCACACATATTCCCCATGCATTCCTATGGGAGGGCAGGTCATTCACCACACATACACAGAGAGCTCACGCACTTTACACTGTACCACAGTGAAAAAGTGCGCAGAGGCCTAAAATCACCAACACCAGGTTCCAGAAACAGGCTAGGAAAAAGCAAAAAGTTTCGGGGTGAACCTGCCAAAAAGGGCCAGGTCCAACACAACCCCCTTCCAGCCAAAACGCAGGGTAGACCAATCACTCCACTGATGGGCTTCCCTGCTCTGGGCGACAAAACACGGACATGGGCACGCATGGCAGGGACACCCTCTGGTTCCACGCCATTCTGAACCCACATGGTTACCTCCAAACCAGAACTCTCTGACCCAACTAGGATACCCCACTGGTACTCTCTAGTCATCCACAGCCAGGACCAAGCCCTAGGCCATCCAAATATCACAGGTCCTGACCACTTCACAGAGTGGGGGGCAGTAACCCCTGGCACACAATAGCCATTCTCCACTCTGCCTCTCAGTGTAGCTACAACTACCACTGATCCTTCAACCTAGGGACCATACCCTCAGGCTGACCAGAGGTCACGGGCAAGAATGCCCCACCCTACCTCTACTTCTGGGGTTCGGCACCCTCCCAGGGAAGCACCCACCAGAACACATCTCTCCCACCAGATCAGGACCTCCCTCCATCACTGGTCTACCACCTGGGATCTGGAAACTATTTCACTTCTGAGGTACAAAGCACACAGCGCAGTCCCTCTTCAAGCAGGTGGGGGACACAGCATGCAGCAAAGTCCCCTTTCCTCTACCTTAGTGGAAACAACAAACTGCAGGTGAGCCCCAGATCACACAGCAAGGGCAGCCCCCTCAGTCTCTTCAGCTGATCTACTTTGGCAGAGATTCCTTCTTGACCTGGAAGTTTCCTAATCTCCCAACCTAGGATCTAAACCCTCAGGCTGCACCGGGGTCAGAGACAAGGACACCGTCGCTCTGCACCCCCTTCCAGAGTTCTGCACCCTCCCACCTTGGAGCGGTACCCCTGGAAGCCAAAACCGGTCAGGACACTGATTACAGCTGCCCTTCCCTCCAGGTCAGGCTGAACCTGAACCTGGCCTCCCCTCTCCTCAGGGAACGACCTCCAGAGGCCCCACAAATGGTCAAGCACTCTGGACGGTCAAATGCCCAGCGAACCAGGACTTCTGCACCCTCCACTTAGGAGCGGTACTGCCCAACACCAGGACCACCGGAGTTCTGGTTACAGACACTCCCCGTCCTCTAGACACAGGAAGATCCTCCTCAAATGACCTGTAAGTACAGCCTAGGCCCCTGACCTGGCGCTCCCTTACGGAACCCTCCAGGCCCTGAGACAGGGTTTCGGGCCAACGTGGGACACACCGTCCCACACTCACTCTGCCTCCACTGAGACGGGACGTGAGCCCCTACACCCCTACCATCCTACTGGGACCTAGCTGGGCTACACATGAACCTCTTCCCCTACACAGGATCATCAGATACACAAGCCACTACTTTTAGAATCACTCCCTAATGCCTCTGCAAGACATCTAGCACACCGCCAGACGTCCACCTTCTTGTCCAGTGCCTCTGCAGGACCTCCTGCACACCACCAGAGGTACACCTCCCGAGCAAGCTTCTTTTATCACACACAAAAAAAACCTCACACCAACTCCTCCAGTTCAACACACCACTCATCCACACACTCCCCCTCCAGACTGGTGAGACAGTTCCTCACTGCCCCTGACTCTCAACCTGTACACCTCTTACTGAGCACCAGGCACCATACTCTGGGAACTGGGAATGGGACTTCACGCACTGGACACATTTTAGCTGCCACCACTGGATCCTACCATACTGGGGAATCCAGACACACACACACTACACTCAGGGGATAACCACCCTCCCAAGCAAGTCATTTCTCCTCCACACTCCCTCTCTTCCCTCTACCCACACAGGGACAGGAACAGGGATTGGGCATTGGACCCAGCAAGGGATTCCTAATCTATGGGAACCTCCCCCTCTACTGGCGTCCCGCCTTGTCATTTTCTCTCATCTGCCACTAAACATAAAAGCGCAGGAAGCACCATTTGAAAATGACACTCTTGAGGAAAAACAAAATCATAAACAATAATCCCAAACATGTGACTATCTAAAAAATGCAGAGTTTTGTAATGTAGCCAGTTGTCGCTGTGGTACTGCGCAAACACATGTCCTAATCCTCACCGCTGTCCAACAATGTTAGGACTGGGATTTCTGGTAGGCTAAGGCTGACGCCAAAGCCAGGCAGAAACCACCATTCGAGTCAGGGCAAGGGAGTCACACGCCAAGATAACCCCTGCTCACCCCCTTGGTAGCTTGGCACGAGCAGACAGGCTTATCCCGGAGGCAATGTGTAAAGCATTTGCGCAAGCACACAACAGCAACAACATCCTAGGCACACCACAAAAGGAACTCCACACAAGGTTATATAAAAATAACTTCTGTATTGTCAAAACACATCAGATAAAAGTCACACATGTACATTGTGCCAACTGGTACGGTCAATATTCACAAGGGATTATTTACAGGACAGGGCCACATGGGCCACTGTCAGAATCAACACTTTTAGAAATAGAAATACTGTCAGAAATAGCACTTTGTAGATCATAGAATAAGTGTAGCACAAAAGAACAATTATAGGTCCCAACCAGTAACTACTGGTAAAGGTAGGTACACACTACGCAATCCTAATAACCATAGGCCTAGATCACGCATGGACACATAACCTCTCTAGTATAACTATACTAGGCAAAACACGACCACCTAAGAATAAAATACATTTAGGGGTATAAGCAAGAACACATTACACATGATGCATCACAACATTCAGAGGTGTAGGGAAGGAAAACACATGATGCCTAAAACATTCAGAGGTGCAAGAAAACACAATTGCGCAAAACATCACCTTAGGCAATTACTATCATAAACATAGCAAAATCACATTGCGCAGAACTCACATTAGGGCCTTGCGCCCTACTCACATACCAGCCCCCTGGCCAACTGGCCATCTCAAGAAGAGGACTCAACAGCCCTGTGTCCAGAATGTCAGGGCGCGCTGCCAATGCAGCGCCAGTCAGGGGTGCGCCACCGGCGCAAACCTAAACGTTGCAGCTGCCCACTAATTGCTGGGCAGCTGGGAACAGTCACAAGGCCTAAATGTTGCAGCTGGCACTAAGTGCTGCGCAGCTGTAGAAGGCCTGGCACCTCTGTGCCATCTCTGTCCCACACAGGGACTCTCACCATTGCGCCTAAACGGTGCAGCTGCCCACTAATTGCTGGGCAGCTGGGAGACAACATAAAACTGCGACAGGGGCTCTCCCTAGCCCCTAGGACAAATCTGCGCCCTCTGTTGGAGCCCCACAGGCTCTAGAACAACATGAGCAGTCAGGGAGCGCATTAGCGCTTGAGAATGAAATATGCCCCCAAACACTAGCGCCTAAAATAAGGCCAGGGGATAGCCACACAGGCTCTTTGGACAATGATGCCCCCGTGGTCGTGGGAGCCTCGAGGCCCTAAACACAAATGCCCCCAGGGAGCCTCGTGGGCTCTAGACAACTTTGGGGCGACCCACTGCCATCCGGGGCCGCCCTAAACAAGGGCACTGAACACGGTGGGAAGGCCCACTGACATCTGGGGCCGCCCTAAATGCCCCCGGGCGCTGCGCCTACACCGGCACCAAAACAATCCATAGGCTCCCTCGTGGAGCAGAAACGGAACTACCCACAGGAGCCTCTCGGGGCTCTAAAACCATTCTGCTCCTCGTTGGAGTCCCTCTCTGGGGGACTCAAAATCTCAAACATGCCCCCGGAGCCTTGTGGCTCCAAACCAGAAGGCTCTCAGATGTCGGAGCCTCTCTCCGGCACGCTGAACCTGCTCAGTGCTCTCCCCCGCCCTTTAAACTCACCGGCTCTCCCGGTGCGGCGGCTGCTCCTCTCGGCGGCAGGGCTGCGGGGTTCCTTCTCGCTCCGCGGCTGCAGGTGGGCGGGCAGGCAGGCATCTCCGGTGTCCCTCTCCATACGGGAGACCGGAAAAACAGGAAACACCAAAGGCTTCCCCCAGGCAGGGGGAAGCAGTACAAAGGCTCACCAGGACCCGCCACCTTCCACTACTTCCGGGTCGCGCTAGGCAGCGCCGGCGGCCCGGGGGGAAGACTGCACAGGCGGCTCGGGCCGCATCAGTGATTTTTTCACGGGCACAATGAGGGGTGGGCACCCTCGGTATAAATATAAAAGTAGAAACGGGGTGCACGAGGTCCTGCACAAAGAAAATAAGCGAGGTGGGCACTCGCATAAAAAACTAGCCAAAGGGGGGGGATCCCCACGCCGGGGAATCCCTCGGGGGAAAGGGCAGCATCGCGCTGCCACCAGGCTCTCCCTTTTCTAGGGACGGCAAATTTCAGTAGAATAAAGCGCTCAGCCTACAAACAGAGCGCAGGGAGGCTGCAACTAAGCCTTGGCAAAATCAAAGCAATCCAAAAAGGTACCAGCAGTCCTGGAGGTCAAAGGATGGAGTAACAGAGCTCCCAGCAAGGAAAATCCTCCAGGCATCCAGGGGCTGGGCTGGGCCCAGGGAGGCAAGCCTTCCCCTGTGCCCAAGCAGCAGCATGCCCCTGGCAGGATTCAAGTCAGAAACAAGAACATTTTGTAAGGGGACACAGCCCCTTTTTATACTATAAAATCCTTTGTCTAGTAGGGTGCAGGCAGTGTGAGAACCAGCTACAACTGGTTATAGGGAACTCCTTTCAGTGTGAGGGGCAGAGGCGACAGCCGCCCAGCGGGAGGTGGAGCCAGCATTGTGGCAGGCAGCCACAGCCCTATTCACTCCCAGGTGCTACCTCCTCCCACTTCCCTAGTTGCAGATGCAGTCATTCAACCAAGGGCTGACTCAGACAACCTCCTGGGGGCTCCCCAGCCCCTGTCACCCTCAAACCAGACAGTCAATCCACAAGCAGGCCCAGGCACTCCTGGAGCCAGGAGCCAGCCAATCACATGCCAGCAGACTCACTACACACGCACATCCATGTCTAGAAGTGGCACTTCCACACTAGACACATTCATGCCACATACATCATTACGCAGCATTCAATCTCACGAGTTCGCACATACCAAACTCGACCCTGCACTCCCCACACATCAGGAACTACCATGGTCACACATATTCCCCATGCATTCCTATGGGAGGGCAGGTCACTCACCACACATACACAGAGAGCTCACGCACTTTACACTGTAGCACAGTGAAAAAGTGTGCAGAGGCCTAAAATCACCAACACCAGGTTCCAGAAACAGGCTAGGAAAAAGCTAAAAGTTTCGGGGTGAACCTGCCAAAAAGGGCCAGGTCCAACATTGTCCTTATTCCTAGTGGTGTACTTGAACCATTGTTTGGACTATAGTGTTAACTACCCCTGGTTCAGGTTCTAGGGTTGCCTCTGTTGTTTGTAACCAATAGTCCTAAATAGGGGCTCGCATTTAGAGAGAAACATTGGAGCTCTTTCTAACTTCTCAAAGAAGCTAGGAAACAACCCTGTCCCAAAAATCCTCCAAATCTATGCAGCAAAGGCCATTAGCCACATTTTGGGCAGCAGTATGGGGCATAGCAGACATAGATCCACTACAATGAGTGGAGGAGGATGCTTTTGCCAAATGTTTTCTCTCACTGCCCCACAGTTGCTCAAATTACAGCCCATGAAACGGTTCCCCTAAAACAAGCCATGCTAAGGGATTTCCTTAAATGAGATAATGCCAAAAAGATTCCCTGGTTGAGGTAAGAGGGTTCCACACTGGCAAGATTCTGCCTGCAAGAACTATTTGACTACCCCGAAGAGTGCATTATGTTTTCCAAGGCCAAGCTGAAGCAGATCTTCCTGTCAGATGCAGCGGCCACTTGATAGGAGGAAAACAAAAATTAAAAGCAGTGCTGGTCTATACAATACAGCTCCCTCTGCTTCATCTTGGTTAGGTTCCGTTTAAATCTTATACCACTCCTGCTGGGATTCCTGGATACTATCTACTCACACAAAAACCTGCCTGCATGCCATTGTGACAGAGTATCTGCCCTGTCAGTTCAGCACCTGTTTCTTTGCACATTTTGCTCCTAACAAAGGAAAAGACCAATTGTACCATATCTGCGTAGTGCTAACATTGCTCAATATAGGCTGACACTGACATATTTTCAACAACTGGAGACCCCTGGTGTGCTATGCACCAGCCACTTTCCTCTAGTCAGCCGGGAAGTGTAGGAAAGAATTAGAGATCTATTGAAAAAGGAATGTGTGATCCATGAAAATGGTTAGTCAAGGTCCCTTGTGAAGTTGTATTACCTGCATGGACTGTCTAGTACTCCTATTAGTCCATTAGAATGTTGAGCCCTCCATTTCAGACAGTGGAGTACTCTGGGCTTCTACAGGCTGGTAGAAGCCCACAGAACAACATTCTAATGTTTTTGATTCACAGCTGCTGCTCTGAACAAAGGCCTCTAGAGGCCTGAAGGGATTGAAACCCCTCGAGCCCCAAGAGGTCTTTGTTTTTACCAATTAGAACATTCTGCCCTCAGAGGCAGAATGTTCTAATAGCCTTAAAGCCCTCCTAGCGGACTCTACCGGCCATTAAAGGCACACTCCCTTGTTAAAGGCCCTCACCTTCGGCTCAGGCCTTTAACCCCTTCGATGCTCATGACGAGCTCAGCTCGTCACGAGTTACGGCGCTCGTACGCTAATGACGAGCTGAGCTCGTCATGTAACACGGGTTTTTAAAAAACCCAGCGCACAGCGGGGAAACCGCTAGCGCTCATGCGGTTAACGCTGGAGCGGGCCTTTAATGGCCAGTAGTGCCTGCTAGGTCCGGCTCTAAGGCTATATTCTGTAATACAGCTTGGTAAGATTTTGATTAATAAAGAACCTGTGAACACTTAAGTATAAATTGCTATTTCTAGTCATTCTTATCTAATTTATTGATAGTTTTAAGATGTTCTAATAATTATATATGATTCACGGACACAATCAGACAAAGGGAATTGGGATTAATTCTTGTTTTATGATGTTTTTAAATAATCATTTTAATTTTTTCATTTTACGAAAAATTGTTGTGCTAATTAATTATGATGTAAGCTTTTATGTACTTTATGACTAACTGACTGCTTTGGAAGTTTACAAATGTTTATGCATCCTGAGCACATCATTTAAACAGCTGAGGAGACTTGTGGATTCTTGGTGCGTGACAGCAGCATCCAGTATTTTTTTATTTATAAAAAAGAATTTTGGGAAACGCTACAGGAAAAAACGGCTGAACAGAATTACACAAAAATGCACTTAGTCTCTTATCTCCTTAAGAAATACGCTAGCACTCCACATGGCTGTTTAAAGTGCGTAGTGCGTTTATTAATGTGCTGGGACTCTTAGGGACAGGAGAGACTGAGTGCAATAGGCGATTCGTGGGTGGTGGCCCCATGAGAAAAGCCGGTTTAGAGTAAGCATGGGCTGAAAATTTGTTCCACTCGCGAAATTTGTGGATTTTTGGCAATTTCGCGTTCCGCGCTTAATTGCCAAACAATCCGCAATTCGCAAGTTCGCGATTTTTTTTTTGCTTGTTCGCGCTTCAAAAATACAATCTTGCGCGCGCTGCGCTGACTTACCTTGATTCTGAGTTTGCCGAGTTGTTTTCCTCCCGCGAACAAGATGGTCGCGCCCAAAAACGACCGCATGGGTAAATTCGCGGTAGCCGCGCTGAAAAAAAACCCAGCGAACACGCCAAAATAAAAATATTCGCAAGTTCGCACAAATTTGCGGATTTCGCGGACCACGAATTTGCTTTTGCGTGAATTCACGGAAACCGAATTCGCAAATTTCGCCCATACTTAGTTTAGAGCATTTCGGGGAACCGCAATTAGGTGTAGGAAATACATAGAAAATGGGGTGTCCAAAAAACAGAAGCGGTTTCTGGGTGTGACCTAAAAATGTAGTAATGTAGTAGGGGTGCTTTAATCCTGGGGCAGTTATTCCCTCCCTCCCTGGAAGGTTATCTATTTCATAACCAACACCCCTCAAAACTGGAGGCCTCATTTGTTGGCCTGCAAACTTGTTATAGGATGCTACTGGGAGAAGATGCAAGGTCTTTCTTATTAATACCCTCAGCTCAGCAGCTTTTCAGCAGCAAACAGAAAGTTGTTGGTGCAATGGGTGGGACACTGGACTAACTGTTTCATGTTTTTGTGTTTTTTTGGTGCAAAGCTTGTATGACGTCACCTTCTACCCAGTACATTAATGCGAATCGACATTAAGGCTGGATGGACATCATGAAAAAAACTGAGCTCTATCCCCTTAAAATATACGGTATCATGTTACAGCTGCTCCTAAAACGTTTACTGCACCCCAGACCCCAGTGCATTACTGGTTGTTTTACTTTGCTTATCTTATGGTCGCGCTTTTAATAGAAGTTCTTTCAGTATCAATTGCTCTTAAATTGTTCAAACCCAGCTCCAATGAATAACTCTGTCTCCACTTCCCAGACACACGTGGCACTCACCCCTCCCCCATGAAGTTATTGGAAACAGGCAGGGGATGCCGTGCCTGAAGTAGAGGCAGGTTCCGTTGCAGCCTATGCAGCTTCGCTAGTGGTGCTGGTAGAACACCGGATCCCAAAATGTCACTTACAGGCCTTACCAGCAGAATTATATCATTTATGTGATCTGGCCCCATTGAGAACAACAAAGGCTAAGGCTTAGTGCTGATCGAGGACACAGGGCAGAGAATGTTTGTGCAAAAATGCTGCAATGCACGGCTAGCTTTTTAGGAGCCAGTGCTTAATTAGTAAATGAGTACGTGCCTGAGCCAAATGTTTTGCTCAAAAGCCTGTAGCCGGTGCTATTTTGTGTCGGAGCGCCTAATAGGGGCTTGGGGGGCAGTCGACAGAGAAGGTCTGCCCTGGGAGATTTTGAGCATTGGTCCAGTCCAGATGACTGCTCGTTAGAAGTTGGGCTGTTTTTGGTAGGATGGAACGGGTGCTTATATAGTTATGGGAAATTGGGCTACCAGCCACCATTTTCTGTGGTATCGATGCTTTGCTGGTGGCATAGGCAGGGTCGTTTTTGAATCTGCCCACCTATCTCCCTATATTTAGGGTAGGAAGGGTGATAACAAGTTGGGCAGCAATGGTTGGGTCAGGGGCATAGGTAGGAATAAAGTTTAGGTTTATCACTATTGGTCAGGTGGAAGCTTGATGAAATGTTTTCATGGTTTGAATCGGTTGTATTGTTGTTGGGGACGGGTGGGTGAACCAGTTGGAAAGGGGGGCGCTGGGAGTAAGTTTACACTGACAGAAGGCAAGAAGTGAAGGGGTAATGTTTAAGAACAAAGTTACTTAGTCTAGTATGTACAGCACGGAGAGTAACATATGGTTAAGGTGGGGAATTGTGAGGGAGACAATTAGGGAGTCGATCAGATAAATTCTAGTTCTTATTGATATATAATGAGGCGGTTCGTTTTGTAAGGCAAGTGGCCTAGGTTTATATTACGCTTTAGAATGTGCACCTGATCCAATAATGCTGCCTTTTTACCACTACACGTTGCGGGTGACTGCATAGTCTTGATTCCACCTCTTCCCTTTTTCATCCACCCCCAGGCACTCCATTCTCCTTTATCTCACTCTTTCCACTCTCTGCTTTCTCCATTTGTCAAATTGTTTCGCTCTTTCTCGTCCACCTTTCCCACTTTTGTGTTTTTCTCTCTCTTGCTCTGGGTTAGAAGTGTGATGAAGAAAAATAAGCGTTGCTACCCTATAGGCCCCACTTGCAGCCACCGGCTCAAATTAAAGTACGTTCAAGAAGGGGTCGAAGTAGTTCCTTCAAATTTAAACAAGTGAAGACAAACAAGTCACCACAAAACAGTTCCAATTCTATTCAACAGAAAAGAAGATTTTTAATTTCATAAGTGAAACATTCATTAGATGCTCTTGTAATTCAAAGCATTACTATTATTCCATGTATCCACTTAAGTATACTCCTAGTGCATGTAATATTTACAGTGCTCACAGTGTGATAGAGAGAAAAAAGGTTTATGGGTAATGGGGGTGAATAGATGAGTGCGGGAAAGGGTAAAGGTATAGTGACATAGGCACAATTGCATTTATATACAGTAGAACTTTTACAACCTAACATCGGTCCTTAGTTCCCCTATATTCATAACACATAGGTAAATATGAATTGGTTTGTTCTATTCCTATGGGTTTAAGCGTGTGTGGTAGTCTACGTTTCGACCCCTGTTGGAAGGAGGGTGGTTTGTTCCTCAAAGTGGGGTCTTCGTCAGGACAAGGTTGTGTGAAAGCACTTGTGGTAGGATGGAACTGTCAATGAATGATCCTAGTGTGCTTTCAATGGCTCCTTGGCATCTGTTTTGAGATATAGAGTCTCAATGTTACACTCACTTTACTGGATAGTGGTCCTCTGGGGTAATGATTCTCCCAAAGCGTGTTGCCAACAGTCAACAGGGCAAAGTCTTGCTCTCGTCTGGATTCGGACTGCTTTGGGTTAAAAGTGTGATGAAGAAAAATAAGCGTTGCTACCCTATAGGCCCCACTTGCAGCCACCGGCTCAAATTAAGCACTGGTTTTAACATAAAGGATGCATATTATTTTGGATTTTTAGGCTTAGCCTACAGCACGCATGAGCTGTCACCAAAATCTATTATTAACAAAAAAAGGCCCATTACATTGGTTGACTGCCAATCACTCTCCTTTCCCTGGTGCTGATTGGTCTGTGCCTCTTGCTCCTTCCTGCTTCCTCTAGGCCCAGTGGCATAAATAGCACTTTTGGCACCTGGGGCGATACATCAATTTTCCACCACCCAGTGCCGCTAAGAACAGGAGGGGGATGCTGGCGAACGACCATGCTGAGCGGATGCGGGGGTGCTGGCGACAACTAACGGGGCACATATATACTGCTGAACTTACCTTGAGCTCGTAGCTCGCCGATGCCCCGATAAAGGTGACACCTGGGGCGTACCAATCCCCTCCTCCCCCTACACCCTCCCAGCGACGCCACTGTCTAGGCCTTCCACGGTCGATCCCTGCTGGAGAGCATAGACCTACTACAGTTTCCTGTCTGCAACTAGTGTCCTTCCACTGGCCGCAGGCTCCTGCGGGAACTTTTTTTATTGTGTTTTACATACATTATCCAAGAGTGCATGCATGTCTGTAGTGCGTCTCCAGCCCCTCCCTCCTCTCACGTACCTCCATCGTGTTGCCACCCCAACTCTGCAGTGGGGTAACGAACCTTGAGTGGGCCATCCTGCAAAATGCATGGAGGGCCCCCCTTCAGACTCAATCAGGAGCTCTTAGGCCTGGGTACTAGGCACAGGGAACCCCCTGAAGCTGCCCATCCCAGCACCGCAGGGGCTGCGGAAGTATATGTTACGCCACTGCAACTCTGTTGTTACTGCTACCAGTGCTTTAAATGGGCCGGTTCTCACCGGTACTGAGTACCAGCACATTTTCATTCTCTCTCCCTGCGTACCAGCACTTTTCCTAAAACAAGGATAGTACCGGTACTCATGGGAGCCTGGCTTTCCCCAGCCAGTGCTCCCTTCATCAATCAACTGGTACCACTACCAACATGGATTTAATCACTTTGGAGGCCTGGGCTAAGCTAGCACAAGAGCACCAGAAGAGCAGCTCCTGTTACCAGGACACAGTGTGTGCTACTCTGCAAGTCATCAGAGCAGGGGTGTTGCTGCAGGGGGATTAGTTTATCCTTTGATCTTTCACAGTGGGGACAGAGAGGGGGCTGGTAAATCTAATGGGTGCAGCTGTGGAGCGCACTCTTCAGAATAGAATATGCAATTGACAGAACAAAATAACGTTTACTATTGCTATCACATTCTCTAACCATCGCTACACAACAGAATTGCCAATTTGCACGTTCACATAATAAGGGATCTTGTTACCAACCTCACTGATCTCTATTTTATCGAAATTGGAAAGAAGACGGTAGGTCCAGTGAGAAATGTGATGAGCTTTGAACAGAGATGTTTGCAACCAGAGTTAAACCACCTGGGCGTTCATGCTATATGAATGTAGAGGGCTGTATTTTTATCAAAAACCAATAAATGTGTTGCATGGCTAGGTATGTGTGTGTTATTCACACTCATGTTTGAAATTTACTGCACACTGTGATCATAGGTCAAAAGCTGGAAAACAGAACTTTTTCATATTTTTTGCGCTCCCAAGTGGCCGTCTGTACAAGCTGTTTCGATATAAGCACAGAAAACATATCTAATTTGTAATAAGCCCCATCTTCTGACTGGGACCTCATGTCGATGGTCATATTTCGATTAAGAAAGACCATGTTGCCTTTTGTGGTGGGACTTGAAAGCCTGTTCCTTTTCAATTTAATTTTTATTTAATCGACAGTTGCAAATGCAAGACTACATTTGACATTTAGCATAATAAGTATATGAGGCATATAATACAAATTATTCGCTGAATTAACACACGTGGGAACATGGTGTGTATTTTTATTACACAGAGTGCCGCCATGTCCAGTAGATACCTTATTCTTTCTGATATCACATCTACAACGTGTTTACTCTGTCCACCACTCCTTTTCAACCACATAAAATGGAATGTTGAAAGGCTGAGCTACCACCAGCAATATCAACAGTGTCTCTGTGTCAGCATTTCTCATCCAGTGGCAGCGAGAGAGAGAGCGAATGTGCTGGTCACTAAAGTTATACCAAGTATTTCTCATGGAAAGCAACTCTGGTTTCCAGGTTTAACAGAAACACACACGAGTGCAAAGTATAAAAAGAGTGCCCAATGAATTGCTCACTTTTTTGCAGCTGCATATTCACTAATCGTGAGAAACAGGAAGCTGAGGCCCTACTCTAAAGTAAGTACGCGCAGGGCATCATAAGCAGCAATAAAGTAGATAATTCTGTGGTTAATGCACTAGCATGATCTATGTACAATTGTAATCAATGGTTCAACTCACCAAAAATTGCCCGATGTAGGACACCAAATACCGGTCGGTAACGGCCGATTTCGGCCGTTACCGACCGGTATTTGGTATTTGAGATGTAGGGGGCCGTAAATTTACAGATTTGGTAATTTTACCCATAGGAATCAATGGCAATTACCGAATCGGTAAATAC
Organism: Lissotriton helveticus; assembly: GCF_964261635.1. Classification (NCBI taxonomy): domain Eukaryota; kingdom Metazoa; phylum Chordata; class Amphibia; order Caudata; family Salamandridae; genus Lissotriton; species Lissotriton helveticus. The sequence continues at coordinate 986,254,262 of NC_136061.1, read as the reverse complement.
CGATTCGGTAATTACCGAATCATACAGATTTGGTAAAAATTACCGAATAATTTGTTACATCTCATTTACCGAATCTAGAATACCGAATCGGTAAAATTCGGTATTCTAGAGTCGGTAAATAAGATTTACCTACATTGGGCCCTTAGTGTCTGCTGGAAAACACAGCATACAACAAGTAAGTCACAGATTTCTCTTTTTATGCAGATAGCTCATTAGAATACTGTTCTTGTTGTACAGAGCCTTTTGTTACCTGCAAGTCAAAAGTTAATATCCTTGTTATATAACTTGGTGAGTTATGACCCTGCAACAACGACCTGCATATAAACAACAAGGGGTATATATGTAGAACCTCAGTGTTTTCCTCAATCTTCTCTTTATTTTAATGTTGCTAAAAAAGGGTTACTTTGAGTAGTAATGAGCACTCATTAAGTGCCATATAAATGATTATTAGTGTGATAACTAATGGACAGACACATCCAACATTCTAACAATGCATGCAGATTTCTAGCATACAACCTTGGCAATGTAAAAAACCAACCCGCCCTTTGTTTGGCCTTTAGCACCGCCCTTGTGCCCGCCCTTTTTGTCATCTTTAAGTTTGTCCTCATATCAACAAAGCTGCTGCAATCTCAAACTGTGCTACGATTGAGAACCGTCACTAGCCTGATGCACTTGCTTGGCCTCACCACACCAGACTGGGCTAGTAACCCATGTTGCGTTGTTGCTTGGCTGTAATCATGGGGCTGCTCTATTTGCTGGAACTGACATACCATTCCACCTCTAAAAATCTGCCCAGATAGCATCAGCTCTGCTTGGAGTGCTCCTTAGGTCTAATCTGCAAGTCCGCTGCGAAGCCTTTAGCTAAACCTCAGGGAAGGGATGTATTGAATCTAACCAGAGTTTACAGATCTCCTTTCTAGCAAGAAGAGATAGATAAAACAAAAAACACAGCTGAGGTCTGCCCAAGAGGCTGTGTGATACCGTATCTACTCCAAACAACACCAGCATATTGCTCAGCTTGATTGTAACTCCTAGAATTTCCGCAATAGTATTACTCACAGTCTCAAATACCCGCTAATCGAAGGGCAGGTAACAAACATGGGTTCATCGTTTGCTTCCAGGTGGGCACATCTGCTGCATCTTGGAGTCGGGTTCTTTGCAAACCTTGCAATCCCTTGGGGATCCGAAATGTTAGGTTAAGGGTGAAATAATGGTTCCTTTTTAGATTAGCCAGCTTACCCTTGGAGTTAAGCAATTTTAAGGCTACTTGCCACAGATGTGATAGCTCAGAACATGGAATCATCTCCTCCCAAACCACATAAGGAGCCTTCAGGTTTCCATCATGAGCATCCAAAAGCTTCCAATACTGTAGGGAAATCTCTTTTTTCATGTGCCGCACATCTTGCAGGAGTGACTCAACTTCCCAGAATCCTCTGATCTATTGTTTGGCACTTGCATGCCAAGAGGAGAGCTGTAAACATTTTAATCTTGATAGGGAACCCCTGATCCTAGCCTCAAGTGCTTCCCAAGACAGTAGTCAAAGTACTGTGAATAGTTCCCCACAAGTTGTTATTCCAACCTTCATCAGGTGTTAGCTCAACCCATCCAACAAGCACCCTGGGTTACATGGGGAGTCCGAAACTGGTGAGAAATACCCAGTCTGCCTAATTCTATACCATAGGCTGAATGCAGCTTTTCAAACTTCCAGATAGACTTTTTAAAAACACTTCAGGTCCCCAAACTTTTAAATGAACCCTGTAGGTCCCAGCTTCCTAATCATCTCTGCTAAGATCCCACCTTAGGTTGAACTGTGCAGAATCCCAAGAAACATCCAACAGTTCTTGAATTGGAAAGCCATACAATAAAAATTATAATCTGGTAGCACCAGTTCCCCTTTTTCAATCTTTACCTAATTTTTTTCCATGAAAGTCTGGCTCCCCCAGTAGCACAGATTAAACTTGTTATTTTCCCCTGTATTTTAGGGGAACATCCTTTACTACGCAGCGATAACTATGCACTACCATTAAAACAGGGGCAATACAACGAACGTGTTGTTAACACACGTTCCATTTCCATGTATTCCATTACCACGCAAATTGTTACAACAACTTGCATTAGGGAACCACCTTCCCTACTGTTGCACAGACGGGAGTTGGAATAGTAATATGTACTATTCCAAAGTCCAGCGCTTCCCTAATGCAAGTCATTGTAATGACTTGCGTGATAATGGAACACATGGTAACAACATGTTTATTGTATTGCCCACGTTGTAATGGCATGCGTTGTGTAAGCATGCCTGATTGTGTCATACATCAATATTTTAGCTATAACCATTATAGGAATCGTAAGTGGCACACAATTAAAAAGATATGTCAATTTAGGGAGTATTGATATTTTAATGAAATCTACTCTGCCATAAATTGGCAGTGGCAGATTTCTCTACCTGGTAAGCAGCAGAACAATCTCCTTTCCCACCCTCCCTCAAATATGTATTCAGGGTTGGTTGTATGATAGAGGCAAGCATGGCTAAACAACACATGTCTCTCCCACGCAGCCCGAAACAGAAATGCATCTTATCCACTCATTCCTTTACCACGCATGCCTTTACCACACACTTTCATTGATAAAACGCTGGAGGTAGCTCGAGCTTGGGAGGCCGTGGTCTAGTCTTTGAAAGACAGACAATTGATTGAAGAAGAGGAGTGAGTTTCACGTCCAAGTAATTATTACATATAGCAAGTAGATTTGCTACACCATTTGTCACCACTGTTGAGATAGGTTAAGCGACTATGTAAGCGCCCACACCACCATTTATGCAAGGGGGAGGGACCTGAGAGGGAGGGGGGAGCTGCATACAGGACGGAGGAAATCCCTGCTATCGGCGATTGGCTATGTTGGCAAGTACATTTGCTGTTGAGTTGATTGTCGCTTTGTTGCGCTATGTTTTCTGGGGACGAAGGATGGGAAGCAGGATAAAGAAGCAGGGAAGTAAAGAAATAACAATGGGGATTAATCAGTATTAGCTCCAGGGGGTAGTTAACGTTTGGGTGTTGGGATATTGGGAGTTACAGAAAGCAGACGCACATATACTTTGCTGGCCGTACATGATTGTGTTTATATGACTTACACATGCGCGTTGCATTTCTGTTCTTGCCGCCCGACCCCCGGGTTGTGGGCTGAGTGGCTGTGTAATGCGAATTTTACTGTATCATTGATTACAAGTGATGCTTATATAATTGTTGACCGGCATAAGTGTGTAAAAGAATATCTGCAATAAAAATATATTTTCCAAAAAAAAACCCACACACTTTCATTGTAAAGGCATAAATGGTAAGAGGGTGTGTGTGGTTAACTTTGCCACTATTCCGACTACCTCCCCCAGACCTAAACCCTAAATTCCCAAACCACTACCTACCACCCCCCACACTGAGGCCCAAAACCTTCCCTGAAAACTACCCCATCCCCTACCCCTGCCTTGAGGCCAAAAACCCTGCCCCTTAACATGCACTACACCCTCTCCCCACTGTGTCCCTAAAACTACCCCAACCCGTTCCACATATGCGTGGTTAAGGCAGATGCATTTTTCAGGCAAGCGTAGTCCCGGACAGCGTGGCTCTGGCAGTGTTGTTCCAGGCATTCCCTTTCGGGATTACCTTCAATAAATGGACAATGGAGATGCTCAGGTATTTGATCTCAGTTTTAACTTCTCCATCCCAATTAGCGATGTTCCAACACATAATCTCGGACTTGGCGCTATTCATGAGTATCCTGAACCTTGAGCACTACCTTGTTCCTAGAGTGCTGCGAGGAAAAGGGGATTACCTGTTTATTCCTTCTGAGTAGCTGGGCAAATGGTTCAATATAAATATCAAACAGTAGGGGAGAAGAAGGGCAATCCTGCCTTGTACCTCTAAAAATGCTGGCTCTCCGAGTCAAGAACTCATTAAATAGGATTCGGGCAGACAAGTTTCCATACAATCTCGGAAGGGTCAAAATTAAACACGGTCTAAAACCTAGCAGTGTCAGAAACTCCCAGAGATATACCCAGCAATCTCGGTCAAAGGCCTTGGCAGCATCTATTGTAGCCACTGCCAAAGGGACAGAATAGGTAGTTGCTAGGTCAATAGAGACAACTAGATGTCGAGTGATGTTGTTGATCTGGCGTTTATCGGAAAAGCCTTTCTGATTGTGTGAAGTAATTGAGGGGGCAGCTTTGGCCGATATACCAGCCAAAATGCTGTAAAAAAAGTATAGTCAGCATTTAGTAAAGAGATTGGTCGATATGAGTCTGCCTTTTTAGGATCGTTAGCAGATTTTGAAATTAACACTAAAATGGCTTCCCTCCACAAATCTTGGATCTGGGCGTTCTCCAAATAAATAGAGTTAAACAGTCTCCCCCAGACAAGTACAACCACTTCCTTGAATAGCTTATAAAGCTGTGAAGGAATTACACATGGGCCCGACACGTTCCCATTCTTAGCATGTTTCAAGTGCTCCCAGATTTCTGCCTCAGTGATCTGCACCTCAAGAGACTCTTTTCCTGACTTCATGAGCACAGGAATGCACCTGCCCCTCAATCATTCCCTAAGCCTATCCAGGATTGTATGGACCTCCTCGGTATACAGCGCGGTAGGGAAACAAAATATCTTATCGATATACAATAATATCGATGTTTTAATTTCGATGGTATAGAATATCGATGTGCAATAACATCGATGGAAAGAAAATCGATTTTAAGGTATGTATGTTACTAATATCGAAATTTTGTTTAGTGTTATGTATTTTATTATGCATTTTATATGTTTGTTAAACATGTTTTTAATGTATGTTTAGAAATTAGTAATTTTGTTTACATTTTGCGTTTTAGTATCAGAGTGGGTTGTGGGTTTATAGGGGAATAGGGTGGGAAGTAATTTAATTATAATTAAATAATTATTATGTTTTTTTTATATTTTTGATTAATAATTAATTGTTAATTAATAATTAATTGGTAATTAACTATTATTAATTAGTTAATTAAATTAATTAGAGTTAATGTAGTAATATTTTGTTGTTTTGTTATTGTTAATTAATAATTAATTGGTAATTAATTATTATTAAGTAATTAAATGATGATTAAATTTTTATGTGATTTATTTATGTGTAGTGGAATGTGTGTTCATAGGGGAATAGGGTGTGAAATAATTACATTAAAATAATTAAAGAGATTGTATTTATTTATTGGTATTTATTATTAATTAATTGTTAATTAATTATTTGGTAATTAGTTTTTTTAGATTATTGTATAATATTATTTATAAATAATTCATTAATAAATGTTGCTTATTCTTGTATATATCTTGTTAAGTAATTATTAATTGGTAAATAATTATTAATTGGTAATTAATTATTAACTGGTAATTAATATTTGTCAATTAGTTAATTTATAATTACATCAATTTAATAATATTAATTGTTAATAATTGATTAATTGATATTTATATTAATCGTGTTTTTTGTATGTGTAGTGTGTTGTGTGTTAAAGGGGGAGTAGCGTGGGAAGTCATTTTTTGTTATTTAGGTAAATATTAATTATAAATATTTGGTATTTAGTAATATATTTTTGTAAATAAAATATTATATTTTTTTGTTAAAAAAATTATCTAATTGATAAGAATGTTAATATAACGCTTACGCTATTCTGCGCTTTTGCTACTATTGCACCCTCTGGAGTGGGAATAATAATTTTTACCCCTACGCTATCCTACGCTTTCCCTACAGTTGCACCCTTTGGAGTGGGAATAGTAATTTGCCCATTGGCCACCCCGCTCCCGCCTCCCAGTTGCTCCTCCCCCCCACTTGGCCTCTTATGGCGGCCGCACGGTGCAGGTGAGTGCGACCTGCCCCCAGGCTGCCCCTCCACACCGCTCGGCTCCTCCTGTCCCCGAGACTTTGCCCCCGGCGCTGCCGGCTCGCACCTGGTCTTGGCGCTCTTGCCTTCTGTTCTGCGCTGCGTTGCCACTGATATCCTTGCCTCTGGACTGTGTTTCGTATCTGTGCTCTGATCTCTTGTTTCCCGCATAGCTCGCACCTCGCGTCGCACTGCCCTCTGTGACCCGCCCGCCCCCCGCACTTGGCTGCCACTGGTATTTTGTCCCTGGATTGTTTATTTGTCCCTATGCCCTGATTTCGTAGTTTACCTCGTCATCCGTACTTCGGGTTTTTTTCCTCTACCCTCTGTGCCCCCCCCAGCTCCCCGTTTCCCGCCGCTGCTCCCCCTCGGCCCCGCCCCCTTTTCATTCTGTAACCCCTGCCAGCCCCGTCTTGTAAGGGCAACTTTCCCTTCTCTCGCAAGGGTCGAAACGTAGACCATTCCTACCAAGATACCAGCTTCTGTCCACAGCAGGATTAATTCAGCTATAAATGAAGACTGGTTTCCTTTGACATTTTCTAACTTGTCAGAGCAGCTTACTGTGGCCCCTGAAGGGGGAGCCACGTGAAATAATGTGTGTATAATTATAGAATGACATGCAATTCTATGTGAATGTTGATTAAAAAAACTTTTTCCCTGCACTTTTCACCGAATTTCCTTCACAACACCTGCACATTCCCCCACCTTTTCTCCTTTGCGCGCGTGGGCACAATTGTGTTACAAAAACTTTTGACTGTTTGGATTTGTAATGCATAAACCAATTGTAGGTTTTTCGGTATGTTGTGAATTAAAACAACTTACCTGTTGAAATTTAATGCTTGTAGATTGATTCTTTTTGACTATAACGCTCTATGAATCTACCTTTTCTCCCAGTCTGGGACCCCTCTATTTTTAACGTTTAATCACCCAGGTCCCTGTGACTTTGTCTGGGTCAACCCTTTCATACATACCTACTTCGAGCAGGCGCTGGCCTGCGAGGTTTTTCCTTTCCCCTTCAATCAGGATTGCTGAGACCACTGTGATTCCTCAATATCTACCCACCATGGTAGACAAAGAAGTCCTCACGTATACAGAGGATTACATACATCAACTTTTGCATGATCCTGCAAATAATTTTCTTTCATCAAATACTCCTGTTATCGACCTCACTCTTAATGACAAAATTACCCAGTTAGAACGTCTGGAAAAGAAATTGATTAGAACTCGCCTACATGGCCATTTTCTTGCACAGTGCCTACAATCAAACATTATACCAGTAGGCCTACAGATCAAAATTGAACCTGCCATCTTCGTGAATATTCCAAAATTCAGGGAGGGATTCAGTTTCATTGCAAATAATTGTTCCCGGCACTGGATGGTGCTGGGGATTGAGACGGCGGCGGAACAGGTCCTCATCCTCCCCAAGCAAATAGCTGATCTCAAGGCTGAGATCACTGGGGACAGCACCCTAACAAACTCTAAGGAAGCTTTGACCAAACTAGTAGCGACACTGCAAGACTTCGAGACAACCACTATCAAGAAGAAACTAGAGAAGCTTGCTCGCGATCTACGTTTTTACGATAAGAAAAAACCTACCCCTATTTACAGGAGGACTACTACCGACAAGATCCCCAAGGACGTTTCTCGAACCGGGGTTTCAGGGGCACAAGAGGGAGACGACCCTTCACAACCTTCTCTGACTCATCATATAGCTCTGGAGAAGATACAGAACCAACAGGCCCTAGTACATCATACGGTTATCAGGATACGTACCGTCCAACATACCAACCGAATCCTTTTTTAGGACAGGGCTCATGGAGACCACCAAGAGGTCGGGGAAACAACTGGAACAGGGGTACCAATCGGGGCCATCAGGGCCCCCCCATGGAATGGGAAGGCAATGGGAGAGGGAGAGGAGTGAAGGAGGTCCGTTTTCCCCCCGAGGAGCACGGGGAGAGACCAACCCGACGCAAGAACTACAGATGGTAAGACCTACCACGAGCCCGGTGATAAACCTCTCAACCTATGTCCTGAAGAATGAAGAAATGAGCGTGCTAAGCAAAGGCCTATCATATGTTCCAACAGCTTTGCTGAATGAATTCAGCACCTTGGCTGAACTTCACAGGTTTTTCAGAAAGATACGTTTACGATATTTCTTCAGAGACAGACCTTCACAGTTAAAATCACCGGCCACTGGTCTAAAAATACCTTCTACCTTTGTTCCGCCCAGGCACACAGTGACAGACAGAATCTTGGCGTTTGAAAGCATTGTACTTAGTGATGTCAAAAAATTCTTAATGAGAGAACTTACATCAAATTCAATATAAAAAAATCTGAAAAGATGGCTTTGGTTTCTCTGAAAGACAACAGAGATGTGATAATCAAGCAGGCAGACAAAGGCGGTGCCATCGTCGTCCAGGATGTAACCAAATACAAGGAGGAAATCTGGAGACAATTGAACGATGGTATTAGCTATAAGAAACTGGCTGGGGATCCTTCAAAGGAGCTTGCATCCGAGATCGGGAGGGTTTGGACCAGGGTTTCTTATCAGAACAGGAATACCAATACTTAAATCAAAAGAATCCCCGTTTGCCCACGATCTATACCTTACCGAAGGTTCATAAGGATATGCAGAACCCACCGGGCCGCCCAATTGTTTCTGGGTGTGGATCTCTTTTGGAGCCTTTGTGCCGTTACATTGACTTTTTTCTTAAACCATTGGCAGAAAAAAACACTACTTATCTACGCGACACCACACATACTATTAACATTGTGGATGGCAGACCTTTCAAGTACAGGAGATGATCTTTTGGCAACATGTGACATTGTGTCATTGTACACCAGTATTCCCCAAGACGAGGCACTGTCCGTTATGGAAATGGCACTTGAACAATGTGAAGCACCCATGCGTGTCCTGACTACATTCATCATCCTTCTCCTGAAAATTGCCATGATGAGAAACTTTTTTATTTTTCAGAACTGTTTCTACTTACAAACCAAGGGAGTCGCCATGGGGGCAGCATTCGCTCCCGATCTAGCTATAATATTCATGTCCATGTTTGAAAACACTTTCATTTTCAGTGATTCTAATCCTTTCAGATCCAGCATCCAGCTTTGGATGCGTTACATTGATGATATTCTGCTGATTTGGACAGGATCTGAATCTGAAATTACAATGTTCCACTCTTGGCTTAATTTAAAATCCCCTGATATCCAGTTTACCATACAATCAGACAAGAAAAGGATAGACTTTCTCGATCTAACAATCATAGCGGAGAATGATGTGCTGCACACAACCCTTTTGAGGAAACCTGCAGAACGCAATTCTCTGCTCCAGTACTCCAGCCACCATCCCAGGGGCCTACGTGACAACTTGCCTTGTTTTGGGCAATTTCTAAGAATTAGGAGAAACTGCAGTTAAAAAGAAGACTACATGGTGGAGTCAGCTAATCTTCTGGAACGCCTGATCGAAGGAGGTTACCCAAAGAGGCTCACCAAAAAGGCGAGAAAACAAGCGTGGTTTAACCATCCGGAATCACTTTTGGAACCCAATGTCCGCCCTTCAAATGCAGAGGAACGGATAATATGCGTGACAACATACACTACAAAGAGTAATGCTATAAAGAAGACAATTAATAAACATTGGCCTCTGGTAGCTGAAGAACTGGGTAACAACAATCTGCCGATGCATTCTTTCAAAAAAGCCAGGAGCATCCGTGACCATGTGGTATGTTCTTTCCTTGATACCCCTCCAGTACCCACTATAACAACTATCTGGAATCTTGCACCTATTGTGGGCCATTACAAGTGCGGGAAATGCAAAGCTTGTCCCTACACCATCCAGACCAAAGAATTTGTGCTAAAACAACACCGTATAAAACTGAAGTCCCTAACCAATTGCAACACTGCAAATGTAATCTATTGCATTACCTGCCCATGCGATTTGACCTATATAGGACAGACACAACAAAAGGCAAAGGCACGTTTTCTACAGCACTGCAGTCGTGTCAGGTGCAAGGTCGCGGGGGCTCCGCTGGTGGAACATTGTGCGATGAATAGCCACACCCCTGAGAGTCTCAAATGGATCATTCTAGAACATGTGACACTGGGACCGAGAGGAGGTGACATAACACCAATTCAGGGAGCTGAAATGGATTTAATTTTTTGACTCTGTCCAGAATGGCCTGAACGAGGCGGAGAACAATTTTTCCCAACTAGCCAACCTATAATTTCTTTTGAGACTTCTCTTCCCTTTTCTCTATACTATTCTACTGTCTACCAAGATTCATCCCTGTAATTGAAATAATATTGATCTGGTCTTTCGATGGTGTAGCAGTTTTCACGACCCTATGTTTGGTACGTGCACTGCAAGTTGTGATTTCACATTAATATGCAAAGTGTGGCCGGGTCTCTTTCTTAACCTACACTACCCTGTGAGGTTAGTGCGTTATGATTCGGACGATTAACATGTGGTTAAAAATTATGAATATGCTTGACCATTTATTTTGACAATTTATCATTAACCAGGACGCTTTCTAGATGAACTTCAGAATGGATCTATAAAAAAATATTTTAACCCAAATCATTAGCGCTTTTCACTACTCCGTAGGACACAATGAGTCTTGTTTCTATTTCCATGTGGAAGCTAGACACGCCCCCTGAAATTGCGTTCTAGTTACCAGCAGCACACACGCGATTCCGACGTGCTTTGCTGCTCCGCGGTGACTAAAGCGGTCAACTAACGGTCCCTCCAGTGATACCATCGAGAACTGATTCCGAGGTGAGCAATCCAGCGTAACCTTTCACGGTCAGTTAAACAGCACTCGCCTCTACAAGTTATTTTTTCACGGCGCAAACATGATGCCTTTCTCCCTACAGCATCAGCCGTTTTAATAATCGACTTCCCTGAGAGGCTTCACTTTCACGGACTGTGCCGGCTCCACTGATTGCGAGGTGAGTCCTGTTTGAGATCCATTAACTGTAAAGACTCGAAACCCACGTGGATCACTTTTAATATAGAACTTCAGTATAGAGTTTTTAAATGATGCAATTCTGTTACAGAACCTGTCGTCCTACCACTTTGAGGTCTGGTCCCTGCGGCCTATTAAAGGTAAATTTGACCCTTTCACTATTGATTAAACTAGATGACCATTGATTCAACCAATCTGGTTTTACCCCGTTTTTCGCAAAGACGAGAGGTAACAACCTCGAAACACGTGTCCAGGGATGGCCAACGCAACAGTGATTTTTTGCTCAAGACCCTGGCAGAGGCGCACCCGCTGATGCTTACTTCATGGACCACAATGCTTTGGGGCAACACGCTGATAGGACAAGCAGTGTGCGACCAATTGGACTAACATTGTAATAGAGTTCTACATGATGAAGTCTTAATGTTTTGAAATTACATGTGACTAATGAGAAATACATTTGTTGTTATGTAACGCATTGATTTAAATGTGCACGGTAATAACGCTCATGTATACGTGTGTTTAATGACATTTCATGTTGCTTCTTATGTTAGCCGAATTTGTAGGCCTAGTGTATATTTCTCCCTTGCTCTTGAGATGGGTTTGTTAGCAGGATTCATGTGTATGCAGAGTCTGCTCATTCTCACGTTTCGGTTGCAGATGGAGAAACTCATCTTTGTTAGTTAGAATAACACCTTTGTTTTAGAAGTTAGGCTTAGGGAGGAGAGGACATAATTGGACAGGTGGTACTGATAACGTGGGACTGTGGGGCATATTACCAACGTTAAGCGATATTTATCGCTAACGATGCTTAGCAACGAATTTTATACCGCTAAGCATCGTCAGAAATTATCGCAGATAAACCTTGCTATTATCAAGGTTTATCGCAAATGCGATAAAAAACGGCCGCAATGCATGAATATCGCTGAAAAGTCCGCGATATTCATGCATTACCGAGCTAATGCTCTTAGCCATGTTATCCACCTCCCATTGGATAACATGGCTAAGAACTGCTCAGGGCAGGTGTTAGTTTTTGGAGATATTCGCGCTTAGCGCGAATATCTACTAAAGTTGGTAATAGGAGATAGCGATGTTAGCGACTGTTTCCAGTTGCTAACATCTTGGCACGCCCACTTTGCATGTCATTAGTGATAAATATCACTGACATGCAAAGTGGGGCCCAAGATGGTCGCTATCTCCTACTAGTGGTTGCTAACTGGTGTTAGCGACAGCTAGGTAATAGGGAGATAATTTTATCTCCGCTTTCTTGGCTTTTAAAGCCAAAAAAGCGGAGATAAACCCCCTTGATAATATGCCCCTGTGTCCATTCCCACTGGAGAAGGCCTGGGAAAGAAGGTCATCGAGCAAGAGCCTGGGAGCTTCCCTACTGCATGGAAAGTTACCTACGAGGAGGTGTCCAGCTGGATGGGATGATCACGTGATGTGCCGATGGGTGTGTCATACGATTTTTGTGCTAGGGGTAGGGACAGAGTCCTGGACTTCTGCCATTACTGGAGAGGAGTGAGCATCTTAAAACAACATCAATAGCTTTATGCTACTTGACCCATTTAACGTGAGTGTACTTCTTAGGAAGCCATCACGTGCTGACACCTTTTCCTGGACTTGCCTGGGAAATGCTAAGTATGGATGTCACAATAGAGGTAGAGTAGGAACAGACTAATGATTTTTACTTACAAACCTCCAATGAAGAAAACTATTGATGTTGGTGCAGTAACCTTTTGTGTAATGTTATTGGAATTGATCATCTTGTGCGTGTTGCTCCGTCTAAATTTCGCTCATAGTTTTGGCTTTGTATTAGTGCCCATGTATCTTTACACCCTCATCTTGAGATGTTTGTATGTTCAACTTTTCTTGGCTTTGTAATAAACCCACACATTTTTTGATTTGGAGTCTGTGTTTCTTTAGGGCCATGGGCAATGCAAATGGTAATGTATAATTGGCCGATAGTTTTTCTCTCCTCCACACTTTTAAGTAGTCACCAATGAGCCATCGGCCGAGGGTTCCAGAGTAAGTCTAGAACATGGAATCCAGCTCCTTCAGCACCAAAGATCTATATGGTGCAAATCCACATGTGCGCTGCAACAGGTCATAGACTAAGATTCTCATACCTTTCAGCCTGTATTACTTTGCCTTCCAGCCTGGCTCACTGCATGGAGAGGTCTGCAGCTCCTGTCTCTGTCAAACTTCTGGAACTTACTGTTGTAACGCCAGCTCTGAGGCACAATGAGCAAACATAATGCATTAGCAAAGCAGCGCCAGCACAGTACTGCAGTGAAGTCCACGCTCGATGCTCCCTTCTGTTGCACCACTTGAAGAGGGCAGTGGCACGTGAGCTGGCACTGACTGAACAGGAAGCAAGCAACGAAGCTCCGGCCAGGTACCGTGGCACCACTCCTGCCTTACTACCCGAACGAAGGCGTGGTGCCATAGTGTCTGCCAGTCAGTGAAACTTGCCACGAGCAGGCACAGCAATAAAATCCACGTGCTGGAGGCCATTCCTCTGTGACGAGGCTCAAGTTACGTCTTCCACCGCTGTGCAATTTAAAACAAAAACTCTTAAGAGCAAACGGCTGGCTAACACAAACTGATGTGAATTAAATTTCTCGTAAAGGCTCATTTAACAACATGGTGGTCTGAGCATTGGGGGAGGGGGCCAGGTAGAAATATGGGGTGGCTGGTGTCCGATGTCCCTCCTCCCCTGCATCACCATGTCAACGCCTTCTTTTACACATGCATGTTAGAAAAGTTGACAGGTTATTTAGAAAATGCGGCTAAAGCCGAAGGAATGGAAACTGTGAGCTCTGCTTGCTTCCAAATAAAGCAGCCTTTTCAAATGAACCATGAGCCTGGAGTGATTCATCCCCAAAAGGCTATGAAGGTAGGTCAGAAAGACAAAGAAAATAGGGCTCCATAAGTCTTACTTGGTCTTGCCCTTTCGCTAGCCCCTTAGAAACACAGGAGAGCTCTTATAGACCTAAGTTGAGACAGTGGTTCAAACCTATGATGTCATTGGCAATACACTTCCACTCTCTGAAACATTTTGGTGATGTGGCGTCTATGGACCTGTACATGAAAAGAAAAAAAGAAAAGAACGGGTGAATTCCAGAGGCTGGAGTGAACGCTCTAAAACGCTAGTGCGCCACAGCGTGGGCACTGCACCTTTCTTTTGAAGTCCATGTGAAAGCGTGCTCTCCGTGATTGATGGCGAGCGGTATCACAGGTTCGGCTTTCCTGGTTCACATTAGGCGGGCCTGCAGCTGCTCTTCATCTAACGGGGAGGACGGGGCCTCTGAGTGGATCTCCTGGGGCCTGTCCTGCGCAGCGGCCTCGCTTTGATCTTGCACGTGGCTCACGTGCATGCTCCGCATGCGCCATGTCCGAGTTTTCCTGGGCACTGTTTGTTTAGTGCCGATGTTATTGAAGTTGCCTGTAATTATCCACCCCTCGAGCTCCATTACCCTGAAAGCATATCAGATAAATCACACTGACGAGACTCGCATGGGACGGAATATATCTGCGATTGCTGAACATGTTTGAGAGACGTTTGTTTTAGATAAACTCGATTTAAAGCCACTCTGCTTGAACCTGATGTCCTGCTTAGCTTTTCAGCATTATCTTCAAAGGCAAAAAGTGAACATTCCTCAGGGGAGCTTTTCGTACTCACTCTTTCACCCTGTGTTCTCATTGGGCCATGGTGGGGGCAGCACAGACCACATACAAGAATATAGTGCGAAAAAGGCCACTTTATCGAAGACAGGTTCACATCACGTAACATAAATAACCCTCTTCACCTCACAAAACTATACCTCACTATACATTAATTCACCTACTTACCCCTACCCCGAAAGTGCCTGTCCCCTTAACATCTTTACCTTGCAACTGTAAATCCTATCCAGGCATTAAACTGTTAATATGTACATCCATAACACATAACACTTAAACAGATATCACTATCTAACTACCTAAGTATCCTACCTCTTAACTTGTTAGGTCTCGCTGAGCGAATGCGCATGCGTTCTCAGCAGACTTAAGTAAGGGCTCTCAAAAATGCACCCAAAGGCGGATTGCCTACGGTGCAAGTGTGCGGGCACGTGCACATCGCACACCATTTGCCTCTCTCCTCACTCATGCTGGTTTGCTTGCAGCCGGCATCAGACTTCAAAGGAATCCGCTCCCCCGCCCCCGCCGTTTCTGCCTTTGCTCGCTGAAGGCTGTCATGCCCAAGACCACACTCAATTAAACAGCCGAGGTAATGCGCCCATAAATTATATTATTGCTTCCTGCTACTTTGGTGTCACCTCCGCTTTCATCATTGAATCACAGTCTTTTGCTATCTAGATGTTGTAAAATAGACATGAAAGGTTTAGTTATGTCCTGATTAGGGTAACTTTCGGAAAGTCTTACAGAAACTACAAGAAACTACACTGTACGCATTCCTACCCGTTCTGGTCTCGTTTCTTAGAGGTTTATGGTGCTGTTCATTCACACTTGCCAGAGATGCCGAAAGAGCTCTTTTGAGCTTCTTATTTAATTATGTGCTAAGAAATGTTTTATTGTGTACTATACATTGATGCCAAATTCTGTGTGAAGTCGGTGCATTGCAACAAACGCCTAGAGGCGCTGCTGAATTTTGCACAGCCTGCTGGCAGGCTCCTGTAGGATTACCCCCACACCCAAGACCACCACCACGTCCATCACTCACCACCACCATGTCCACCACCACTAGCACCACCACCACATCCACCAACACGTCCACCACCACCACGTCCACAATCACCACCTACACCACCACCTCCACCACCACCTTCACCACCACCACATCCACCACCACTACATCCACCACCACTATGTCCACCACCACCACGACCACGTCCACCACCACCACGTCCACCACCACCACACCACACCCACCTCCACCATCACCACCACCACATCCACCACCACCTCCACCACCACCATGTCCACCACCACTACCACCACCACATCCACCACCACGTCCAATACCACCATGTCCACAATCAACACCTCCACCACCACCATGTCCACCACCACATCCACCACCAAGTCCACCACCACCAAGTCCACCACCACCACGTCCAGAATCACCACCTCCACCACCACCATGTCCACCACCATTACCACCACCACCACCACATCCACCACCACGTCCACAATCACCACCTCCACACCCACTTTCACCTCCACCACGTCTACCACCACCACATCCAGTACCACCACCACCACGTCCACCACCACTGCCACCACCACCACATCCACCACCACCATGTCCACCACATCCACCACCACGTCCACCACCACCATGTCCACCACCACCACGTCCACCACGTCCATCACCACCACATCCATCACCACCATGTCCACAAACACCAAGACCACCACCACCATGTCCACCACCACCACACCCACCACATCCACCACCACTACGTCTAGCACGTCCACCTCCACCACACCCAACACCACCACCACAACATCCACCACCACATCCACCACTATCACGTCCACCACCACCACGTCGACCACCACCACATCCACCACCACCACGTCCACAATCACCACCTCCACCACCACCACATCCACAACAACTACATCCACCCCCCTACGCCCACCACCACCACGTCCACCACCCACTACCACCATCACATCCACCACCACCACATCCACCACCACCACCACCACGTCCACCACGTCCACCACCACATCCACCAGCACTAATTTCACCACCATGTCCACTACCACTATGTCCACTACCACCATGTCCAGCACCACCAAGCCCACCACCACCACATCCACCACCACCACGTCCACCACCACCAAACCCACCACCACCACCACATCCACCACCACTACCACCACCACCACATCCACCCCCACCACATCCACCCCCACCACATCCACCACCACCACGTCCAACAGGTCCACCACCACCATGTCCACCACCACGTCCACCACCACCATGTCCACCACCACCATGTCCACCACCAACAATGTCCATCACTACCACGTCCATCACCACCACGTCCATCACCACCATGTCCACAACCACCATGTCCACCACGTCCACCACCACCACATCCACCACCACCACATCCACCACCACATCCACAACCACCACATCCACCACCACTATGTCCACCACAACCTTGTCCACCACCGCCACGTCCACCATCAGCACACCCACCACAACTACCACAACATCCACCACCACATCCACAATCACCACCTCCACCACCACCACCACCACCACTACATCCACCACCACCACGTCCACCACATCCACCACCACCACACCCACCTCCACCAGCACCACGTCCACCACCCACCACCACCACCCACATCCACCACCACATCCACCACCACATCTACCTCCACCACATCCACCACCATGTTCATCACCACCATGTCCACAACCACCACGTCCACCAGGTCCACCACCACCACGTCCACCACCACCACATCCACCACCACCACATCCACCACCACCACATCCACCAACTCCATATCCACCACCACTACATCCACCACCACCACAATGTCCACCACCACCACGTCCACCACCACCACATCCACCTTCACCACATCCACCACCACTGCCACCACCACCACATCCACTATGTCCAGCACCACCACGTCCACCACCACCACACCCACCTCCACCACCACACCCACCAACATCACCACACTCACCACCACATCCACCACCACTACCACCACCATCACGTCCACCACCACTACCACCACCACCACGTCCACCACCACTACCACCACCACCACGTCCACCACCACCACATCCACCACCACCATGTCCAACACCACCACGTCCACCACCACCATATCCACCACATCCACCACCACCATGTCCACCACCACCATGTCCACCACCACCATGTCCACCACCAACAATGTCCATCACCACCACGTTCATCACCACCATGTCCACAAGCACCACGTCCACCAGGTCCACCACCACCACGTCTACCACCACCACACCCACCACCACATCCACCACCACCACATCCACCACCACCACTACATCCACAACCACCATGTCCACCACCACCACGTCCTCCACCACCACCACGTCCATCACCACCATATCCACAACCACCACGTCCACCACCACATCACCACCACCACCACCACACCCACCTCTACCACCACACCCACCACCACCACCACACCCACCACAACGTCCCCCACCACTGCCACCACCACCACCACTACCACCACCACCACATCCACCACCACCACATCCACCACCACCATGTCCAACACCACCACGTCCACCACCACCATATCCACCACATCCACCACCACCATGTCCACCACCACCATGTCCACCACCACCATGTCCACCACCAACAATGTCCATCACCACCATGTTCATCACCACCATGTCCACAACTACCACGTCCACCAGGTCCACCACCACCACATCCACCACCACCACACCCACCACCACCACCAACACATCCACCACCACCACATCCACCACCACCACTACATCCACCACCACCATGTCCACCACCACCACATCCACCACCACATCCACCACTACCACATCAGCCACTACCACGTCCACCACCACCACGTCCACCACCATGTCCACCACGTCCACCACCACCATGACCACCACCACCATGTCCACCACCAACACCACCACATCCACCACCACCACCACATCCACCACCACCACGTCCACCACCACCACGTCCAACAACACCACGTCCACAACCACCATGTCCAAAACCACCACCACCACCACGTCCACCACCACCACATCCACCACCACTATGTCCACCACCACTACATCCACCACACTATGTCCACCAACACCACCTCCACCACCACACCCACCTCCACCATCACCACATCCACCACCACCACCACGTCCCCCACCACTACCACCATCATCACATCCACAACCACCATGTCCACCACTACCACCACCATGTCCACCACCAACTTCACCACATCCACCACCACCACATCCACCACCATCACATCTACCACGACCAGGTCCACCACCAACACATCTACCACCACCACATCCACAACCACCACGTCCATGACCACCACAACCACCACCACCACCAAATCCACCACATCCACCATCACTACATCCACCACCACCTTGTCCACCACCACATGTCCACCACCACCATGTCCACCACCACACCCACATCCACCACCACCATTTCCACCACATCCACCACCATGTGCACCACCACCATGTCCACCACCACCATGTCCACCACCACCATGCCCATCACCACCACCACGGCCACCACAATGTCCACCACAAGGCCACTAACATGTCAACCACTACCACATCTACCTTCCCCACCACCACATCCAATACCACCACCACGTCCACCACCATGTCCACCACCACATCCACCACTACATCCACCACCATCATGTCCACCACCACGTCCACTGCCACCACCACATCCACCACCAGGTCCACCACCACCATGTCCAGCACCACCGCGTCCACCACCACCACATCCGCCACCACCACCACCATGACCAACACCACCATGTCCACCACCGACACAACCACATACACCACCACCACCACATTCACCACCACCATGTCCACCACCACCACAATGTCCACCACCACCACATCCACCACGTCCACAACCACCACATCCACAACCACCACCTCTACCCCCACCAGGTCCACCACCACCACATCCACCACCACCAAGTCCACCACCACTACATCCACCACCACCATGTCCACCACCACCACGTCCACCACCAACACCACAACATGTACCACCACCACCACATCCACCACCACCACATCCATCACCACCAGTCCACCACTACCATGTCACAATCACCACCACCACATCCACCACCAGTATGTCCACCACCACGTCCACCACTACCACGTCCACAACCACCACATCCACGATAACCACCTCTACCACCACCACCACGTCCACCACCACCACATCCACCACCACTCAGTCCACCGCCACTATGCCCAAAACCACCATGTCCACCACCACCAACACCACCACATCTACCACCACCACCACATCCACCACCACCACCTCTACCACCACCACGTCCACCACCACCACATCCACCACCACTAAGTCCACCACCACTACGTCCACCACCACCATGTCCACCATCACCATGTCCACCACCACCATGTCCACCACCAACAATATCCATCACCACCACGTCCATCACCACCATGTCCACAACCACCACGTCCACCAGGTCCACCACCACCACCACACCCACCACCACCACCACATCCACCACCACCATATCCACCACCACCACATCCACCACCACTACATCCACCACCATTTCCACCACCACCACGTCCACCACCACCGCTTCCACCACCACCACATCCACCACCACTGCCACCACCACCACATCCACTATGTCCAGCACCACCATGTCCACCACCACCACACCCACCTCCACCACCACACCCATCACCATCACCACACCCACCACCACTTCCACCACCACTATCACCACCACCACATCCACCACCACTACCACCACATCCACCACCACCACATCCACCACCACCACATCCAACACCACTACGTCCACCACCACCATATCCACGACATCCACCACCATGTCCACCACCACCATGTCCACCACCACCATGTCCACCACCACCCTGTCCACCACCAACAATGTCCATCACCATCACGTCCATCACCACCATGTCCACAACCACCACATCCACAAGGTCCATCACCACCACGTCCACCACCACCACACCCACCACCACATCCACCACCACCACATCCACCACCACCACATCCACCATCACTACATCCACCACCACCATGTCCACCACCACCACATCATCCACCACTACCACGTCCATCACCACCATATCCACAACCACCACGTCCACCACCACGTCCACCACCACCACGTCCACCACCACCACATCCACCACCACGTCCACCACTACCACGTCCACCACTACCATGTCCACCACCACCACGTCCACCACCATGTCCAACACCACCATGTCCATCACCACCACATCCACCACCACCATGACCACCACCACCATGTCCACCACCAACACCACCACATCCACCACATCCACCACCACCATGTCGACCACCACCAGGTCCACCATCACCACATCCACAACCACCATGTCCAAAACCACCACTTCCACCACCACCACGTCCACGTTCACCACATCCACCACCACTACGTCCACCACCACTACGTCCACCACACCATGTCCACCACCACCACATCCACCACCACACCTACCTCCACCACCACCACATCCACCACCACCACGACCCCCACCACTACCACTACCACCACGTCCACCACCACCATGTCCAACACTACCACCACCACATCTACCACCATCACATCCACCACCACAACGTCCACCACCACCACATCCACCACCTCCATGTCCACAGCCACCTCGTCCATGACCACCACCACCACAGCCACCACCACCTCCACATCCACCACATCCACAACTACATCCACCACCACCATGTCCACCACCACCATGTCCACCACCACCATGTCCACCACCACACCCACATCCACCACCACCACTTCCACCACACCCACCACCATGTGCACCACCACCATGTCCACCACCACAGCCACCACCATGTCCACCACAAGGCCACTACCATGTCCACCACCACCACGTCTACCTCCCCCACCACCACATCCACTACCACCACCACGTCCACCACCAGGTCCACCACCAAGTCCACCACCAAGTCCACCACCACATCCACCACTACATCCACCACCATCACGTCCACCACCACGTCCACCGCCAGGTCCACCACCACCATGTCCACCACCACCGTGTCCACCACCACCGCGTCCACCACCACCACCATGACCAACACCACCATGTCCACCACCATCACATCCACCACCACCACCACATCCACCACCACCATGTCCACCACCACCACAACATCCACTACTACCACGTCCACCACCGCCATGTCTACAATACCCACATCCACAATCACCACCTCTACCACCACCACGTCCACCACCACTACATCCACCACCACTAAGTCCACCACTACTACGTCCACCACCACCACGTCCACCACCACCACGTCCACCACCAACAACACCACATCTACCACCACCACCACATCCACCACCACCACGTCCACCACCACTACCACGGCCACCATCACCATGTCACAACCACCATGTCCACAACCACACCGACCTCCACCAGCACCAGATCCACCACCGGTATTTCCGCCAGCACCACGTCCACCAACACCATGTCCACCACCACTACGTTCACCACCACACCGACCTCCACCACCACCACGTCCACCACCACCACATCCACCACCACCATGTCCACCGCATCCATGTCCACCACCTCCATGTCCACCACCAGCATGTCCACCACCACCACCATGGCCACCACCACGGCCACCAACACATCCACTACAAGGCCACTACCACGTCCACCACCACCACATCTACCTCCACCACCACCACATCCACTACCACTACCACGTCCACCACCACATCCACCACCAAGTCCACCACCACATCCACCACCTCCACATACACCACCATGTCCACCACCATGTCCACCACCACGTCCACCACCACCATGTCCACCTTGATGTCCACCACCAGCACGTCCACCACCAGCACGTCCACCACAACATCAACCACCACCACTTCCACCACCACTACATCCACCACCACCACGTCCACCACCACCACCACGTCCACCACTACCACATCCACCATCACCACATCTACCTTCCCCACCACCACATCCACTACCACCACCACGTCCACCACCACATCCACCACCAAGTCCACCACCACATCCACCACCACCACGTCTACCACCACCACATCCACCACCCCCACCATGTCCACCACCACCACATCCACCACCACCACCATGTCCACCACCATGTCCACCTTCACCACATCCACCACCACGTCCACCACCACCACGTCCACCACTGCGTCCACCACCACTGCGACCACCACATCCACCACCACCACCATGTCCACCACCAACACCACCACATCCACACCACACCCACCATCCCCTCCACCGGCACATCCACAACCACCACCTCCACCACCACTCCAAATACCAATCAGTGCCACATAATTACACGCCACATAATTACACTCTACTGAATGCAACACACACTCCACACAATACCACTCAGTGCCACATAATTATATGCTACATAATTACACTGCACTCAATGCAACATACACTCCACTCAATACCACTCAGTTCCACATAATTATATGCTACATAATTACACTGCGCACAACGAAACATAAACTCCAAATACCACTCAGTGCCACATAATTACACAGCACATAATTACACTCTACTGAATACAACACACACTCCACACGATACCACTCAGTGCCACATAATTATATGCTACATAATTACAATGCAACATACACTCCACTCAATACCACTCAGTGCCACATAATTATATGCTACATAATTACACTGCGCACAACGAAACATAAACTCCAAATACCACTCAGTTCCACATAATTACACAGCACATAATTACACTCTACTGAATACAACACACACTCCACACAATACCACTCAGTGCCACATAATTATATGCTACATAATTACAATGCAACATACACTCCAAACAATACCACTCAGTGCCACATAATTACACGCCACACAATTATATGCTACATCTTTACACTGCGCTCAACGCAACATTCACTCCAAATACCACTCAGTGCCACATAATTACACGCCACATAATTACACGCCACATAATTACACTATCTATCTATCTATCGCCCTCACTCTATCTATCACCCTCACTCTATCTATCTATCGCCCCTCACTCTATCTATCTATCGCCCTCTATCTATCTATCGCCCTCACTCTAGCTATCACCCTCACTCTATCTATCTATCTATCTATCGCCCTCACTCTATCTATCTATCGCCCTCACTCTATCTATTGCCCTTACTCTATCTATCGCCCTCACTCTATCTATCTATCACCCTCACTCTATCTATCTATCTATCGCCCCTCACTCTATCAATCTATCTATCGCCCTAACTCTAGCTATCGCCCTCACTCTATCTATCTACCTATCCATCGCCCTCACTCTATCTATCTATTGCCCTCACTTTATCTATTGCCCTCACTCTATCTATCACCCTCACTCTATCTATCACCCTCACTCTATCTATCGCCCTCACTCTATCTATCTATCTATCTATCTATCTATCTATCTATCTATCTATCTATCTATCTATCTATCTATCTATCTATCTATCTATCTATCTATCACCCTCACTCTATCTATCTATCGCCCTCTGTCTATGTATTGCCCTCACTCTATCTATCTATCTATTTATCTATCTATCGCCCTCACTCTATCTATCTATCGCACTCACTCTATCTATCGACATCACTCTATCTATCTATCTATCTATCTATCTATCACCCTCACTCTATCTATCTATCGCCCTCTGTCTATGTATTGGCCTCACTCTATCTATCTATCTATTTATCTATCTATCGCCCTCACTCTATCTATCTATCGCACTCACTCTATCTATCGACATCACTCTATCTATCTATCTATCTATCTATCTATCTATCTATCTATCTATCTATCTATTGATCGCCCTTACTCTATCTGTCTACCTAGCTATTGCCCTCACTCAATCTATCTATCTATCTATCTATCTATCTATCTATCTATCTATCTATCTATCTATCTATCTATCTATCTATCTATCTATCTATCTATCTATCTATCGCCCTCACTCTATCTATCTATCACCCTCCCTCTATCTATCTATCACTCTCCCTTTATCTATCGCCCTCACTCTATCTATCGCACTCACTCTGTCTATCTATTGCACTCTATCTATCTATCGCATCACCACAGCATCACTCAGCACCACCACAGCATCACTCAGGGGCACCACAGCATCACTATGCGCTACCACAGCATCACTGTACGCCACAGCATCACTCGTCACCACCACAACATCACTCAGCGCCACCGCAACATCAATCTGTGCAACCATTCAATAACAACTGGTTCAAATATGTTCTCTCAATGTTTCAAGCTCTATTACAAATATCACAAAAAGATGTTAATATTTCACTTCTGTTCTTGGATTTTCGTCACAATAAAATACACTGAACATAATCTTCATAAAAGTTATTTACAAAAGTTTAAGCTATTGCCATTATAAATTACAATAACTTTTATTTAAGTATTCATTATTAAAAAATAAATGAAAGCCATTGTTATTTGTAATATCAAAACATCTAAGTCACGTAAATACAACACATATTGCATTACAAATGCTATAGGTGTCACATTTGCGAAAGTTATAACTATTGGCATTGTAAATGACTAAGCTATTACTTTAGCTATTTTCAAAACCAACACATAAATAAAAAAAATTGTCATTTACAATACCAATAGCTCAAATTTTCCTAATGCGAGACCTATTGCATTGCAAATGTTTGTTAATGTGTTGCTTCCTCTATGTTTAACTTTCTTACCACCCCTCATTGTCCTGATTCTCCTATGTTCACAACTTACATCTTAATGTATAACCATGACAACTGAAACTTTCCACCACCACTCAGAAAATGCCTACCCCACCCCATTTTCTGCACCCCCCCATGATCCTCTCCTACCTTCGCTTCTGTTCAATGCTTTCCCAATTACCTCCTTGATTTACATTAAATAAAGCTTTGTTATATACTTGGATAAGTGCACCCCATCACCTCAGAAGAATTCTGGTGCTTCATACCGCAACTCCTGATATTCCACCCACCCAGACCTTTCATCTCTGCAGAAAGTTTGCATATCCCTGTTTATTTTGTGCCTCGCCTTATCAATAGCGGCGGGCCTATGTGCCCCCCATTGGTGCCTTGGGATCAATTCTATCCATATGACGAAAGTTCCTGCCCACTGTCTCCTGATCTCCTGCATGTCCCTCTTCATTCTTTTTACAGATGCCAATCCCTTGCAGACTAACGAATCGTTTCTGCCCAGGTGCAAAATAAGAATATCCGGACATATATCTCCCCATACCAATGAATTCAAACATACCAACAACTCCCCCCATTTCAAACCACCTTTTCCATGCCATTTTACTTTAAAGAGGCGTTTGTCAAGCCCAAAGTTAGGATCTTTTCCCTTCTGGAGTTCATGCCTTTCTGCCCATTCTATAAATGAATGTCCTACGATCCATATAGACAAATCAATCACCTCCTGCCCTGATACTGCCCCTGAAAAGAAAAACACATATGAAATACTGTCAATTGATGTCTTCCCTTCCTGATTTCACTATACGCACATACCGCTTAAAACACTCAGATGATCATCTGCCCAATTGCATAATCCTATTCCTCCCCAATCCTGCTGCACTGCTTACGTAGGACACCCATCCTGAAAGAATGTGACCCATACTCTCCTGGCACCTCTCCCACGTCGGCCAATGCTCTCTACAACACTCACAGCAACTGGTGTGCTGTCGCCTGTGCCCCATCCATGTGGCAAAAGACTGCTCACCCTCCGGTGCGCAAACTGCTTTCCCCTGTGTTCCCCATCAAACCAGGCATTTCTTCTTGCTTGGGAACTCTTGTAAGGAAACTTTCTAATCCTTAGCTTTCTGGTCTCTTTTCGAATGTCACAAATTCCTGCCACACCTGCCAATATGATTTCCTGATGGAGTCCGCAAACAACCCTACCACCAACTGAAGCATCCTCTCCCTCCTATGTTCCACATGTCTTTGTCGGCCTCTGTGACCAGCCCATGGAATCTCTCCCACTGTGAACAAGACAAAGCATCCGCAATGCCATTGTCCACCCCTGATATATGCCTAGCCTTGAAGGTTACATAATTTCTCAAACAACCCATCGCAAAAACGTACAACAGCTTAAGTACTTGTTCATCCTGTGCGGACTGCCTGCTTACTATGTGTACCACTGCCATATTGTCTACTCTGAACTGCATACGGTTGTTAGCCAATTCCTCCCCCCAAAGGGTAACTCTGACCACTACTGGAAAAAACTCCAGGAAAGCAATGATTCTGCCCCAATGTTTCCATCCTGTGGGCCTTTCCTCTAAGAAACATCTGTCCTGCCAATATAACCCGAACCTGCCTCCATCCGAGGTGTCAGAGTATATCTGCATGTCCCATTCATATTCCGGTTGTATTACTATTGGAATGTCATTGAAATCCTGTAAGAATTTGCGCCACAATTGCAGATCCTCTCTGGTCTCTACCGATATCCTCATGTGGTGATGAGCAAGTGACAAAGACATGCGCAGTCACCTAAAAAACGTACTACCCATTCTGACTACCCTACACATAAAGTTCAAATGGCCCAATAATACTTACACCTCTTTGACTGTCACCTTTGATTTTTTAACATAGCATCTAGCAGCAGCTGCATGTGTATTCATTTTTCTATCGGAAGGTGTGCCTCCATGGACACAGAGTCCAATTCAATGTCCAAAAAGGAGATTACTGTTGTCGACCTTATCGCCTTCTCGGGAGCCAACGGCCCCCTGATGTCACCCATGAGCTCTTGAAAACTAGCCAACTATTGTTGGCAGTCTACAGATCAACAAAGAAGAAGTCATCAAGATAGTGTGTCAACCATCGTCTTCCCCGTGTGCGACGTAAAAACACACTAGAAGAAGGAGCCGAACCATTCAAATAGCATGTACAATATTGCACAACCTATGGGTAACACCTTGTGGACGTACCATCAGCCTTCAAATTGTATTCCTATATGGGGTGGATTGGAGTGGGCGGATTGGATGGGGTGGATTGGGGTTGGGTGGATTGAATTGGATTACAGTAGAGTGGTTTGGAGTGGAGTGAATTTGAGTAGACTGGAGGGGTTGGATTGGACTGGAGAGGGTGGGTTGGAGGGGGTGAATTGGAGTGTGGTGGGCTGGATGAATTGGATTGAGTAGGGTGCACTGAACTGGTGTGGGATGGATTGTACTGGGGTAGAGTAGGGTGGATTGGAGTAGAGTGGGGTGGATTAGACTGCAGTGGAGGGGAGTGGGTTGTGTGGGGTGGACTGGACGGGATGGATTAGACTGGAGTGGGGTGGATTGAATGGTGTGGGGTGGATTGGATTGGGGTGGGGTGGACTGGAGTGGGGTGGATTGGAGTGGAATGGATTGGAATGTGTGAGGTGGAATGGAGTGGGGTGAATGGGACAGTCATGGGATGGGGTGGATCCGAGTGAAGTAGACTGGATTGAAGTAGGGTGAATTTGAGTGAGGTAAATTGGGTGGGGTGGATTGGGTTGGGGTGGAATGGAATGGATTGAGGTGGATTGGATTGGGGTGGGTGTGAACTGGACTGGGGTGGTGTGGCTTGGATTGAGGTTGATTGGATTGACAAGGGGTGGGGTAGAGTGAAGTGGGGTAGATAGGATTTGGCTTGATTGGGGTGGATTGGATTGAGGTGGGGTGGATTGGATTTGAGTGGGGTAAGTTGGATTGGGGTGAGATGAGGTGAGGTGAGGTGGACTGGATTTGAGTGGGGTGGATTGGAGTAGCATGGATTGGAGTTGGGCGGATTGTTTTTGAATGAAGGGGGAGATTGTTTTGGATTGGGGCAGATTGTTTTAGATTGAGTGGGGCAGATTGTTTTGTACTGAGTTGGGTAGATTGTTTTGGATTGAAGTGGAGTAGATTGTTTTGGATTGGAATGGGGTGGATTGGGGTGAGGTGAGGTGGATTGGATTGGAGTTGGTAGATTGGATTGGGATACATTTGGGTGGATTGGTGTGCGGGAATGGGATTGGGGTAGGGTGCACTGTGGTGGATTGGAGTGGGGTGAATTGGAATGGAGTGGGTGGATTGGGTGCAATGGATTGGATTGGAGTGGGGAGGTTTGGGGTGGGGCGGATTACAATGGGGCAGATTGTTTTGGATTGTAGTAGGGTATATTGGAGTGGGTCTGAATTTATTTTGGCAGATTGTTTTAGAATGGAGTGGGGAATGTTGGAGTGAGGAAGATTGGAGTGCGATGGAATGGAGTGGGACTGATTGGAGCGGGAATGATTGGAGTGGGGCTGATTGGAGTGCGGCTGATTGGAGTTGGGCAGATTGGAGTAGGAAGATTGATTTGGATTGGAGTAGGGATGATTGGAGTGGGGGGGGATAACATATCCTACCATGGGATGTCATTGTTCAGTTCTTTTATGTGTATGGACAGTTTATAGACCTACCGCTGCTCCTTCTCAAAAAGGAATTTCTCCAGATATCTGGTTTCTGCGGTTTCTGTTCTAGGATGACCCTTTTAAGGTCTTTGATGGAGTGCCTAATGTTTATGTAATGTTCCGCCATTTTGGTACTATTGCTTCTGCAGCAAATGTTACTTCTATGCTCACGTATTCTTCTGCTCGCTGTCCTGGTTGTTATGCCTATGTATTTTAGATTGTGAGGACAGGTTATCATGTAAATTACCTGTTTGGTATTACAATTTGTGTGTTCTTCGCCCTAAGTTGGCAGGGTATGCCCAGACGTGGTTCCCTTGTTAACTTTGCCACTGGCTTTAAGCTAGCCTGGCTGATGACGGCTGATTAGCCAGAAACCGGTCCCAGGATGCTTGTTTCAGGTCTAGGGAAGACATGGCTTGGCAGTTCGGGCTGGACTGTTCCCATGAGGCACAGGGTCAGACTGATTTGCATATGGTCATGTCTGAACTGGGTTGGAGGAGTGAGCCAAAGAATGATGATGGATTAAACTCTGATCAGTTGACTGGGGGTGAGTGCTGGCAATGTTCAACACTCCGTCCATCATCCCCTTTGGTTTTGCTTTGTTCGCCCTAAGTTGGGCAGGGCATGCCCAGACGTGGGTCCCTTGCTCACTTTGCCACTGGATTCAAGCTAACCTGGCTGATGACGGCTGATTAGCCAGAAACCGGTCCCAGGATGCTTGTTTCTAGTCCAGGGAAGACATGGCTTGTCAGTTCGGGCTGGACTGTTCCCATGAGGCACGGGGTCAGACTGATTGGCATAAGGCCATGTTTGAACTGGGGTGGCGTAGTGAGCTAAAGAATGATGATGGATTAAACCCAGATCAGTTGACTGCGGGTGAGTGCCAGCAATGTTCAATACTTCGTCCATCATCCCCTTTGGTTTTGCTTTGTTCGCCCTAAGTTGGCAGGGTATGCCCAGACGTGGGTCCCTTGCTCACTTTGCCACTGGATTCAAGCTAGCCTGGCTGATGACGGCTGATTAGCCAGAAACCGGTCCCAGGATGCTTGTTTCAGGTCCAGGGAAGACATGGCTTGGCAGTTCGGGCTGGACTGTTCCCCTGAGGCACAGGGTCAGACTGATTTGCATATGGTCATGTCTGAACTGGGTTGGCGGAGTGAGCCAAAGAATGATGATGGATTAAACCCTGATCAGTTGACTGGGGGTGAGTGCTTGCAATGTTCAATACTTCGTCCATCATCCCCTTTGGTTTTGCTTTGTTCGCCCTAAGTTGGGCAGGGCATGCCCAGACGTGGGTCCCTTGCTCACTTTGCCACTGGATTCAAGCTAACCTGGCTGATGACGGCTGATTTGCCAGAAACCGGAGCCAGGATGCGTGTTTCCAGTCCAGGGAAGAGATGGCTTGGCAGTTCGGGCTGTACTGTTCCCATGAGGTACAGGCTCAGACTGATTTGCATATGGTCATGTCTGAACTGGGTTGGCGGAGTGAGCCAAAGAATGATGATAGATTAAACCCTGATCAGTTGACTGGGGGTGAATGCTGGCAGTGTTCAACACTCCGTCCATCATCCCCTTTGGTTTTGCTTTGTTCGACCTAAGTTGGCAGGGTATGCCCAGACGTGGGTCCCTTGCTCACTTTGCCACTGGATTCAAGCTAACCTGGCTGATGACGGCTGATTAGCCCGAAACCGGAGCCAGGATGCTTGTTTCCAGTCCAGGGAAGACATGGCTTGGCAGTTCGGGCTGGACTGTTCCAATGAGGCACAGGGTCAGACTGTTTTGCATATGGCCATGTTTGAACTGGGGTGGCGTAGTGAGCTAAAGAATGATGATGGATTAAACCCAGATTAGTTGACTGCGGGTGAGTGCTTGCAATGTTCAATACTTCATCCATCATCCCCTTTGGTTTTGCTTTTAGCCCTAAGTTGGCAGGGTATGCCCAGACGTGAGTCCCTTGCTTACGTTGTCACTGGATTCAAGCTAGCTTGGCTGATGACGGCTGATTAGACAGAAACTGGTCCCAGGATGCTTGTTTCCGGTCCAGGGAAGACATGACTTGGCAGTTCGGGCTGGACTGTTCCCATGAGGCACAGGGTCAGACTGATTTGCGTGTAGCCATGTCTGAACTGGGGTGGCGGAGTGAGCTAAAGAATGATGATGGATTAAACCCAGATCAGTTGACTCGGGGTGAGTGCTTGCAATGTTCAACACTCCGTCCATCATCCCCTTTGGTTTTGCAAAAACAAAAGAAAACATGAGTGCAAAGTGACAAAAGAAGACTTGGCAAAATAAAAGAACGCTTAGTATAGAAAATACATCTTTGCAGTTTTGTTTGTCCTGCTGAGCATGTTTTTTACAGTCATGCTCCTTCTGTTTGGCACTAAAAGTTAAACAGAACAAAACAACACCTCAGTTACGTCGGGAGCAGCGGATGGGCACTGATTTAGTTGAAGCAATCAGTGCTTGGCACTTGTTCCATAGAGAGGAATGGAAATAATGTTAGGCCTGCCTTGACGAATTAAAAGGCTGTAAAGAAGAGTGCCATGCATGCCAACAAATGGTAAGCAATGGGCGGGCTCCAAGTCTTTTTTTTATACAAGAGTGTCTCACAGGCGAGACACATTTGCTAGTGCATCCTCTTGCAGGCTGTACCGTTAAGAGCCATCAACAGTGGTGTATCTTTAAAGGGGGTTTGGGGTGTGAAATCCCCCAAATAGTCATTCCTGGATTGGTAGTTGGGACTGGATACTCTTAGCTGGATCTGCTATTTTTGTGTTCATTTGTTTCCTCATCCTCATTTTAGTAAGAGGTTTTCCCTTGTTCATTCTTGATCACAAATTGAAATATATTTTGTGACCAGTTTACCAAGAAAATAGTCATAGAAATACTCCTTGAATCAGTGCAAATCTCCTACTTTTTGGGAATTCACAAACATTAGCCGTAGTAGGCTTGGGAAGCTGTACCTGTCTCAGGTGGCCAGGCATACTACTGACAATTAAACACTCAAAAGGTGATGGGACGTATGCTTGTAAATACTGTAACCACTGGCAATCGTTCTGGTAACATACCAACCCATTGTTTTTCACCCACGCTAGCAAACTAGAAAGAGGGTTTGATTTAAGGTTTGGCAGATAGAGTACATCCAGACCGGATGGTGGAGGACTTTACGTCTGCCACCCTGCCTTTAATTCTCCTGACAAACTTAGATATATCTACCAATCCTGCAGACATCTCTATGCATTGGCAGTAACCACTGTCATGGTGGCTCCTGTCAATGTGGGAAATGTTTTAGAGACAGCTCCATCAAACATGATGGCCATACATCAATCTTTTCTTAAATTTGTTTATTTTCAGAAGCAAACTTCCAAAGTGTAGTTTGTTTCCAAAAATAGAATAATGACACTATGGGAATTTTCATAAATGTTCTGGTGGTCATTTTCTTTTTTTACTGTCCATCACTGCCAGGGTATACCTGGTGGTGAGGGACAGTAAAAAG
The DNA here is from genome assembly GCF_964261635.1 of Lissotriton helveticus. Lineage (NCBI taxonomy): Eukaryota > Metazoa > Chordata > Amphibia > Caudata > Salamandridae > Lissotriton > Lissotriton helveticus. The sequence goes on along the minus strand of NC_136061.1, from coordinate 986,221,586 downwards.
CCATCTGACCTTCCACTCAAAATAGGGACCAGTGGTCGGATGGTTTACTTCCATTGGGCCGTTAGAGGAATTTTACACCATTAGGGAAAACTTTGCACTCTGCCAGACTCAAAATTTGGCGGGCAGACCGTGAGTTTGGCGTACAGGGTACACGTCACTGTTGCAATGGAGTACCTTGTCTGCCAAACTCTAAATCAGCCCCAGAGGCCCATCTAATACAAATTATCATTGACCTTGCTCATCATGGGGACAGCCCTTTCAGAACCTTGGTCATCTCATCCATTCTTTCTGGGACCACTACTTTTTTAGTTGGGAAATTTGAGATTCACCCCCCCTGCACCATCCCCTCAATCTCACAAACTAAGATACTCTCCTCGCCAACAAATAAGAAACAGCTAAATGAGAGTGACAGGAAAACCAGCAATGGTAAACAATGGTCAGGTTCTAAATTCCTGTATGCTCTCGGCAAGCCCACACTATGTCTTTCGCAAACCATACAGCTGCGCTGTCCAATAGGTTCAACTTTAAAATGGGGTAGAAACAGTTTTCTGTAAATGATTTTCATTTAAATCAGAGCACTAAGCTACAGCAGTAATGCCCACTGGCAGTGCTGCATGGTATTACAGCATTATCTAGCTGCAGCTGTAAGAGATGTGGAAAATCTTCCTGTAAAATGACTGATTGTGATGAATTCAGTACATTTGCAGGTTCTTGGTGGTGGTAATCGTAATAGGGATACCAGGGGAAATTGCTGTTGAAATTTTGGCACAACAGAAGAATAGCAGAAACTGTAAAAGTGTGTGGTAACTCATTAACTTCACATGTTATCATGGCACTGCATCTTAAACGAGGAAAACTGTGTTCAGGTATGATTGTCTAATGAATTTAATTCAGCTAAACCAAGACTAGGGGTCCTAGAATGAACTGATGATGAAAATAAAAGTCTAGAGCTGAAAACAAGATGTCCTCGTGGCAAGGAATTATAGAGTAACCCTACGCTCAATTACAGCAGACTTTGAGTGCCTTATTCATGAAATAGGAAAAAACAAGGACATCCAGCTGCAAGGCTGTTGCTGCAGCTGACAATAAATTGTATGTAATCTGACACAATGTTCGCTTTGGCAGAGCCCGCCATAGACAAACAAGAAAAAAAGCAGGCGATTCCTCTAGGCAGTGCTGCGAGCCAAACTTCTTAGTGTCATGTATGTATGCATGAGTACTTATATATCATAAACCTAGCTGGGAAGCAACAGAGGTTTGAACACATGTGAGCATTCAAGGCCTCCCCGCTCTTACCATTGGCTGTCGCTGGGTGGCAAATGCCGGAATATCGCCAGCACCCCCCCCCAGCTCTTACAAGTGCCGCCACGGGGCTGCAAACGCAGGGACCACCACGGGCGGCCAAACATCTAGCTGCGCCACTGGCTCAAGGAGTAATGCAAACATATTCAGGTGGTAGGCAGCATGTAAATCTTTTGCTAAGCTCACATTATTGTCTTGGACTGTTCAAGGCCTTAACAACCCCTGCAAAGGAAAGCAAGTGCTTTCCTACCTTACCAAGCAAGACATAACAATTGCATTTCTATAAGACACACGTCTATCCCCATAGTGCCAATATCGGCCCACTCACCAGCCCGCTCGCAGCAACATGCATGTCACAGAAATAAGAAGACAAGACAACTTTTTGTTGGAGAAAAGTAGCTGCAGGTTTATTAGCATATACACATGCCAACAAGCTGGGTTATCTTACAGACGATCCAAAGGCAAGCCGCCCCTCGCGGCCTACCACCTGATGGGCCAATTTGCAACGTGGCCTTAGCCAATCGATGCTTAGCGGTTGTGGTGAGGAGATAGCCCCTGCCATTTCCGGTGAACCATTGGTCCACCCTCTTGCTCACGCCCCCCCCTATGAGGGGCAGAGCGTTCAAGCGACCCCCAGTTGTACAGGTTTCCAACCGCCCGTAGAATAGCGGGGCGCCGTCGCACCCCAGGGTCCACTGCACAGACTTCCTGGGGATATTAGGCCTCAGCATCCTTTGTGCTCCTGAAGAGGGTACTCCCGGGTACCTTTCGGCCTCTGGATCGCCCTGTAACTCCGCCTGCAACACTAATGAGAAAAGATTAGAAGACATTTCCCCCCCACCCTCAAAACGCCGGGTATGCGGTAGGGAGGGAAATGGCGTCAGGGTAAGGGGACGGCCGACAAAGAGGCCGCTAGGTGGGCGGGGAGGAATATATACTCTCCCCCGCCCACACCAGGCCGGAAGTGACGAGCAGGACCCTCCGGGATCTCATAGCACTGGGCTGCCCTGTGTGCCATCTTGTGGCACTATGGGGGCCGCCCTCTTACTTGTGTCCCCTGCGGGGACGTGTTGGTTGGCCTGCATAGTGCCAATATCGGCCCACTCACCAGCCCGCTCGCAGCAACATGCATGTCACAGAAATAAGCAGACAAGACAACTTTTTGTTGGAGAAAAGTAGCTGCAGGTTTATTAGCATATACACATGCCAACAAGGTGGGCTATCTTACAGACGATCCAAAGGCAAGCCGCCCCTCGCGGCCTACCACCTGATGGGCCAATTTGCAACGTGGCCTTAGCCAATCGTTGCTTAGCGGTTGTGGTGAGGAGATAGCCCCTCCCATTTCCAGTGAACCATTGGTCTACCCTCTTGCTCACGCCCTGCCCTCTATGAGGGGTGGAGCGTTCAAGCGACCCCCGGTTGTACAGGTTTCCAACTGCCCGTAGGATAGCGGGGCGCCGTCGCACCCCAGGGTCCACCGCACAGGCTTCCTGGGGATATTAGGCCTCAGCATCCTTTGTGCTCCTGAAGAGGGTACTCCCGGGTACCTTTCGGCCTCTGGATCACCCTGTAACTCCGCCACAGCCGTGGGTGTGGCGACCGTCGCAGCCAGGGCCCCCCCACCAAGGCCAGCATTCCTCCTACTAATTCTAGCGCGTTGTATCTAGGGTCTCTCCCCTAACCAACCTAACAGGTCCAAGTTGAAATCGGGCAGGAGTGCATAAATGTCCTCCCAGAGCCCCTTGCACTTGGCGTAAAGCCTCCCAAGTCCAATGACGTCCTGTCTCCTCTGCCCCTTGAATTACACACAGCGCAGGACATCCTGCACATTGGCTCCCGCGCTTCCCCTGACGAGCGCCTTGCCTACAGAGATGGAGACATGGCTGACCACTGAAATATACCTGTCCCCCACTAGTGGCAAGACCCACCGTAAGTTCATTGTGGTCGTTCCATCAGGTGCCATATAATGCCGTAATGACCAGCGCAAAACATGGTGAAAAGATCCTTGGTGCACACACCAGGTGTCACGTTCAGGATTGGGTCATAGGAGTATATAATCCGATCATGAGACACTGCAAAATTTTGCACAGTGTCAACCTACACTGCTTGCTGAACCAGCGACTGGTCACAGATGCCTGGACCCTGCTAACCTCTTGGGACCCTATATATACACCGAGTGGTGTTGACTAAAGATAGTGTGTCACAAGGTTCCCTAATTGGTGGATAAGGAGTATCCATTGGAACCAGTATGTGCAAGTGTAGATACAGTAACACGCACCTCAGTCCAGAATACCCTTGCCTGATCCTCAGAGGCACCTAGAGCCCGCTGCCCCCCGCAGCGCAGGCAAGGGAAAACTGGCCCAGAAACCCCAGACTGAGATTCGAACACTATCACCACCACAGGCTCTGGCGAAAGATTGGCTACCCATGACCTGGCAAGGCCTGACGGAGGCCAAACCCCCCCCCCCCCCCACTTAGTTGACTACCTAACCCAGGGGAAGGTGAACTTGTAGTAAAACCCAAAGGGGGGGGTCAGTGACCGAATACCTGCTTGTTAAGAGAGCAATGAATGCCCAACAAGTCTACTTCCGTCAAAATGTGCCAAACTAAGCTCTCCCCCCAAGCTCCCTCAACATAATGCACCCCACCAATCCAGACAGTTGGTTGCGTTTGCCAAAACCTGTCTAAAGGGCGGGACTTGAAGACTGTCTAGGATGATCTAGAGGAACCATCTCTAGGAGCATGCCTGAAAACCTTAACATAATACATTGTTGGACCGCCCACTGTCTGGGCGCTAACTTCTCTGAAAGGGAGAAGGCCAGAAAGGGATTAATACCCAGCCAACGCCCTTCTAACAATGAACGCAGTGTATCCTCGTGTTAACACGTGTGCTATTCGTCCTCCTTTCGCTGGCACTCGTTGGCCTAAGCAGTAGGACAAGTACCCTTATAAACTGAATAACCTGAAAAAGCCACTAGGAGAACAGTTACTTGCCCTTAGTACTTACTGGTGAGAAAATTGCAAAGAGAGACCTTGCTTAGTACATGGAAAAACCCGAAATAAACTACTGTACAGGCAAAACCTTACCAGTGGACTTAGCCAGATATCCTGCACTACGTGACAACCCAAAATTGTATAACGTTTAAGACTGTCAGAAATAGCCTGTCCACATCCGGACCCTGCACGTAAACTCACTAAAGCAATCACCAGCATTGCTAAAGCTCACTAACCCTTTGTCCAGTAAAATACACAAGAAGGGTCATATAGTGTAGGCCAGACCCGGGGCGAAGCCAGCTGGCATGTTCCGGTGGGGACAGGCTGTAAGATGTTTGAAAGTCAAAACAGGTACCCAAAAAGAGCAAAGGAAGCCGCATCCCCCTTTGCCTGGCCTTCGTTGGACCCTATGAAGCTGTTGATAGCAGCCTATACATTGTGTCTACATGTTGTGCAACTAGGGAACTATTACTTCAACACTCTTACTTCCTGGTGTGTGTAAATTGCCAACGGAAACCCCACATAAGCTTGCCCGTGGACTTGGCCGGGGGCCCTTCACTGCGTGACAACCCTAGTTGCCGAATAGTGACTGTTGAAATGTGCCTACCAAAGTGGGACACTTCCAAGTCAATGCAGCCGAACCAAATGCCTACGTGGGCCAGATAGAGGTATGTAGTATCAGCCAGACCCGGCGCGGAGCCAGACTTGGTCTAATTGGGGTCAGACTGAAGGGGGTATGTGCACCTATACCAGGCCCAGATTCTGTGTAAATCGCTCACGCATCACCTTGGTGCGAATGGGCCTGCGTGGGAAACTGGTGAATTTGAAAACAACAAAGTGAATGTCTCAGCGTGGGCCAGGTTATGGAGGAAAAAGTGTGGCTAAAGCGAGCCCAACACATCAAAAGGGCTACCCAGCGTGCACAGGCAATTGCCAGAAGATGCCTGGACATTCCCAATTATACCCTGGCCTCACTATGAGTACCACAAAAGGAGCACTACTTCTACTGCCATCCCCCCTGCTGGCATCGTCCATGCTTCATCGTTGCGTCAGAATAAAGGAGCTACAAACGATTTCATGCGTTGCCCAGCTAGAGCTAGCCGCCCCCATATATGACTGCCAACTTTGAACTACCATGTGTGACAAATCATCCTGTCGGTGCACTATGAGTGAACTTAAAAGACTAAGAATGACACTTTCGTGCTAGCAATAAAACCATGGAGATGACTCTATGAGGACCCTGGAAAAAAGGCTGCCTTCAAGAGATATTCCCGATCTATGCGCTAAGCTATATCCCGCCAACATAGTGAGGCTCGTAGAGAGGCTCCCTGGTGCAGCTGGGCCAAGGCAATAACATTATTTTCCTATCCAGGAGGCTGCTACTAAAAAGCATGTACCAAGTGACCAAAATTGTAAAGCTTGGTCTTACTATGAAGTGGAAAAGTTGGAATTAGTCTCCCCCCTGACAAATAAAATTCATGTTGCAATCAAGGTTGCAAAAGACAGGCAGACACTGTCTCCCATGGGGGGGTGACCCCTACAAAAAACCCTCAAGCTTAGATGCTCTAGTCCTAACCCAGGTAACCCTACCTGCTGCCCAAAAGTGACCCTAGGTGTTGAACCAAACAAGTCCTAGTTCAATAGTGGCCCCTGGAAGTGCTGGCCCTTCCGCAGAGTGAGAAATGGGCATGCCTGTATCTTGGAGGTACTGGTGTACGTGTGTAATATGCACTTATTGAGATATACCATGCCCTTACATGCGCATGCAAGTGCGTGCTGCATACAGCAAGGAGCATGTGCATGAAGTGCCCCTTACCCAGAGAATAGAGGAGGACATGCAAACCTGCATAATGACATGTGCAGTCCGGAAATGCCCAGTGCACTTTGATGTGAGTGATAAATATGCACATCTAACTTGTCCTCTTACCATTCTACCCAGAACACCTCATCCAAGGCCATCACTGAAAACATCCCATTAATGCACAGGAACTACCTGCCCTGCTCACATTCACCGGTTGACTACCAAAGTATTGTTTCTACGGGGCGTAACCTGTGCAGCCCAAACACAAGGACAAGAATGATACCCGGGGTGAAAATAGGTGTCCCAGACGCTGTCTCACTGCCCCCCCCCCTCCCCGGTGAGTCCTCCCAGTGAGTTCTTGTGGTTTGAGAGTCTACTCTTTACGAAGAAATATCCTTCTACCTGTGTTGGTACTCATAGTAACATGCACACTTAACTTTTCTCTTGTGACATGCTGCTTGCTACCTCTTACATTGTGCCAAGTTCCTGTACTTGCACAAGTGCCACCATTGGGTACGTACGTTTGTTCTTGTTTACGAGGTCCTCCATTCCTTGCAATAATATACCTCTCCTCGTAGTTTGTAAGCTTTTGTAACTTGCACTCGTGTCCCTTTTCCTGCTGTAATGCACAGGTTGCTACCTCTAGTAATGTTTGCACACTATTGCCACTGTCTTTATGTTTGCTTTGTAATGTGTTCACTTCTAGTGCACTGAAGTCTCAGTTCTGTTCCTATTGTGAAGCGCTCTGACACCATCGGGTACAGTCCGCGCTATAAGAAGGCATAAAAGAGTGTTTACCAAGCAAGGTGTAAACCTTCCCCCAGAGATACCCGTTGAGAGCCTGTACCCGGGCCTTCCTGTGCCTGCGGGAGCCAATCAGCCTCCCGACTGGCACCTTGTTGTTTTAGCCATTGCATCTGGATAAAGATGCAGCAAGAACATTCACCTGACAAGACAGGGAAGTTGGTTTAGTGGATGTCGTTAAGTGCAGAGTTAAAAGCAGCAGCTGTGCTTGGAAAAAATACTACAAACTATCCCATGAGCATGCTGAAGGACCGTATTGCTTGTGGTGCAGCAAGCATCTCATCCTGACGTGACCTGATGGCGATCCCAACTCACTTGCAGAGAATACAGAAATGATTCCAGCCTAACTGCAGCATGCTGTGGAAGACAGAGTAAAAAACTCAGTGTACTACGAGGGGCATATCCGCTCCTAGGCAACTAACCCCTTCCACTGAAAGAGTAGTATTAACACACACTAAGCCAAGGGACTCACGCAAAGTGTAATAACTATTAGCCATCGTCCCCTCTTCCTGAGACAGCATAGACACAGCATTGTTACACGCCCCAATTCCCTGTTCCCCCAGCCAAACACAGTAAAGTTTCTATCCAGTACAAACACAAAGCCAAGTATGGTCAAATTAGTGTTGTGAAATAATCCATGAAAATTCCCAAGGCATCCACGTTCCACAAAAGCACCACGGACACAAACTGAAACCTCCCAGGTCCCTGGGCAACACTGATGACAACTCTGGCCCATACTTGAAATGAAATATCCCACAAAGCTGTTCTGCGCAGGGAACATTAAACGGTAAAATAGAGAGCTGTGCTAATTTGTGGGAAAACGTGTTTTAGATCAAGATTTACCAACTTCTCCCCGTAAAACACCGTTCCAGAGAACGTGTGGAGTGGGCGAAAGGGAGGCAAAGCGAACCCCCGGGGAACCCGAGGGGCGCCGAAAAATTACAACCGCCCCTCCGCGTGAGACAGCGGGGGGAGGGCGGCATGGCCTGTTGGTACGTTGCAGGACCAACTGCAGACTCGCCCGTTCGGTCCGATCTGCGTTGGGCGCCCACCTAGTCAAATTCCTAGTTCTGGCGTAGACTCCGTGACAAAGGACTAAGAGTCTCCGGCCTGAAAACAGACTCAGCGAGAGGAAAATATCCCAAGCTTGGAATTCCTTCCCGAGCCACGCAGCCATCCTAAACCCAGACCGTACTCTCGCCACTAACAAATGCTGTAACAGAATAACTTTACATTTAAGTGCAAGAATCTGACTAATAACCATCACATTAAGGAGATAGCATACTTCCTGCTATACACCATCGTCACATAGCATAGCGGCTGCTACACATTGCCCTTTGAGCATTGACCCGGAGTAAAGCCCCCCCGAAAAGGAAAGAGAAGCCAAAATGGCCGCACGCAGGCTCCCCTGCCCTCGTGTGCAGAACCCTAATGCCGCACTGAAGCAAAGATGGCCGTACCCTGGCGCCCTTCCCCACGTGGGCAGAAACCTAAAGCTGCAACAGCGCCATTACTCGCGTGTGCCAAAATAATCTGCCCCCATAAAAACAAGGCAGAATACACCAAAACGGTGCAATACCCCTAACACGATCTCGGATCCCCGATAATCGTGACAAAAGCCCGAGAGAAAATACAGCCCTCTCTCTGTTACATTGATCTTTACGTTACACTCTCCCCCGCGTGATGGTGAGGAGGCCTCCGCGTTTAAAACAAATTCACCGCGGACTCGCTAATGTCGGCCATAACCACGTGCATAAATACTTCCTCGGGCGTCCTACAGAGCGTCCTGGTCCAAGGGCGGGGGACCGGCAGTGCACACGGGAGAAGTGCGCAGCACCAAAACAGGCAAATACTAAAAACAATTGGCATTTCTATAAATCCTAAACGGAAATCAGGCAACATACCCCTGACTTTCGAAAACCAGCAGCGCTGCCCCAACTCCTCGGCAGAGGGAAGTCCACTCCGGGTGGTTCCAGCGAGGCAGGCAACATCCCCCCCCCAACCCCCCGCCAGACCCATACACAATCCGCCAAACAAGAAGAAGCATGGAAGTGAAACAGTGCCAATGCGAAGTATCATGTGACGGAGAGCCACCACGCCGTGCCCAGACCGCCACCCCCAAATGGCCCAAATCACACACAAAGCAAAAGGAAATGCCCATCAATCCTACAACGATCGCTCGCCCCCATATTCAGCGGCCCGCTACTATGCAGGCCGCCCGGCCCTGCTCTACCCCCATAGTGGGGGGAGCAGACACGAAGGGGATAAAGCGTTCACCGTATTTCCAGCGAATCCTGAGCACGACAAATATCGCGGGAGAGGAGGTAAATCTTGAATGAATGCTCTACACCACAGAAGCTACCTAAAGCGTCTAGCCAAACTAAGCAGCCACGACAGTTCTTACTACAGCGTAAAACCCTTTCCGGCATAAGAGGGGCGCTTACAAGATGATATATCTAAAGGTAACACCGGTCGTGTGGCCAAAAAATTGTGAACATTTCCTTTGACAAGACAAGCGTGCATATGAGTGGAAAACCGAAGCATCGCTCTGGCCGCGTGATAAAGGCAGCTGTACCGGTAATGCAAAATTATATAACGCGTGCAGAGTACATGATACCTTATCTTAGAATCTAATGAAATCCCTCAAAGACGAAAAGATTTTGCAGTCTACCAGGTGGCTAGAACCCTGTTTCCCTGCACTAAAGACACCAGCTTTCTAGTTGAGCCACCTCCTCGCACCAACAATAGAAGTAACACCAGGGGGATAACTTTCCTGGCCCGACCAGATGCAAGCTGGAATCCACATAGTTCCGCCCCCGGCAGGCCTCTCAGGTGCTCGACAGAGTTGTTGGACTCTGGACCGATCAGGCCGCGGACCCCCACGAAACCGCCAACTAACCCTTAGGTAAGCCAAGCCCTTCCTCCAATCAGCTGCGGGAGCCCCTTGACCCGCCCTAACCTCGGCACAAATTGCATCGGAACCCTGAAACCCTCTGCCCCCCGGTCATCCGACAGCAACACGCTGTCTGCCCACCATGCACAACACCGCTAGGCCAGGCGGACTCAGGGACCGAATGACCCCGAAACCCTGCCCAGTACGACCCGGCTCTAACACCCGGTCACCCGAGACAAACAGTGCACAAGAGGGGATACGAGCTGCGTGGGGTGCCGGGCGACGATGCCCTAACACTTACCAGCAAAACCGACGCCAGACCAAAGAAACCACCGCGTCAACAGGACATCCAAACGGCGTCAGGGTGAGGGGACGGCGGACAAAGAGGCCGCTAGGTGTGCAGGGGAGGAATATATACTCTCCCCCGCCCACACCAGGCCGGAAGTGACGAGCGGGACCCTCCGGGATCTCATAGCACTGGGCTGCCCCGTGTGCCATCTTGTGGCACTATGGGGGCCGCCCTCTTACTTGTGTCCCCTGTGGGGACGTGTCGGTCGGTCTGCAGGGTCTGCCCCCACATTTGCATCCTCATGGGGCCCTAATAGATCTTTCTCCAGATACAGTTCTTACTCTCGTGGAGTCTGTCTGCTCATAGACAAAAGTGTCCCTTCCACCATACTGCTAGCATTGTAGATAAGGGAGGGCGATATGTCATAGTGGCAGGTACCAAGACAGGCCAAGGCTTGCTCTTGGTCAACATATATGCCCCAAACGTGGATTCCCCTGACTTTTTTAAAGAACTCTTGTCCGCACTGGGGCACAAGGATGCTGACATCATTCTACGAGGGGGTTGGGGGGGGGGAGGGGTGAACCTTAACAAGATAGTTGACCCACTGCTGGACTCCACTGGCATAGCAGCAGGTAGCAAGCAATGGTCTCTACAAGTCCTCTGGGAAATTAATGACACATCTCCCAAAGGATGCATGGTGCCTGAAACACGCTGCCTGTGCTGGGTACACTTTTTATTCCTCACCCCACAATGTGTGAACATGCATAGATTACTGGTTCATATCGACAAATGCCATACCATGGCTGGTGGATGTGAATCATCTTCCGCGTACACTGTTGGATCAGTAGCCAGTGCGGTTGGTCCTGGAGGTACCTTTTGGGAAAGGGGGAGTGGAGGGCCAATGGCTATTCCCGAGCACCACCTTATAAAAAGAGGTGTTTCGCTCTGAGCTCCGGGACTCAATTGTGGAATATTTTGAGCTAAATGAGGGTACAGTTGCTCAGCAGGCTACGTTGTAGGGTGCCTTCAAGGCCGACATACGAGGATTCTGCATCTCCAAACACGCAGGGGTGCTGGGGGATATATGTAACAGCCTAGCACATATTGAATCTGCACTGAACAACTTAGACCGCCCAAACTCTCAACAATGCCACAGGCCACAGCTGCATCGCCGCACATAATTTCAGCGGCCCTGACTATGAGTGACAACATTGTGCCAGATCATGCGTGCACATCATCATAAAAAGTACACTTCAATGTCAGGGTTTGGTTGGCCAACACATTGCTTTGCCAATTATAACCTAAATAATAGCTGAGTGTAACCAGAGCCTATAAAGGAATAACAGCTATACTTGCATGGACACATCTGTAAAGCAAGGAACAAATAAAAACGTACATTGGAAAATTGCATTGGTACTATCCTCGCAGTTTTGGGAATATTTTTAAAAGTACAACTTGCAATAAAACCGACTCGCTAACAAACATTCAACAATTGCTCAAACCCTTAAGGTGCCACATGTCAAGCTTTTATACAAACCGTATTCTGATCTGGTACTAAGGACCCTCCTCAGGAAAGGCAAAGAATTGGTACCGCAAGCCTGAACACAAAATGTAATTAAAGTATATGACTATCATAGGTAGACTCCCTTCAAAGGGCCTTTACGCAGCCCTGGTGAAGAAAATACTCTGAGCTGAGCCCTGCATTGGGGAATTCTTCTGGCAGCTTCTAGAAAAGATCTGGAAGGTGTATATGCAAGAGCCTCCTCCTTCTTGCCTGCCAGCCAAAATCATCAACCTCCTCGCCAAAAAATAGGGGGCCATCAATCTGAAAAAGCTAGATGCTTTTTGGGCTTTTTGGGTGCCCTTTTATAGTTTGCACCTGGTTACCACCTGTTCCAGATTGATGGTAATTGCATTTCCTAAATAGCCATTTTGCGACTATTCACAATTAGAAAATCCATTGTACATGAGGTTAACGATTCGGTATTTGGAAATCCCTATTAGTGATTTCCTATTTAGTGATTTCCAAAATAAGATTTCTGCTAGATAGAAATCACATTTTGCACAACAGCAAATGCCTTTTGTACATACCGAAACGGCATTTTGTATTTTCTAATGGCCCGAAATTGCAATTTGCGCCGTTAGGAAACGCAAAATGCTTCCATACATATGGCCCTTGGTTGCTCAGTAGAGGATTTAGCTGCAAGTACCTCTACTATTTGTAGATGTTCTTTAAACCAACAGGTCGAGTTAACTCATCGAAATGGGGATGCACACAAAGCTGAGTTTAGGTCACTAGGGGCTGGATGTACGAACATACTAAATTGCGAGTTGCAATTTGCGCTCGTTTGCGAGTCGCAAATTGCGAGTCGCAATTTAGTATGTACGGCAGTGTCAGAGACACTGATTGTGATTCCCAATGGGGTCACAAAACGCGAGTCTCATGAATATTAATGAGCTACTCAAATTTTGCAACCCAATTTGGAATGACGGCCCTCCCAGGGATAGTGGCCTGCTGGGCTCAGCACACCACCATGTCTGGGACTGTTTTTAAATAAAGCAGTTTTTTTAGAGGAAAACAGGCTGCATTTAGACAAATAAAAATGAAACTTTTTCATTTAATTTTTTAAGGGCAGGCAATGGGCCCATATTTTTCTTTAAGCTATGTATGGATTATGCAATAACAATACTTCACTTTTTTTTACTTATATTTCATTCTTTGTCAGTCAATAATGTTCATTATTTCAAAATATGAAAATTATGTGTGAATAATCAGGAATTAAATTCAAAGACTTTATTTTGATTATTCTTAACCCTAAAACTTCACACAGAAATTTTTTAAGGATTATTTAATATTAACAATTCATAAAAATACAAATACAATATCACAATTTGCTGAATCAAGAAAACATCCTCGGCACACAGAAATATTACAAGTGGGGCATATTCTCAAGGATTGATCGCCGAGTTTTTGGTACTTTATCGCAGCCAAAATGGTGATAAAATTATCGCCCCATTCACAAGCCGGTGATAACACCTCATATCACCAGTTTATCTGTGATAGCAGCCGCAAAAAACATCGCCACAGATGACACAGGCAACTAACACTAATGAGATGCAGAGTAGGCGGTCCCGTGCAAAAATCAGCGACAACACCACTCTGCAACATTCTCAACGACCAGCCAGATCAGCAATAAGAACCAAAAATAGGCGATGAGACGCGTTAGCAGCAGGAAATCAACACCTGCTCTGACCTGGTGTAAAGTTGGACGACAGCCTGCACCAGAAAAGGGAGCCCAGGCCAGAGCCACACCAGAAGAACAAGATATGTCTTGGAGCTACTGATCATGCAGCTTGGAGCCTCAACAGGGCCACAACACCCACCGCCACCACCCCCAGGAACCCCCACACCCCGGACCCCTTTGCCCCCCCCCCCGGACCACCACTGAGACAGCGCAGACAAAGACAGCAGACCTTCAGAAAATGCAGCAACCTCACAGACCCAACACCAAAGGATGTCATTGCCCACTACAGGCTCAAAATGACAACCTTCCTCCTCATCCTGAACATCGTAGCCCACAGGCTGACGATACCAACACAGCGGACAACCAACATCCCACCTCAGACAAAGCTGCTGGGCGTGCTGCACTTGTTGGCCTCTGGTACCATTCAACCAACAACCGCCAGAGTCGGAGGAGTCTCACAGGCAGCCCAATCCAAGTTCCTCACAACTGTCTTGGATGGCATCATCAGCTTGGTGCCCCACTACCTATACTTCCCCCACACTGCACAGGAACAGCTGGAGACCAAGCAATGCTTCTACACCATAGCTGACTTCCAGCATGTGTCAGGGGGCAATTGACTGCACACATGTCCTACTTGTGCCCCCTGGCAAAACTGCACAGAATCACAACAGAAAGCACACGCATTCCATCAATGTGCAGGCAACAGTGGACCACCGGGGAATCTCCACCAACGTCGTCGCCAACTACCCAGGCAGTGTGCATGAAAAATACATCTACCGACAGTCATTCATCAACCAGCACTACCAGGATGGCACCCATGGAAATGCACTGTTCGTCGGCAAGTACCAAATGAACATACCACACACCTCAACTCCACAATCATGCAACTCACAACACTGGGAATGTACACGTTACAAACTCACATACAACATGCCAAACAACATGCCCACCCACCAGACACGACAGCACAACTTACTGTGGGAACCAGGGCCAGCCATGTACAAAAGCCATCAACAGCATGGCACCTCAGGCACACAATAGCAGATTGTGGGGAGAGGTGGGAACCAGGCATGTGCGAAAGAGTGACCCATGAATGAGAATGTACACAATGCCACGTGTGGTGTGGATGTGATAGCCAGACGGCAGTATGCAGACCACACACATATCCATGTCGACATATACTGCTGGTGGTGGAAGTGTTGTGGACAGTGGATGCAACCATGTTATCCCAGCCAGTGGGAAAGATCGCGGAAATGTAGACTGTTACATCCCCCCCGTAAGCGTCAGGTCAGTGTAGGGGTGTGAATAAAAAGCACGTAGCTCTGGGCGTGGTTCTCTTCCGGAATTCCCAATGGCTCTCTGCCAGGGCGGTGCATCTCACCCCTCCACGAGGCCGTCCTCGTCGCCGTGAGCCGTGTTGCCTGCGATCCTGTGTGCCTGCTGCACCCCGGGCTGCTGGTCCCTGAACCCTTGTTGCACGCTCTTGCGCAACCACACCTCTCTGCTCACTTACTGACACCGGCGTGAATCAAAGCGGGCCTACCACGTGCTGGTGCAAGCTCCATGCCCAAAGCCCGCTACCTTGGCAGTTTGCTCAGGCCTCCGCGAGCAAGGCCCGCAGTTCTCCGTTCTCGTTTATGTACTCCACCAGCATACACAGCGGACAAGTAGATCACATATTTGGAATTGAGTCTTGATTACACTATGGCAGAGTACATTCTTATGGCAGTGTTTATATCACTTATACTCCCTTTGATGTGGTGCCACCAAGTCTGTGCATAGCATCCCAACACCACATGTGTGTGTGGGCCCTCGCTGACTACTGCCCTCAGACCACACTGCGCCCGAGTTGGTCACACATTTGGAACTGAGTCTTAATTTCTCCATGGCAGAGTTCATATCATTGCACGCAAGGAGAGGTGTAAGCGGAAGGTGCGTTTCAGTTAGGAGGAAAAAAGGATAATTGTTGCGGAGTTGTTTGAACACTACAGACAACTGCCCTGGTGTCACTAACTCTGTGCATCACGAGCCAACGACACGTGGCTGTGGGCCCCTGCTGACCTCTGCCTCTGGCCTACACTGAGGCCGAGTAGGTCACACATTTGGGCCTGAGTTTTGATTTAACAATGGCAGAGTTCATTTCATTGTACAGCTCTCATAGCGGACTGCATCCCCTCTCAGCCTCGGTGCTCATAAGTCTGTTTCCCGATGTTCATGGACATTCTCTGGTTGAACTTTGGTGGTGTCTGAGTCTATGGACTGGGGGGTTGTCTTCATCCTCATTTAGCTGATACCCACTTGGTGGCAATAACGAGGCTGTAGCATTCCACTCTTCCATTTGCCGCTTCTGGATGGCTTCTGCCCTCTGCATCATGCTCTGGAGGACACCTTCCACTGTCCCCCACAACCCTCCGCTACATTCACCTTCGACATCAACAAGGACCCTCTCAGTTCACGTGGCCCTACCTCAGTGCACCGCAAGTCACTGTCCTATGGCGGTGTCCTGTGCCGGCCGCAGTGCATCCTGGGCCACTAACTCTGTGCAGCTCAAGTCAGGAATCCTGTCTGATGAGATATTAGATGGCCTCTGGGTCGGTGGCCTTGGGGTCATCAACACCATGTGTCTGTGGCCCTGTGCTGTCCGCTGCCTCTGGCCTCAACTGTGGTCCACCAGGACTCACACATCAAATAGAGTCCTGACCAGCCCAGTCGTCGCATCACCGTAGGAGGCACATGCCACCACCGCCAGGACCAGCTCCAAACACCAACTGTCAGAGTCGAAACAGTCGTACTGGCAGACTAACCGAGTTGCTCACACCTATCGTGGATACCATCATCTGCCTGATAGCCTACTCAGCACTCCAGGTGCCACTAACTCAGTGCACTGCAACCCATGGACTGTTACTGATTGAGTTTTGGGCTGTGGAGAGATCGAGCAGCAATGTCACCTCATGCAGGGTGGGAGACCTAGGACGATGATGAGGAAGGTGATGCAGGTGTACCACACCCCACTGCAGCTGCATCAGGAATTTATAGAAGAGACACAATCCTAGACAATTTCTTCACATGAGCGCGCTCAGCTCTAGTGCCCCAACCTCAGTGCACTGCATTCCACGGACACTTCTGTTTGCATATTGGGTGACCTCTGTACTTGCTCCGGCTACCACCATGATGCTCTGCTGTTGTCTCTGTAATGCTGGTGTTTTTTGTTTCCGTTTTAATAGTGCTCACTGTTCAAGTTGTAGCCAGCACCAACCACTCTGTGAGAGCTGGCTTACTCTCACCCCACACACATCCAGCACAGGCATCACTGTACATGTGGCCCTGGCAATAAAGGGGCCGGGGGCACGTGCCTGTAGCCAGTTCCACAAACTATCTGCATGTGTCCGTGTGTTCATAATGTATGCATGAGGGCCCCGGACCCTACAACATTACATTGTTCTGTGTACAGCGGACGCAATCATGTCACCGCAGGCAGCGGGTAAGACCTTGAACATGTTGCTTTGTCGTCACCCACTCAATACGTAAGAGGAGTGGACTGGGCCGTCGTACGCAGGTCCAGCGTGGGTGTGTGAATGATAATTGCGGGGCTCTGGGAGTGGTTCAGTAATGGAAATGTGCAAATACATGTGTTGCAGTGTGGGTCTCCTTTGTGGGGTGTAGGTGGCCCCGGATGGGAATTAGACACCCACATATGTGATCTAGTTTAGCTTCCATGAGCTCTGACCCCACCCGCACCTGTTCGGCCACCTCCTTTTGGCATACTGACATCTGGCATTGGAATGCCATGTGTGCCTTGGTGAAGTGTTGGGAGCCAGCCGTACTGGAGGGTGCTTCCTGCTGTGTTGTCTGTGCAGGGGCTGGGTTCTCCTCTATGTAGCTTGGCTGCCCTGCTCCTGGGGGTGGGTTGCCTGGGATCTCCACGAGCTGTTGTAGGGTGTCAGTGTCGAAGGTGTGGTGGTCCTCTCCAGCATCACTGATGAGTTGTCTGGTCTGCTCTGCTGGAGGTGTTGTTTGTCCCGCTGCAATGTGAAGGGGAGTTGCATGTTGACTTTGTGTTGACATGTATGTTGGCATTCTTGTTTACATGCAGACTGTATGATAATGTACATTTTGACTGTTTGGGAGGTGCTGGATTTTAATGAGGACAGTGTACATTTGGACTACATGACGGATGTGAGGTTGTACGCTTACATTTCCATCTCGCAGTTTCCTGCTATGTTCGATATTAATTGGCCTGTTTCTGTGCATGAGCGGACCCAGTTGTGTCCTCTCTTCTGCAGTGTCGGGGTTGCACATTTTACCACATTGTCGTCAATGTGGATGTGCTGTTATCGCTATGTGTGTGTGCTGCAGTGTGCCACGGGGATAAGGGACATGATCCAGGGTCATTGTGGGTGTGCAGTGTGCTACACATCATTGTGCATGTGTGCCATTGTGTCCATCTCCCCCATTCCCCTAGTCCCTGGTCATTACTCACCCTGTTGATGTTGTGTCAGGGCCTATCGAGCTGGTTCCGGACTCCCAACTACTTGCACCATCTCCACACTGATGACAGTGGCCTCCGTTTTCTCCATCTCCTCCTGTGGCACAGGACTACCACCTCCTGTCGCCGTTGCTGCCTTCCTGTTGGCCTCGGGTTTGTGCTTGGCTTTTCACATCATGCGAGCGCCTCTAGCCCACCTCCATTGACCCCCTCCACACTCCGACTGCATTCACGTTTGTCAAATTGCAGTTCAGTTGTTGGTAGTGTTCTGTCACCTCCGTGACGCTGATCTGGTTTTCCTACAGACTGCACCCCGTCTTTCTCTCCCTCTCCTCCTTGGCCTTCTCCGACCCCGTTGTTCCTTGCTGGTGGTCTGTGGGGCTTGTGGGGTTCGCGTTGACCTCTGCACTCGGTCCGGGTGCATCCATGGTGCTACGCGGTTTCTTTTTGTTTCCCTTTGGTTTTGTTCTGCTTTTATGGTACCTTTTCCTGCTTGGCGCATGGGGATTTCAGGCCTGTCGCTGGTTTTCGCTGATTTTTGTATTGCAATTGGCCTCATCGCAAGTTTTTTTGCGTTCGTGTTTCACATTTTTGCGGCGTCGCGTTGACTTTATCGCGGACATTTGACGCGTTATCGTGAGCCTATCGCATGATACAGCAGTGTTGAGAATACGACGTTAACACAGTGTTATTTTCCCGCGATAGACAGCGATATGAAGAGTTGTGTTAAGCTCATTTTGCGGTAATTATCACACGTTTTTGAGACTATCCCCCAGATAGAGTAAGTGCGAAACAAATAAGCAAAATAAAGCTCGTACCAGTCAGCAAAAACCTCGAAAAAGGGTCCGATATGCTCACAGGGAGTAGTTGGAAAACTCTCTATAATGCTAGTGTTAGGTACAACTTAGTAATTTAACAGGGGTATTAGTCTAGCCTGTCCTTCTTTGCTAATAACCATTGCACTTTTATTTACTCCTACTAAATAAAAACCTCTAGTAATATGCTTATTATTTCCACCAATCTTTTTTTTTTTGTTGTAACTTTTTTATTATATAAAACAAAAGGAAACAACACATCAAACATACAATCAAGGCAATACAGCAATAATACAGCCATTAGGTCCGCACTCGAGGAGGACGGGAGATATATGACAACAGGAGAAAAGATTTTTTGAATACAGATGAGGGGAGGGCGCAAAAGGTAGAATTGCATATGAACAGCACAATATACCACAGCTAGAAGGAATGTAGGTCAGGGCGACTGGGCAGGACTAGGAATCGCAGTGAGTGGGGGGCGTACAGATATCTCCACGGTATGAGGTCCACTGGTTCCAAATCTTCCCCCATTTTCTGGGTCTGCCTCGTGCCATATACACTGTCTTCTCTCTGAACATGCACCAGTCCAGACTCTCTTTCCAAGCAGTCACAGTAGGCGGCCTCGGGGACCCCCACAACTGTGCAATATCCCTCTTCGCAACCATATTGGCAAGAGTCACCCACCGAAGCTGCAACACGTCATAATCATTCGGACCCCACACATTCAATAAACATTGTCCGGCTTCCGGCATCATCACAACACCCGTTACTTCATCCATCACCTCATGTATACGTTTCCAAAATCGCACCACCTCAGGGCATTCCCATATGATATGGAGATAGGTGCCAAGGAGACCACACCCACGCCTACACATGCCATCCGTGGAGTAGCCCATATGAATCAGACGGGGACCGGTGACATAGATCCTGTGGAGGATTTTGAGTTGGACCAGACGGAGGCGGGCCGGAATCGCCACCTCCCTGGGAGAGGAGATCGCGGACTGCCAGTCCTCATCATCCAGTTCAATACCATCAGCAATCCAAGCTTCACGAAGGCGATCAAGCAAACTCGACCGGTCATTAATCATTTTTTTATAGAACAATGAGACAGTACTGTCTGGCACATAACCGTCTAGTATACGATCTTCGAGGGGGGAGTTTACCGGAATATCACTACCCACTGGCAACACAGAGTTCAGAGCATGGCGTACCTGGACATAACGAAATTTTTCCCTGTCACTCAGCTTATATTCTACTTGCAGATCCGAGAAGGTCCTCACCTCGCCTTTAACCCAGAGATCACGCACTTTACTAATACCGATCGTGTCCCATTTATCAAATCCCTTCGTCTTCCATAGGTCACCCAACTTCGCAGAGGCATGGAGCGGAGTTGCACCAGTTAGTTTATCACTCCAGCCCATAGCCGCCGTTGCGCTATGCCATACCCACACGGCTATAGCGGTAGGTCCCGAGAGTTGTGAACGCGAGGGTCCCGAATAAAGCGCCCTATAGTAATCACCACTCGGAAGCAGCCACTTATCCATTTCGAATGCTGGATTCAACGCAGGGCCATACATCCCGTGGTTGATGGCAGCAAGGTGGGAGGCCCAATAATACCTACAAATATCCGGGAGCGCTATACCGCCATCATACCAGGGAAGTGTTAATTTTGGAAGAGCGATGCGTGAACGTCCGTCCCATATTAATTGCCTCTGCAACGATTCTACTTCCCGAAAATATTTCGACGGAATGACATCAAAACTATTCTGAAGTGCGTATAGGAACCGCGGCAAGGACATCATTTTAAAAAGGGCCGCACGCCCTAGGGGAGATAACGGTAATTTACGCCAACGCGCTACATCGGAGCGCAACCTTTGGAGTGGGGGGAGTAAATTGCGTTCATAGCGAACCGCCGGATCCAACAAGATAAACACACCCAAGTACTTAAAGCCAGACTGCGACAACTGGATGGGACAGCCCCGCGGCAAACGAGGGACATCACCCGCAAGTACATAAACGTATGATTTCGACCAATTAATGATAAGGCCCGAGTTCTTCCCGAAGGAGTTAAGTACGTCAAACAATACGTTGAGCGATTTTTGGGGAGATGTAAGGTATAATAAAATATCATCCGCGTATAAGGAAATGCGATCTTCAAATTCCGGCGTCCAGCGTATACCCTTCATCGAAGGTTCCCACCGTAGCCAAGCGGCGAGTGGCTCCAACGCCAAAGCAAAGAGGAGTGGGGACAACGGACAACCCTGCCGCGTGCCCCTCCCAAGAGTAAAAGGCACGGAGACACGGCCATTAATCACCACCTGTGCCAGTGGCGTTTCATACAGGAGTTTGACCCAACCAATAAAACCAGCGCCGAATCCAAATTTGGCGAGTACCGCCCAGAGATAAGACCACTCGATTGTATCAAAGGCCATAGTAGCGTCCAAGGACGCCAAGATGGCCGGTTCACGCAGCGTCGGGGCCCTCGCGAGAACACCATGCAAACGTTGCAAATGTAATGCCGTGTTACGGTGCGGGATAAAACCGGATTGATCCGGATGAATCAGGTCGCTAATAACCGTAATCAGACGATTAGCAAGCAGTTTGGCGAGGATCTTAGGCTCCACATTTAGGAGCGAAATGGGTCTATAAGACGAGCAGCGATCCCGTGGTTTACCCTCCTTATGGATCACCACAATGGTAGCAAGACGCTGATCTCTGGGGAGGGAGCCACTGTCTCGCGCAGCCAAAAACATATCACGGAGATAGGGAGCTAGAGTATCAGGGCGTAATTCATACAGTTCAACAGGAAGGCCATTGGGACCCAGAGCCTTGCCGGAACGAATGGAGCGTAGCGCGAGAGCCACCTCATCCACCGAGGGCGTGGCATCCAAACAATCCCGATCCGATTCCGACAAACTTGGAAGTGCTATATCTCGAAGCAACAACTGCGAATCCTCCTCGGGCCTCTCGGACACCGAGGTATAGACCTCTCGAAAATAATCAGCAAAGCATTCAACAATTTTAACAGGGTCCGTTACACGCACACCACCACATGTCTCAATCACCGGAACCACTCGATTTTCTCTCTCCCTTCTGTCCAGCCAGGCAATCAATTTTCCTGCTTTATCACCCACATCATATAGCCGTCCCTGCTGTTCCCTACTCATCATCTTTGCCGCATCCGTAACCAAAGTATTATATTCTAATTGTTTAAGGCGGAGGACATGTAATACTACTCGAGACACCTCTCGTTCCAATGCAGTCTCCAGGTCTGTGATTTCAGTCTCGAGCTGAACAATTGCCTCATTCTTACATTTCTTAGCACACCCCACCAAAGACAATGCCTGTCCCCTGATCACAGTCTTGAAAGCTTCCCATAACGAAACAGGCGAGGATACAGAACCAGCATTCTCAATAAAATACAGATCAAATGATTTAATCAATTCAGTGCGAGTCTTAGGGTTAAGAAGATACCAGGGGTTAATCGGGGCCACCCTCCCTTCAGTGCCGATGCTAAGATTAAAATGAAACCAAATAGGGGAATGGTCTGAGATACCCCGGGCCAAGTGTCCAATCTCTCCAATCGAAGGGGACAGGGCAGCCGGTATCAGGATATAATCCAGCCTAGAAAGACTACCATGAGCTCCCGAATGAAAAGTAAACTGTGTTTGCTCTGGATGCATTAATCTCCAACAATCTATAAGTCCCAATGTTTCCAAGAAGTCACCCAACCAGGATTGCGCAGCAGGAAGATCTCTGGGCGGATAGCGGTCTATTCTGCCAGAAATGACGGAGTTAAAATCACCACCCAGTATCAAAACACCCTCCGGGAGACCCATAACCATCCTCCCCAGGTCCGTAAATGTCGTGGATTGTAAGCCCTGAGGGACATACACCGACACCAACGAAAGTGGTTTTCCCTCCCACCGCCCAACAAGTGCAACATATCGACCCCTGGCATCAAGGATCACATCGTCAACCTCGAGGGGGAGGGAAACCCTAAGCAAAATACCCATTCCTCTAGAACTAGATGTAAATCCAGAATGGGCAGCAAGACGATAACCCCGTCTATTAAGAGCATGACAAGTATTTCCTATCAAGTGTGTCTCTTGTAGGAGGGAGGAGCCAAGCTCGCGAGCGTAATGGTCGCCTTTTAGCTCGGCTCCGTCAGCCCTCCGGCCTGACTCGTATATCCTGCTTTATATCCTGTCCGGAGACGACACATTATCGAAAAAATGGGAACATAACCTTTCGCTCATACTCACCGCTTGACCCGGAAGCTCGGACGTGCTGCGGTTCCGAAGTTGTGCCCCCCGAATGGACCGGGGCCTCCGTGGAGCCTGGACCGGGACCTCGCCTATGGGACCCGGCCTGGTGTTGCCGTGACTGTCGGCCCCGGCCGAGAGAGTGAGCCATTGGTGAGAGCCGTTGTGCGAACATCCCGGCGATCCTGAGCCGAGCCAGTCCTGGTGGCCGTGAGGCCGATGCGGGGCGCGATGCTCCGGGGACTGATCGAGTGAAGGGGTCCCCCCCGCCGCCGCTGTGTCCGGCGACCCTGGACCCTCGCGCCTGGACTCTGCTTGTGGGGAGCGCCAGCGTTAATATAGGCGGACCCCCGCATTGGGCGAGTATCCTTTCTGCACCGAAGTCGCCATCGCTGGGAACCCCCCGGAGCTCTGTAAAGTCCTACATTTTTTAACTGTCTTGAGAGTCGCGGAGTGTGGTGAGGGGGCTGCCTTCACAAAATGGCTGCCGACTTTCTGGAATATGGCTCGCCTCGTGGCGGCGGACTTGGGTTGCCGGACTGCACGGGGGCCTGGACATGTGTGCGTGAGCCTACGATTGGAGATGTCCTTGATGCCCTGAGATCCTTGCACGCGTCCCTGGCCCCCGATGCCCCTCTACGCTTGTCGCGGTCCGCCGCCATCTTGGGTGGACGCTTCTTCATGCTTCCCTCTTGTCCCGGGGCTTCCATTGCCTCGCCCCCCTCGGCTGCTGCGAGGGTTGTTACTGCTGTTCACCGACCATTTAGTGGGCCAGTGGCTTTGGAACTCCCTGCTCTTCGAAGTATTGAGTTCGGGGACTCGGATATCGTGCCGGAGCCCGGTCCTACTTGGGTGCCTGAGAAGAATGGTGGACTGCTGCCTGTTTCTGCATCGACGAGTTCGTGTTTCTACATTGCAGGGAAACTCCCGCGTTTCCGAACAGCGGAACTGAACTCCTGTTTTTCACCGCCCGTGTTGCTGTTGCTGATACATTTAGACTACCTATTTGAACTTTTGCTCACTTGCGGGTTGATTGACACCCCTTGTCTACGTCTTCATCGTACTTTCTTTCAATTGTGTGCTTGCCTCACATCGAGTAGCTCACTTCACGTTGTCATGTGGTGGGTGGGGTTTGTTGTTAGGAAAGGCTTGGGGTGATGTGCACGACTCCCGGTGGATTATTGGTGTACGAACTCGTGGTGCAGTTGCTTTTATTCATAGCGCGGTGGGAGGTCCCCCCCTGTAAGTTTTATGGCGCTTGAGATCGTGTCGTTCTGGCTTATTCGTAAAACGATTGTAAGGTTGGGCGGAGGGCTGTGGCCGACCGTATTTGTTTCTGCCCTCTTGCTCCTCCCTCCTGTTTCTCTCCTTTGTGTTCATGTCTCTTTTTGTCTTATTATTCTTTCTTCTTCTTTCTACTGCATTTCGGGTTCTGGTTTAGGGCGACAGGCACGCTGTCTGAAGGGTAGGCCGTAGCCTTCTACAGGGGTGCAGGGTGGGATGGGTGGGTTGGGTCCTCTCTGATGTTCATTTTCCTCAGTTCTATGGCCCTTTTGTATCTCTTTATAGGTGTGCCGCGTCTGTCCTTGCCTTCCGTGGTATGATTGGGGTGGGGTCTGTAGCGTCGTTGATCTTCTTCTTATAGTTCTGCTGTTTTACATAGCGACTGCCATACCTTCCTCGTTGCTAATACTCCTGCTCTCTCCTGTGTTCCCCGCCGCGGGACGCCTGTGTCGGCGTGGCGTTCTTCTCTTTTGTTTGTGTTTTCAATTCCCTCTCTTCTTCTCTTTCCCATCTTGTCTTCCTCTTTCCCCCCCTCTTTCCTCCCTTTCCTTTTCACCCAAGGTCAGTATGACGGGTTAGTCTTGGTAAGATATCCATCCGATCCCTTCGTTCAGGTTTTGATGTGCTATTGGGTGGTGGGCATGCAAAGTTGATAATGATCGCATATTGATTGTGTTTAATGCATCTGTTTTTATACCTATGTATATTGTGTTGCCTCTCCTGTATTGCGGCCCTATACCCCCTTACTGTTGCTGAGGGTTTGTTTGGGGAATTCGGATTCTTCTACGTTGACACTGAGCCTGTCGTACTCCTTATCCCCATATTATAAAATTAACCTTCTCTGCTCCTGTTTACTGGCCACCTAGATCTTCTGTGTTTTCCCCTTTCTAGGATTGTATGCTCATGCTCCTTAATGTTTGATTCTGTAATGCTCGCTCTGGATCTCTTGACTGCTTTCCGTACTGTGGCCGGCCAATTTGGTTGTAGGCCTAGATTTGTATATCCTTTTGATACAAATAAAGGTTTAAAAAAAAAAAAAAAAAAAAAAAAAAGTGTGTCTCTTGTAGCAAGACGACATCAGGCGAAAGGCGCCGCAACAGCTGCATAACCACCCCTCTCTTTATCCGATCACCCAACCCATTCACATTCCAGCATAATACCCTCAGCCCTCTACCCCCATCCAGATCCACAATGAACTCCCATCGCAAAACGAGCATCACACCAATGTCAAAGATAATGAAAGTAATTTGCCTTGAAAAAGAAAAAACAAACAATCCCAGAAAGTGGCCCTCCCTCCCTCCAAAGTTCCCAACACAACTCCCCCCACCCTGCACCCCTGCACCGACTCAAAAGCCACCCCAATTTGCAGTGTGCCTGTCGCCCTAACAATTACAAACAAAGAACTAATCTACACAGAGAAAACCCCAGAGGAGGAAAGGGGTCCCACCATCCCCGCTACCTCCCAAGATACGAATGGAATGATCAAGGAAGTCAGTGAGCCTCAGCTGGACATGGTAAATAGTGTTCCGGACACAGGCACCATAATCATTCTTGGTCCATCAGTCCCCCCTCAGCACCACCAGCATGTTCCTGACCAGAACGGCGAGCCGGCAAGGTGTCCAACCAGTCACTCGCTTCCTCAGGCCTGACAAAAAAGAATGTTCGATTGTCATATTCAACACGCAATCGGGCCAGGAATAACATAGCGTATTTTAGTTCCATGTCTCTTAGTCGCCGTTTCACCCCTTGAAATCCCATTCGTTGTTTCTGGACCGATTGAGAAAAGTCTGGATAAAAGTTCACAGCAGCGTTCTCAAACTGCGTAGGGCCGCTTGTCCGTGCCGCCTGCAGAATGGCGTCGCGATCTCTGAAGTTGAAGATCCGTGAAATAATCGGACGGGGGGAAAACCGGGCTTCGTCTGTCCCCCTGGCACTCTGTGCGCACGTTCGATGGCAAAGAATTTGCTCAGGCCCTTGGGTGCAAGATGATTAAGAATGAGGTCCTCCACTCGAAGATCAGTGGCGAGTGA
Source organism: Lissotriton helveticus (assembly GCF_964261635.1). Lineage (NCBI taxonomy): Eukaryota > Metazoa > Chordata > Amphibia > Caudata > Salamandridae > Lissotriton > Lissotriton helveticus. The sequence goes on along the minus strand of NC_136061.1, from coordinate 986,195,378 downwards.
ACTAGAATCCTCCGGGACCCCAATAATACGCACGTTGTTGCGCCGTGCACGGCCTTCAAAATCCTCCAAACGACGAGCAAAAAAGTAATTAGCAGATCTAAGGTTGCGCACTTCTGTTTGCAAGTCGGACACGTCCGTGGTAAGGCTGGATGTCTTTAAGTCCAATGACTTCACCTTCTCGTTCGTCTTGGCCAGATCAGTTCGAATGAGGTTGACATCAATAGCCACCGTGTCCAACTTCAGAGCCAGGGCATCATACTGTTGGCCAATAGAAGACTGAATACCAGCAATGGCGCCCATCACGTCCTGTAGTGTTAATTCCGCCGATACAGCAGCATCGTCGACAGCCTCCTCCCGGGCCTTAGGTGCGCTACCAGGGGATCCTTTAGAAAGTGTGTAGCGATCCATGACATTCGTCTGGGTTGAACCTCCACGTATAGTAGTCTTGACTTTACGTTTTTCACCCTCGGGCTTGCCCGTCATGGCGAGCCGGGTGCCCCGGAGGGAGGCTTGGGATCTGGTCCAAATGGATCCTTAAAATTCACACACAAGAATACAGGAGGCGAAGTTGGGCCAATTTGAGTTCACAGCCAAACAGTCGTTAACTCGTAGCTCAATGAACTGGCATCGGAGCTCGTCCGATCAACAGACACACCGCAGATAGGAGGCAGTCCGCTGGAGAAACGAAACCGAAAGTGACGTGAGGCTGTGGTCTGATCCCCTCAAGCCGTTGTTGTTAAATTACGACCTGGGCACTGCTACAACTCAAGGTCCAGGCTGTTCCATGGAGAAGGCCACAAATTTCAAGACGGCAGAACTCGGGGACCCTGCATCCGATTCCGACCCAAAAACCTGCTAGTACATCAGCCGGGTTGTGTCTTCAATGATCTTCCATCAATTCAGGATATTATCCAGGATAAATGCGGGAGGCAGCGAGGGTCCTCGGGAGCCCTGTCCTCACGCGGCCATCTCGGATGCGCGCGTAGCTCCTCCCCCATTTCCACCAATCTTTAGCGTGTCCAAGCCATTTGCAACGGAGGGCACACGGCGGGGTCGCTACCCCCGAAATTAATACAGACCCGTGAGAAAGAAGTGAGGAAACTTTGAAACGCGTTGGGTGTTTCTCGTTGCCAATAAAACACGCTGAGCACAGATTGTGGCCACAGCTGTTTTTTTCTCGCATGATGAGGATTTTGTACAAGGATTGGTGTAGTAATATGCTTATATGCAAGAAACACACATCCTGATCTGCCAACATTTACGTAATAAAATGGAGTCGTAAAATTAATTAAATTGTTAATGAACAAGGTGCACTGCGCTATTATGGTATGTCTAAAAATCACTGTTACAACCTCACCCTTTGGGTTGGTTCTAATGCGCCAGATGATTGCAAACTTTTTGAAACAGAGAAAACAATGCAACGTCTGTTTTCTGTCTTGCCTGCTGGACAAGCATGATGCGATCTTTGATTCCCAGTATGCGGCAGAGGAATGATCGAAAAAGCGAGTTGTTTTCATATAGGCTCTACAAAAGAATAACAAGTGCTCTTTGTTTTCCATAGCTTGGAACCCGATAGGGCATAACGTAGCTGGGTTGTTGCCTTTGGCCCATGTGCAAGTAAAACCAACAAGTGGGAGCATCCTTAATCTAAATCTTATAAACATCGCTCTTGTGGGCATAGGATTAATATAATCCATAATTTATTAGAAGTTACACATAACTGATAAAAAGGTATCAGAAAACCTACCAATCAGAACAGCAGAGAGCCAATTACTTTATACAGTATTTAAATATCTCAATTTCAAAATTTTAGATGCACCTACTGGAATTGATGAGGCACGTACCTAATACTCACTTAACCCTAGCCTCTGAGTCATGGCTTTATATAGCCCAACTAGGGTATTGAATGAGATAAAGAATTGCCAAATATATCAGAAAGGCATTCTCTAAAAGGTTCCAGATCCATTTACTGACCCAGAGTAGAATTGGCTTTAAGTTGGCTATATTAGTAGCTGATTTTTATTTCAGATTGAGTTTTAACGGGATCAGTGGTGCA